>NW_028262291.1:34548685-34862215 GCF_047370975.1 Nipponia nippon
ACACGAAGTTTTTCGGCTCAAAGAGGTCAGCCAAACAGCAACAGTAAAGAGTGAAAGCTGTGGTCCACTGGAAGACATAAACTCTGTTTCCTTTGTAAGACAGGGGCGTGGAGAGAAAGAATATTTGCTCTGATTCAGGTATAAGAAATGTGATGAACATTAAACTGAAAAGGTTATGTATGCAGTAATTATAACAATCTAGTCTGGCGCATTTCCCTTGTAGGCAACAGGAAAAAGCAGCAAATTTTGCAGAGAAAACTCCAAATATCACTGTGAAGCACCAGAGCCATAACAATAGCACAACACTCCTATGTCTTCACTGCAGTCACGCTAAAAAAGAGTCAGGTTTACAGAAGGGGTTTCAGTTGAGGAGCTTCATCCAGACCCTAATCATACACATCTCTAGTGTCTGACAGGCAGTGAGAACTCTAGTTACTATACGTCCACGCTTCGTCACTGCAAAGCTTGAAAATACTTGGTCCTTCTCTTGCCTAGCAATTTGAGGAGACCTGACCAGCTGAAATGGAAAACTAGTTTTCCTAAACATACTCTCTCGAGATTTCACAGCAGCAAATTCTCGCAATGCACTGGAGCAGCACAGCTGAAACACTTCAGGATGCAACAATACACACCACCCATGCCTCCACACGCACATATATCCATGTCTCTCAACAATCTCGAGTTACAGCCTCTTCTACTTCCTACCAGTTTTCCCACTCGAGCTTAGGATATGATTCTGCAAGGCAGAGACAACCTTCACCTTATCCAAACCCCCTTCCTCACTTATTTTACACTAGCTTTGGCATCACTAGAGCTCTCCACAAGCCAGCTTAGTGGAATAAAATGGCAGAAAACAAGCCCAGGAGAAAGATACCTCCCACTCTCAGTAGCAAAAAGCTCTAATGTGAGATCATCTGCATACAGAACAGTGGTCTCTCCATCACCAAAACGATTGCAATTTTTTATGAGTTCTAGATTTTTAAAAGCTAAATTGTTACCAACTCTTATTGGGTATAGAAGAGCCAGTTTACACCTAAAAAAAAAATCAGACAAAATGTGTACAAGAAAATTCCATGTGCTTGTGTGTTTAAGAACAAATAAAATCCAAAACCACTCCAGAACTGTGCTGCATGATCAGCAACAAATGATTCAGGAACACAGAAGCACCCAAAGGTAACAGAAAAATTAAGAGACATGCTTACCCTGCATGTCAGATAAAAATCAGGATGGCAGTGAATGCTATCTGCTTTCTCAATTTCAGAAGAAATTTACAAATGTGGATTTAGGACTAGGATTAGCATTTTTGAGTCCCACTTACAAAAGGGAGCTTTTGGGCAAAATTAAGAATTACAGAATCGATTAGAATGCAAACCAGTAATGTCACCCAATGCAAATAAGGCTGCGATTTAAGCAGTATTTTCTTGATGTCTACCTGAATTGTTGCAGACTATTTTAAATTATCTGTCATTAGTGGCATTTTTTCAAATGTATTAGGCCACATTATGAGGAAAATACTTGATCCTTTCTTCTAAAAATGAAACTAGACTAGTCTCTACTAAGATAAATCAATCAACATAATTTATAGAAGTCTGGGAGCTTCAGCTTTCCCTTATGCAAAGAAAACAATGCACACCTTCACCCAGAATAGGTTTTGCTCATTTTCTTAAAAGAACCAGAATGGTCTCAGTAGTGTAAATTATAGAGACACACCAAGGTTTACACATGAAACAAAGTAAGGAAACACACAAAAGGATGTACAGATAAGGAACAGCCTACAGAAGTTAAATCACGCATTTTTAATTAAACCAGGCTATTCAGCAAAAGTTAGAGCAAAAAAACTGGTTTGCTTACAAAAATAAACAACTTACAGAAGTCATTAAGATTTTATTAAGGACTGTGCACAAAAGGATCCAAATAGCTGCGTAAACTGAAAAAGACATTGAAACACAAGGATATAATTCTAGTCAACCTATCACACAGCTAAATGGTATTCTTCGGGCAGCGCTGCTGGCTCCCTCCATTCCCCAGCGCAAGGGGAGGGGTGTTAGGACCTCAGATTGTCTCAACAATTCTTTTTTAAACCAGTAATTTTTTTTCACCACAGACTGGGCGAGTGAGCGTAATCAAGAGGCCTGACATGACCGCAGGTCAATTTTCAGAGTACCACTCAGTATAATGGTTGAAACAAAACACGTTTTAGATCTGCAATAAAAATATTTTAGTCAACAGTTCCAGCGAGCACTAAGAGACCGGGAAACTTTGCACAATGGCAAAGCCTGCAGATATGAGTTTTAGAGGACAAGACAGAGACCACAACAACAAAAAAATTAAAGTGACACTGTGAAGGTCCTGTATCTAGCACAACTGGCAGTGGCCTGAAATTAATAAACCATGCTGATTTTAATTTCTGTCTGTGCTATGCTAACCAGGCTCTCCAAGTTCTTGACAACTTATTAGTTTGGGTACCTGCATTTTAATTACGAGTAAAGAGAACAGGGCTCTCGGACAACAGACTGCTCCCTCCCTGACACTCCAGCACATCCCACAGTATGGCTCTGCAGGGTCCTGGCCAGGTGGTAGGCTACTGTCTGGGCACCAACCTTAAATTCTTTTGCTCACTAGAACATGCAACTGTTGTTCCTACAGATACTACATAGTCCAATTATGAAGCCATTTAATATTTTAGTATCTTTCAGGCAAAGCTGAGTAGACTGAAAATACTACTAATACAGAATTTTAACTGATAATTGAAATGTCACATTCCACACCAGTAAAATCCAGTCTTGGAAATATTTTCATTTTGTTATAGTAAGGAAGTCCAAAAAGTAACAGCAGGTGCTGCAGTCCTGTATTTTCCATTTGTCAGATGTACAAAAGCAAGTCTTTGTGCTTTAGAGTTCATCTAAGTCTAGAAATCAAAAGAGGGTAGCAGAGATATGATGCAGTACTAGTTTTCTAAAAAGCCCAACAGGTTAGCCCAACTTCTAACCCAGCAGGTACACTGTGAACGGCACTGGTACCTTACTGGAAAGCAGCTCCTCTGATGACTGTAGTAATGCCTCACAGAGGTTTTTTATTAGCAGCTCTGCACATTACTTTCTTTTCCCCCACCACTCTGAGGACTTGTTACATGCACTCTGTGTGACGCTAGGAAAAAAAAAAAACCAAGGTTCCAAGATTATGCTTTCTAGTTTTGCAGAGTGAAAACATAGGCTCTTGCCCTAAGGAAGCATTTAATAGTGAGATTTTTTTCAGTAGGGGAGGGGAAAAAAAGCCCCAACCAAAAAACCCAGAGACTTTTCTTGAACAACCCAAGAACACTACAGTGACTTTAATATTTTGTTTGGAACCCAAGAATATAAAACAACAGTCACTTTTTCAAATAACGTCAGAAATATACTGACCTCCTGAACAAGAGCTGCAACACTGTTCACATGCCAATTACTCAGAGCAATCAACTGGCAAGTCTGGTCACTGAGTTTAATCTTTAGTGCCAAATCAACCAACTGTGTTAGTGAGGCAAATCAAAGCAGGTATATCTGATTTTCTGTGAGTCCTGATGGAGTTTCTAAATTTTATCATTACTTTTTACCATCAGCTACTTATGAAACAGAAACAATTTTTGGGATATAGATTATCTATCATCCATTATTTCTGTCTGTCATTTCAAATTGAATTATTACAATGCAATTTAGGTCAGGTTATACCTTAAATCCACTCGAAAATTTGAAAATAATCAATGCAGCAGCCATTAGTGATTGTCAGTGGGGACAACAGACTTATCACCCAGGAACCCCAATATGATAATTCATTCAATTTTCCAAGTCAAGTCTATAATCTTTGCAAAGACATCATAAAATAAGGCAAATTATTATTTCTCCTTGTGTTATTTTTTCAAATAAAGCAAATAAGGCTGCATAAGAGGCTGAGCTGAAGGGACAGCAAGCTTAAAGATGTTGATAGACAAGCTCTAGCAAATCTTGTTGTAGCAGATTAAGTTACTATCCTCAGCTGTAGACTCTGCTCCCATCAGAAGTTACTGATCCCAAAAGCAGAGTTGGCAGAAGGGAACATGTGCTGACACCTCAGCCACTTCCGTGCTAAGACTAGCATCTTAGTTTGGGTCAGATGTTACACTATGAACTGAAATGACCAAGGAACAAGCACTTCTGCTAATTCTGCAAATGAAGAACTAGAACAGAGGAGCTGAGCAGGGAAAGGCAAAAAACTGACATCACCAAATCTGGCAAGATTTCCCAGAGCTATAGGTGCAATCTAAATTTCTTCTACAGTAGCCGGAACCAGATGTGCCACTTGTCACAAATCCATCCAAGAATAAAAAGCACACTCTCGCCAAAAAGTATCAGAAGGACAATGTGAACTGTTAAACAATTAGTAATTATGTTTAACAGGCACTGATTAGTCATGTTATGCACCTTAACGGCTAAATACTCAATTTCAAATAAGCTTTAAGAAATCAAGAACTGAGGTTTTGCATGGAATTTTAATTATCACATGAAGTCCCAACTACAGAAGTTATAAGGAGCACTAACACACATAATAGCAAAAGAACAGCATTAAATATCTTTCTAAGATTTGACAAGAGTAAGCACTTAAAAGGGAACACAAGCTACCCTACAATTTACTACCCAGCCACTTAGGTATGCAGCTGCATTCATTAAATATTTGTATAGAAAAGACTTTAAAAATATTGACAGAAGGAGAAACTGTATGAAGTTCTCACCAATAGAAGTCAGAAACTGGCTTAGGGGACGAAGTATACATAAATTCAAGTTTGCAACTCAAGTTGTTAAATTTAAAAGAAAACATAAATGCAAATATTTAACACTTTACTACTACAGAAGTGGTATTTCAGATTTTATACAACCTATTAAGTAAAATCCTTAAAATTTGTACCGTGCAGTCATCACCCTAGTACTTTTTATTAGGATTAAACACATATTAAACACCTTACTTCATATAAGGTTTATAAATTAAGAACCACCACTGATCAGCCACGGAAACCACACTCAAGGCTTCAAGAGTTTGTACGTAATAAGCAGGCCTAACTGTTCCCTTCTCCAGATTGTCCCCTCCCACCCACCTTTAACTGAGGTTTTTAGCTTCTAAGATACCTTTGCTTTTCCAAACAAGTACATAATACAAATTGCAAGTTCAGCATCATGCAGATGCATTTATAACAGAGGGCCCCACCCAGCTTCGCACATTGTCCACTGATCAAAACTGAGCCATCAACACAGAATCCCAAATGAGACTAAATATGACATTTTTGTAGAGAGGAGTTCACAGTTATTGTATTATTATTTTCTTGTTATATTATTTTGTTAATCCCTTGCTGAGATTTTCCAGCTCTTCATTTCCCCCTTTTTTAAAAACAACCAAACCAACCTCCAGAAAACCAGCTTGTTACATGCTTGTAGCCCAGTGCAGCACAGCATCTCGTTGAGACAATTTATCACATTTTTATAGAACAAATTTCAGTAAGGTGTAAAACATGGTTTCTGGCTGTTTAGGATAACAACATAAAAATGCCCTACTGAGTAAGACCAACGGTCCATCAAACCCAGAACTCTCCCGTCTGACAGTGGCAACCAGACATGCTGTTTAGGAATAACTTGTGCATCCAGAAGTTCAATTCTTAAAGGACATCAGATGGTACACTCCTGACTATTCAATTATGAACCATTAAATATATCTGTCAATGGATCTGCTGCCTGGGAATCTGTGTAACTCCTTTTTTGAATATGCTGATATTGGTTGCTTCCACAAACTCCTATGGCAATAAATGCCAGTAGTTCACCACCCAGTATGTGAAGCACCAGCTTCTTTTATCTGTTTCAAACCTACCATTTTCATTAACTGCATCCTGCATTTGTAAGATCCACAGCCTCCGTGGCTTTTTTTCTAGAATTTCTATCACATCCCCTTCCAACTAAAGAGTTCCAGTATTTCTAGTCTCTTCTTGTAAGGCTCCATCCCTTGATTGTTTTTAGTGCCCCCCCTTTTTTTTTTCAGTTCTGCTACAAGCTTCCTTGAAATGCAGAGACCTGAATTGCACACAAGAGTGACAACAGCAGGGTTTTGCCTAGCTGCAATATGATGTCTTCTGTCATCTTAATGCCTTTCCCGATACATTTAGCATTTTGTTGGCTTTCTGGCTGCCACTCACACTACAGAAAGCACAGCAAACTGATACTATGGTTAAAGATAACTTCCCCGGCCATTCTACAGAACTGGTCCAATTTTATTACACTTCACAGACATCTAGTCATCCCACCACACACTTGCTAAAAATTACTTCTTGAGCTCCTGGCACTGAACTACTCTGCTTTCCATGCTACTAGATAATAGTCATCATTATGTCCCATAAAAAGCAATATGCCTGCTTAACTTCATTCTTACTACAGAAAAATTTCCCACTGCAATCAAGGGGTATCTTTGAATATATCAAAGCTGTAATGAGAGGTAAGAGAACACAAGCACCAGAAGATCTAAAGGAGAACAAAGACAGTACTGCAAAATGAAAGAAATGCTAAATATAGGTACTGTTTTACAAGCCAATCCAACCTTAAGACACAAGGCAATAATATGATGGGAAAGAGAAAGCAAAAGGTCATAAGACTTAAGAGTATAGGAATGGTGTGATCCAACACACAGAACCTCTGTTTCCTTCCCAATATTGTCCATCTTCCCTATTTAGAGAGAAGACTGAGAAATACTCATGTTTGAAGGTCTGCAGAAGGAAAGAATGCAAGAAAATGAGCAACAGAAAAGTTGCCAAAAAAAGCAGCGGCAAAAATGTAAGAAGTCGATACTAAACCAGGAAAGATCTAAAGAAAAACAATACATCATGGCTATTCAAAATTGATCATATGACTACTCCCTAACAGCAATAAGCTTACTAGTCTAAATGAGACATTGATATCAAAAAAGAAATATTTTAACCTAAAAATTACTTCATAAGCAATAAGCCAAAATAACTCAAGTGCTGCTTTAAAACATCATATTAGATGCACCATTCTCTTTTTCAGACAAGAAGAAATAGCTCTGCATTGCACTTCACTTTGACCTCTCCTTACTTGAAAATTAGCAAAAGTTTAAAGGAAGTAATGACTTATCAAGTATATCAAAATGACCAGTCTTGAACAGCTTTTGTACTGTTCTGTTATCTTACAACCATCCTCAGGATTTTTTCTTTTGGGAGAAAGGACAAGCGACATTTACTTTTTGGATTCCTAGCTTTCCTTGGGATACACTTTCAGTCCTTAATCTTTACATCTTGCTCAATAAGCCAATGAAGAAAGACGAAATTCAAGTAGGCTAAAAGGTAGAAGAGTGTCTACCTGACTGTAGAATTCTCAGATTGCCACTTTCCTCCTCTTGCCACTGAAGCCAAGTAACTTGCCTCTTCAGAGTTCTAGCTAGCCCTCATTATATCAGCTTGAAGCAACATGCTTTGTCATGAAGTGGTTGATGACAATAGTTAAAAGTCTTGAGAGAAGAACACAACACGAGATGAATATTCTCTGAACAGACAAGAATTAAATTGATAATTCAGTAGAAAGTCTATAAATCTAAGAAGAACTTAGGCTCAAATGGATTTTTAGTGCTGTTTGTACTCTTAAAAAAAAAATAATAAAGATGTGAAACAGTCTGTTTCACTGGTCAAAACTAAAACCGCTGGACTCATAAGTCATTTAGTCAGTCAGCCCAACAAGACAATGCCGACCTGATCAGCTTTTACCTCACTTTAAGACACTGTGCTAATTCCTCCCAGTAATTAGGTTACTAATTTAGAACACATCTTGATTACTGGAAAAAAATGAAATGGTAAGAGCTTGCATTATGTTGGTTTTAATTATCCTACAACAACAATCACCACCTTTAAATACGTATATCCAGTTCCATTTCAAGTCACTTCCCTTCTCTCCTACATTTGAGAACTTCAAATACTGTTCAAACAAAATGTAAATGCCACTACATAGTGGCAGTAAGCAATTCCATCACCGCTTGATCCTACAGGAACTGATTCTACAGAAATCACGTGATGTCCACTAATGCTATATTCTCCCACTAACACAGGACTAAGTTTGTCTGCTGACATCATATGCCCTTTCAAACACCAGGAAGAAGGCATTTGCTCTCTGAAAACAAGGATGTACATACGTAAAAAGCACAATCAATATAATACAAACCAATACAATCCAAACCCTTATCTGTTGAAATCTCTGGATGCTTAACCCGAAAGGATGAGCTTTGCCTTCAGAGATGAGAGAACATTAGGACATACCAGAGGAATTAGCAACACGTTCTCTTAGCCAATACAAGACATGCAGTTAATTTCTATGGTGCACAATGCAGCTATCTGTAACACAGTTTTTCTACAAAGAAAACTTTCATTTTCCGAGTCAAGGTGCACTGCATTAATCCATGATGAATCTACCTCAAGTTTCATTAACAGTAGCTGACAAGTCAATGGCAATTTGATAAAACAAGACAAACAAGGGTGACCACAAGTTCTCAACCACGACACTGGAGGAACACTGCATAATCCAATATTAAGGTCAAGCCTTAGCTTCATGCACAGAGGTGCATAAAAAAGAAAAAGTTGTCATGACATCTGCTGTGCTGAAGAATTTAACTCAGTACCACAACCATGATGCAGAAAAACATGCTTCCCTCCCTAGATTTCTCCACTGCCACAGTGAAGACCAGCTTCTAAATAAGTGATTAATAGAGAAGGTGTCACCGAAGCATATTACCTTCATTGACCTGAATTGTGAAGATCATCTCAGTTAAAAGAACACTTGGGTTTACATTTGAATACTCAGATGAGAGCTGATTCTGCTGATCTCTCTGCCACTCAAACCAAGATCAAGATTTGGCTCCAGGGAAATGGACAGGGGATGGGAAACATCAAAAGTGAAGTAATTTCTCTCAATCATGTTTTTACCAAGGCATCATACCAGTTATATTTTACCTGCCTTCAGCCTTGAACAAAGTGAACTTTTTAAGTTTCATTACTCTTTCATACACACCTCATTAAATGTAAGTCACTCCTATACCATCACACTGCTAACAACAGCTCACACATATCGCTGGCAATCTTTATAATACACTGTTGAAATGAGAAGTGACTCTTTTAGGCACTGGTATACATTGTCCTCCTTTGATCACATACATTTGTACTCAGAACGCCACTCAACACTGCTGGTACCTAATGAATACTTCTTTTCCAGCATCTCCTTCCCGACTTTAAAAATATACACTTACCCTTGGAAACAGACTCGGAATGCATACAGCCACCTCCCAGCGCCATTGCCAGGTCAAAGAGCAGCTGCTGAGGTTGCACTGGCACCTCCCGGTTATCAAAGGTTTTTAATTTTGCTGAATTTAACTTTCTAGAGAGCTTGAAGACACCATTCAACAACTTCACACAATGAAAGTAAGATAGTTCACACTGACTATTCATACAACGGTTGATGCACATACACAGGTATGTGCTTTAGATGCTAACATACTATTACCACACTTGAGTACTCCTAATACCTTTTGTAAAGGGCCACTTAACTGTCCTATCCCTTTTAATATACCCTTACCAGAAATCGTTCCTGATTCTAAACTACTTCCCCCCCCGCCGACTCCCCAAAAAAACCAAAAACATTTCAGAGTCTTCTGAATCATCTGTTATAGCCAAATAACCAAGTACAACCTTCCAACTGTTTGCCCAGAAGATGAACCCTGATGCAAGACAAGAATGAAACTTATGGTTTGGCTCTACCTTATTTTTCTTAAGAACTATCTTCTTCCAGAATTTCCATCTATTATATCATCTATTCTTTTGTTAGAACTTTGCAGATGAGGAGTTTATTTTCTATGCTGATAAAGTATAGCGAATTCAGGTACTCAAGTTTATGATTAACAACCATGAACTGCACCATCACATGTATCAACTGTCAAGCCTTTTCTCTAATCTTAGGGAAGAAATTTAAAAAAAGAAAGACTACAGGCAAAATCAAGTATTAAAAATGTTAACATAAAATAACATTAATTCTTACTCATTATTTTTCTTTAGAAGACAATTATGGCCAACCAGAACAGATATATGATGCAATAGGCAAATTACTTAAGGAAACACAAGGCACTGAGGTGATATTTATACAACAGATAATAATTATAGGTATATTGAAACAATTACATTTTTGTATCTAATTATTTGGCATCTTATAAGAAAGCAGAATTAGATCCACAAGAGAATCTAAACACCATGCCACCTATTACAGACTCCACAACCCACAGATAAGCAACCAGGCTCTGCTCTACAATGAAAAGGACACATTACAGATGTTGTTCAAATGTCTAATACCCAACATGAGTAGGAATTGGCCAAGTCAGCCAAGAATAAACATAAACAGAAAGATTAGAGGTTTAAGTCTCCATAATTTCACACCATGCTAGGGGAAAAAAAAAAAAAAAATCCCTTTCATCTACTCTTTCAACACTTGGCCTGCAACAAGGAGACCTGGGTTCAAATCATTAATTTGTACTCAATCATGCTTCTTGCCAGCCAGTCCCTGGGCTACATACTCCAGTCACTCCCTTCCCAAGTGAACATTACTCCTGAAGAATGAAACTGGCTGGTGTCTGGAAGGACGTCACACCCAAACACCCAGTGGCCTGGCAGTTAAGGCATTCCCTTTGGGAACTGACACAACTGAGATGGGGGTTTCAAGTTCCCCCAAAAAGCTGAGCTGTTTGAACCCAAATCTCAACATACTGGAGAGGTACTCAAATCATGTACCTATCTGTAAAGAAATGCCAAAAAAGAAGGGTGCAATATTAGGCCTTTCTGAGTTTCCTGCTTCACAGAATAGAAGCATTCCTGGTACAATTGTGCATTACTAATGGTATCTGTTTGCTTTCTAATTTAATTGATGCAAGCTTTGAGAGTTACAGCATTTTCTTCTTGCCACACAGCTATTTATTCGTATGCAATTAGGCACCCTTGCAGTATAAAACAAGTCTTTACCAATAGACATACACAGTTTATCACCTCAGGTTAAAACAAAAACAAAAAAAACCACCACCACCCCAAAAAAAAACCCCAAAACCTAGAAGTTACATTAAAATAGCCTGGTATATAAACTACTTATGTAGTTATAATTTCCTCTTTTTGTTTAGAGTTCTGCTTCATACTTTAGTCTGAACTATACTTAAAACACTTTCTCATATAGCTATATTATGAATGCAGAAAGGAAGATTAGTACATAAAATACTTTTGTCAGAATTAGTGTATTGAAGAAAGTTCCGAAGTAGATAATTATACTAGAAAAATCATTTTGCCAGCATACCTGATTTTAAACCACAGTATAAACTGTTGCCACCAAATGAGTTTTCTATCAGACACACCAGCAAACCTTTTCAAATATACAAATGCCTCTCTTTGCCCATTAATAAAAGGAAAACAATACAGCAGTATTTAATTAATATTTACAAAAAGCCTTGAGGCTTTCTGATGAA
Organism: Nipponia nippon; assembly: GCF_047370975.1. Classification (NCBI taxonomy): domain Eukaryota; kingdom Metazoa; phylum Chordata; class Aves; order Pelecaniformes; family Threskiornithidae; genus Nipponia; species Nipponia nippon. The sequence continues at coordinate 34,560,227 of NW_028262291.1, forward strand.
TGACCAAAGCAGTAATTACTTTAGTGTTTCAAATACCGTAATGTCAAGCCTTTCTGCAACAAGAATTTTAAACATGATATATGAATACAAATACGAATCCTGTTACCTAAGAAGTAGCAGGCTGTTTGAAATCTTAGCCTTCAGTGTTCCAAAAGCCTAACACTAACAGGAATGCACTTAATCAAAAGTGCAAACTGGAAAAAAAAAAATGAGTAGCTGAAACAGGTAGTTACAACTGTTAGCATTTGATTGTAAGATCCAGTCTTTGAGGAGACATCATAACAGAATTTGCATCTAAAAATGCCGCAGGATTTTTTAAAGCCTGCAACTTCAAACTATAGCAAGAGATTTTAATTAAAAAGCAGCAAATGGAAGTGTTATGAAAATATAGTTATTTACATGGGAAAACATATGGTTGCATATGAACTTCAGACTACATTAAGCTTTCTGTGTCCATAACACTCGGTACGAATGCTAACGTCTACACTGCATTTTTACTACTTCACATATTGCTGTGGTAACAAAAGATGCCCGACACCACTCAACGGCCTGAGTAACTCCTGCAGATTCCCAAGGTGGCTAAACCACTCTAGTGAAGAAATATTTTTACTTACATTTCTCAGTAAGTTCAGATCTTTTGAAAGGAAATTTAATAAAAACTAAGGAAAACTACCATCTTTACCATCACCTAATTCTGTATAGCAAAAAATTACACTGCTATTCCACGTATGCCAAGGCAACATGACACACATTGGAAGGATGTAAAATCTGAAAGAACTACTTTGAAAAAAAGAGTTAAGCGATCATGTATTAACGTTTAACTTTGTATTACTTTATCAACAGTAATGTTAATTAAGTTTAACATTCTAGTATGCTGCTTCACAAAGTGCTGCAATATAAATATTTGGCTCTTTGTTAAACCATCTACAATACTAACCATTAGTTAAAACTTCTAACCTGTGAAATACTGAATTTTTTTGGATCCCAGCATGCTGGAAAACAGTTCACATGTGTATAAAACAACCAGAGTCTAAAGTGTTGGACACTTCAATTTGTAATAACAGCTCTAAAGTGATGTTAAGAACAACGATATAGTGTTTGTGAAAATTCAAAGGACAGATTAAAAACAAAAGACTGCAGGCTTGGATGCCTAATTAAAGACAATTCAAAGATATCCTATTTTTGACAAATTCAGGAAAAACCTCAATCCTCCAAAAAGACAGACAGGTCCCTTTAAGGCATATGAAGCTGTCCACAGAAGAAACAGCCACTTAAAAAAAGACCACCACCAGTCACTTCGTAGAATTTTAATTACAGTCATCAATATATCATCACTCACATAGAATGCAAGTATTTTCTTCTAGTAAGTGACCTATGGAACTAGTTTACGCCCAAGTAATTCCACTGTAGAGGCTTTAAGAACTACCTTTTAAAAGAAAAAAAACCCTCACAGCACTAGCTGACATTTACCCCTTTAATATTCCTCGTTAAGTTGTTTTTCAGGGATCTGTCCCACGTGAGACATCTAAGGATACTGTTCTTTTAGACAGCGTTCTAGCTTTGATATCGGCGTTTCAAAAAGGTCAAACGCAAGTTAATCCCGCTCTGTCGTGCCGCCTGCCTCAGCGAGCCCCCGGTGCCCTTTGCTGCTCGCCCGCGCAGTCTCCGCCGCAGCACGGCCTCGGCCCCCCAGCGCGGAAAGCACCCCCGCCCCAAGCGTTTTATCGCTACGGGCTTTCCGACAACGAAGTCGTTCCGAGCCAGGAGGTGCGTTAACTACTGCCCACTATAAAACACACCAACCTACTTCAACTTAACCCTGCAAAGCTTCATCAACCAGTACAAAGCGATCTCCTCACAGAGCTGCCGGGAGACCGGAGGCGCAGAAGGGGGAAGCCTCAAGTTTCTCCCCTCATTAAAACCCGAACGCCCCCCCGTAATCCCGCGGAGAAAGCGCGCAGCCGAGGACGGGAGGGTTTCCGCGCAACTCCTGGGCCTAAGCTGGCAGCGCCTGCCCCGAGGCGCCCCGAGGGAGGGGAGCCGCCGGAGCAGCTCCCGGGAGGCCGCCTGGGGGCCGCCCGCCCCCCGCGCCCCAGCAGCGACGCCGGCTCCGGGCGCCCCGCGGCGCAGGCACCTGTAGCCGCAGCGGCCGAAGCCGCCCCTCCCGGCCGGGCTCCGCGGCCGGGGCAACAGCCCGGGCCGTCGCCCGGCGGGGCGCCGGGAGCGACGCGGTGCCCCGAGAGCCGCCGAGCCCGGCTCGGCCCCGCCGCCCCCGCTCGGCCCCGGCCCGGCCGGACCCCCGGGCCTGCGCGGGCGCCGTGGCCGCGGGGGAGGCTCCCCGGCGAGCCGAGGCTGGCGGCTCCGCGGCGGGACCTGTTGCTCGCACGCCAGGCGCGGGAACGGGGGCTGCGCTCACCGTCCTTCCTTCGCCGCCGCTGACACGCTCCGGCCCTGCCGCCGGCTGGAAGTCACGGTCGCCCGCACCCCGCGGCGCCTCCCCGCCGAGCCCGCGGAGCCGCCCGGCCACAGCCCCCGCAGAGCTGCGCAGCCGCCGCCAAGCCCGGCCCGGCCCGGCCCTGCCCCTCGCCCGCTCCCAGCGCCGGCCGCCGGGCCCCGCCCCGCTCCGCCTCGCCCGGCCGAGCCGCGCAGGCGCGGGGCCGCCCCCACCGCCGCCGCCGGGGCCGCGCCGGCCGCCCGGAGGGACGGGGGCGGGGCGGGGCGAGCGGAGCGCGCGCGCCCCCTGCCGGCCGGGCGGGTCTGCCCCAACGGCCACGGCTTCGGCCACGGCCGCGGCCGCGGCGCGGGTGGCGGGCGGCGGGCGGGGGCTTCCCTCAGCTCTGGCTGGGGCGGGCGCGGACGGCCTGGCGCTGTGCCCGTGGCTCGTCCTCCCGCAGGCGTGTCCCGTCGCTCTGCCACGGCTCTCTCTGCACCCGGAGAGGCACCGCCGCCGGAGCCCCTGTGCCCTGAGCAGAGCTGCCTTGCCTGTCCGGGCTGCGGCCTGCTCCTTCCTCCTCTCCCACCTCCAGCTGCCTCCTCTTCCCCACTCTTCTGCTGCCTGCCGAGGCTGGCGTGTACCCTGGGCGCTCCATGCCAGTGCAGCCCCCTTCTCCTCCACCCGCCTCATCATCCCCCCCCTTCTCCTTGTACTGCTGCTGAAGCCGCAACCCCATCTTGAAAGCCCCAGCCAGGCTGGGGCCTGTTGTGGGACAGAAAATGTTCACTCTCATCTGAGAGCCCGTCTTTGGGAGAGCGGAGGGAGGCTGAGGCACAGAAGGTGCCCAGGACACGGTGTCTGGAAGAATGAAGCAAACAGAGCATTAAAAGTAGTTTTACCAGGTTGTTTGTATCCATGGCTATGTTTTACAGGACCAGGGAGGCATAATCTTTAGCGCTGCAGTTTAGTTTGACTTTGAGCTAAAACCTGCATTCCCATCCCTGGTTTTTCAGGCTAGCCTGTCTAGATCATTGCCTGAGGCATTAGAAAAAATGTTCCACTAACAAGACCAGAAAAAGGCTTTCTTAGATCACTGAAAAGGCCTAAAGAGATACCTGCTTTAGTCCATCTCTCCTTGCTTCCATTTAACCACTTATAAATCTGTGTCATCTAACTCTGTATCATTCTCCATAGTGAAATCCGGGTACAGACTTTCAACTTCCTGTAATTTTACCATATACCATGTTTTCTTTGGATCCGTTCTAAAGGTAGACATGCAGTCCAATTTTCTGAGTCCACAAACCAGATCCCATGGTTTTCTTTTCTTACCGTGTGAAAAGGCCAGATGACCTGACACTAACGAACATCCTGCCCAGCAAACTGCAGAGGAAACTCTGAAAGCATTCTACCTTTTCACACCATGGCTCAAACTCCCCAGGTTGTCTGTTTGCTGTTTTCAGGGCAGCAATGCCTTGTAACCACTTAACCAGCTATTTCTGTTCTGGCCATTAACAAGGGTCTCTGTATCACTGCAAAACTGCAGCACTGCAAGAAATACAAATATCGGTGGACTGCAGAATTATTTACTTGGGAAATAAAAATGGAGGGAAAACATGACACTGGTAATTGGTGGCTGAGCAGCACCAAGCATGGTTCTTTTCACCTTCATATGAAAATGGTGAAAGTTCGCACGAATCTTTTTTTACAGACCACTTTGGCAAAGGACTTGAGAGTCAGAAGGGACTTTTTCAAAATATGATACTTACCTAGAAGATATAATGGCTGCAAAAAGTAGCTAGATTCACCAGTTGGCTCTTCAGTGTTGTCATCCTCATCCAAACTGATCGCTAGTTTACTGTCTTTTCTACATCTGAGGATGGGATGATCAGACACACACACACAGGTTCTGGTTGCAGTTTCCCTCAACTGACAGCATTTCTCCTTCCTCTCAGAGAAAATCTCATTGGTGCCGGTTTGCATGTTGCCCTGTAGCCAGTTTTTAAACCAGGATAATGGAATTTTCTTCAATATGTTGTGCAATTTGTTGTAGAGCAGAGAAGGATTCACACCAGTTCTAGAGTTTCTGCTTCCTTCCTTTACTCTCTTATATCTGTAGCCGAAGTTTTAATCTTTTGCCAGAAGGGGTTACCAGACCAGGTTAAGGCTGAGCTTGGGATATCTCTTGGATATATCTGCTTAAAGATCTGTTTGTTTCTTTGGTAACCAATCTCTTCCTTCTGGCTTTCACAAACCCTAATATTAGCCCTTGCCCAGCTGGCAAATCCATTCATAAGATGCTTGAATGAGGCATGCTTGGCTAATTCTATCCAACAGATTAAAATATTCTGTCAGGCCAAGAAGTTGTCATACCTGAAAATGTTCACAATAGAGCACAGGCTCAGCAGCACTATTTGTAAAGACCCAGATAATCTTTCCTTTTTAAATATTTGTGTTAACAATTTAAATGGACAGGTCTGATGGTTCATTTTGCCTTGTGGGTGCTGTCTGTTGGTATGCAGAGAACACAAAAATTGCTGTGAGAAAATCAACATTTTGGCTTGAATTTAACAAAACATGCAAATTAAAAAGAATAGATACAGAGAAAGAAGGTGAATGGGAGGATGAGGAAGGACAATGGAAAGATGATTGGGAAGATCAAAGCTTTTAGTCTTCCTTTGTTTTGTCTTAGCTGATTAATCTTTCATATCAGAATCTACTAAGACAGCTCTTAAAGGAAATGAGAAAATTACCAAAGTACTCTAGACCTTGCTGTTCCATCTCTTGTTCAAAGTTTTCAGTTGTTATCTTTAAGCAGAAAGGAACTGGAAAGAAATATCCAAGTGATACCTTTTGTGAGCTTGGATCTTAGAACATTTCGATTTTAGACATGATTTTTCTATGATTTTACTATCAGGGATTATGGGAACATGAAAGCATGCTTGCAGATACAGAACCAATGTATTTAGGCAACTTGAAGAACCTTCTTTTTACGGTTGATGCATTCATTCCACAGACAAATATTTTTTAACAAAGAAAAAGTTCATCTTTGATTAATTGAATTTGACATGAATTAGCATCACTATTTGCCAGCAAGGTGCTGATAGAGCCGTTGATCAATCTAAATCTGGCTGATTGTAATCAATGGAAAAGAGAAAAAAAATTCTAACTCAAGCTGAGGCCCAAGGTAAGACAAAATGTTTTCATTGAAAGCATTGCCCTCTGGAGGGGAAATTAAAAATCACAGAAGGATTAGGTAAAAATTCCCTTTTATGTCACTGTGTAACTGAATTTATGCTTTACAGTCCAGGAATGATTCTACAGACTGATGCAAAAAGGAATGCTGTGTCAGAAGAGCAACAGTGGCCACAGTGCTTATGTCAGTGAAGACTGGAGGAGAACTAATCCCCATCTGTCTGCCCTGTTACTCTCCTCCCCTTTATCTCTAAACTCTTTATCTCTAAACTCACTGAACATCCATTCTACAACAGATGTACTTTCTCTTCCAACTTCGTCTTGGATCCCTTCCAAGCTGGTGTCATCCCTCTTTATTTGCCAAAATATTTTTTTATGCAATCCCTAAAGAATTCTTGCCTGCCTGATGTCAGAGTCTGTATTCCATCTTCTTTCTTGACCTTTCTGCTGGTTTTGGTTTTTTGGGTGCTTTTTTTTGGGGGGGGGACGACGGGGAGGAGGGGGATTTTTATTGTCTTGATTACCCTTTCCTTCTTGATCTTTTATTCTTACAAGGTTTTGAGAAATTGTGTTCTCTTCTTCTTTTTATCTCTCTGCTTTCATGTCTGGCATCTATTTAAACAGACTCTTTTTCTCCTGTCTCTGAGAACTTCACAGGGATTTTTCGCTTGGCCTTTAGATATTGATAGCTTATATCTTGGATAATCACATTTAAATGTCACCTTTAAGTGAATATGAATGAAAGCGAGCTCCTTCCTGCTCAGACTTTGCCTATATATTCTCCCTGTGTTGCAGGGGAAATGGCAATATCTCACAGTGGTCTTTCCAGTTTGATTTATAGCAATCTGATGTCTCCTGACTACAAATCTGGTGATTGTTTTAACTCTAAGCAGGACACATGCATCAGCCATCCGAAAGAATTTAACAGCAGCACTAGTCCACCTGTCGGGCTAGCTGTGTTCAATATCTAGTGTTTCCAAGAAGAATGCAAAATACAAAAGTCCAGAAGATAAATTGTGCATTAAGCAAGGAAAAAAAAATCTCTTGGCTTCCACAACTCAGCAACAGAAACCCTGAATTTTGAAATTAATACAGCAATCCAGTTTAATTTCAGCCTTCCTTGAACTAGGACAACAAATATCAAGGATTCAAATATGGTCATGTTTTTCTCCTTGATAGCATCTAGAACTATTCCTTACTTCCTATCCAATAACTACATTTTGCATTCCTGTTCATCTGGGTGGCTGAAACATCGTCCTCTCTGGCTTCTAGTGTCCTCTGCCACTCCTTTATCCTTCAGATCCGAAATTGCACAACTCCAAGTAAGGTCACAATATTTACAAATAGGGTCGTAAACGCAACACAAGTTCAGTTGTAGAAAAAGGTTAATCTCCAGAAGAGAGGTCTCAAGTCTGGGAGCACCACTCATCTCTCGGTGAGAGGTCTTAAGCCCAGAAATAGGAATCATTCCCAGATGGATACCCCAAAGTAAAGCTGGAGGTGAGGTTGTTAATCTAACAGTTTGGGGCACTATTTTTAGTCCAGAAAAATAATGGCTAATAAAAATTATCTTTCTTGCCACTGTTTTCCCTTCCCCTATTAAGTTATACTCAAATTAGTGATTACCTTATCTGGCTTTTTATATCTGTTTGCTGCTGCTTCTTCTTCCTTGAGTAGTTTCTCCTTATTTTTCTATGTTACTTTCTTTATGATTGTATACCCATCTGTCTTTTTGATATACTTTCAGTCTTCTGTGTGCCTTCCTCTGCACAACTCCTCATCTTTGGTTTGATCTTGAATAAATCTATAAGGACTAAAGTACATATTTAAGTCTTTCTGGAAAACAAAATCCTGCTTTGCTATTTACAACTATTATTAATTTGTATCAAAATCCACTCTGTTCTCCCCTGACTTGCGTTTACAGGCTGGATGTATCCTAAAGCCCAAAGGCAAGACAGGATTTTATTTGGATGTTAGTGCTAACCTGCCCTAGTATCAACTTGCACATACTTTTTACTGGGTTTTACTTTGTTTTAATTACTTTGTTTTACAATCTGTGAATAGAGGGAAAAAGCCACTTTTCATTTCTACTCTTTTTACTCTGTGGAGCTTCTTTTCTTATACTCATAAATGTACATAAATGCATTTGTAAAGAAATAAAAACCTATGAAATAACTCACAGATCTGTGAGAGAACAGGGGAAGAACCAACGAAAAGAACCAACAAAAGTTTCAAGAGTTGATACCACCTAACGAAAATACTTAGGAGGTAAATCCTAATGAAATAAGACATTTGTGGTTTTTAGATTCTTCCCAGGTATGATAATCTTTCCTGAAAGGCAGCTTAGTAGTGGTAATTATGTTAATGATGAGACCCTCCTATCTGATAATGCTGCAATGTAAAGCTTAAGCTCTATATATTTATCAGTCAAAAGTACGACACTACGGTATATTGTTCACATATTCTGTAATCCAGAAATGCATTAAATCTTTCTCTTGAAAGCAAACTAGGTGTACAGTAAGACAGCTATAAGATACTGCAAGACACACATAAACAACATAATTCTCTTTCTTGGTCCCTTTTTTTTAAATCTTCACTAAAATAATCTTGCACACTATGCTTTATTTACCAGTCTTGTTTGGTGTAGGTTTTCAGCTTGTACATCCCTGTTATACTTTAATTACTACCACAAAAAGATTTGTGGCCAGTACTGTACCTATATCCACATGGATGTCTGAATATGACACGAGGCAGAATCACTTTCAAAATTATTCTTCTTAAAACTTTCATTTGAATATTCCCCTAGATTATGAGCTTACTTTCAGCTGATTATAAACAACATCTGGGGCAGTTAACTGCCAGCCAGCACGTCTGTTGTTCCCCAGCATTTAAAGCAATGCTTAAAATCTATTTTATTTCAATCCATAACTGCAAAAGTTCTATTGGAAATATTCTGAAACTAAAATTAAGAGAGACCAACATTTTTTTTCTTTGAGAAACATTCTCCGAAAAATCCTCTATACGTCATTTCATCATATGCGTAACTCTGGAGTGGCATGGCACAGAGAAGAAATTCAGGTGTGGCATCCAGTCCCTTTGTAGAAGTCCATGCTGATCCCAACGTAATGTCTTCCTTACAGACATAAGCTGCCAATAGATTTCCATTGCCACCTCTTAAGCAAGAGAGTCATATTGCAGGTAGTTGCTTGATTTGTGTGAAAATGAATTATAAAGGCTAGCACCAAAATACGCTTGTCATATGTTGCCATAACCAAAGCAGGTATGCTTGATTACCTTTCCCAAGATAGCAACAGCAGCCACACAATCACCTTTAAGGAAGAAAAAAATTGTTCTGATACTAACAGAGTAATCATTTCCATATAGCTATGTGGAGCTATACAAATGGCCTTCATTATCCTTGGATAAATCTGTAAGCTGCAGTGCCAATTATACACCATTCTCATGAATCTGCATCTGGACAGAAAGTTGCAAAAACTGTTTTGGAATACATTGCGTGAATACCGCTCTATTTTGCAGTATTTCCTAAGAAGTGTAGTCAAAGATATTATGCTTGGTAGCTCTGCTGCTTGCAGGATCTTCAATGACTGTCATTCTCCCAGCAGTAATTTTTCTTTCAGAGGAGCTGATAGACTGCATTGGCTCGTTGAGCCAACACTGCATACCACTCTACTGAATCAGCTCAGTATAAGACTGTTTTGGTATGTAACCCAGCAAGCATCCATGCTGAGTTATTTTTCTTTGCTCCAGGCACAGCAATTAAGAGGTATTTTTTACTGCATTTGCAATGTAGGCAATTCAGCGTTCTTCCCAGTGTTGTAGTCTGGGAAACACAATACACAATACTCCAAAGTTGCTTATTCTTTGCAGCATTGACTGAGAGCATTTTAGATTGGATTCCAGTAAACTGAGGCTGAATAGTAGTTCCATTTGCATGGTGCAGCAGTCCGTTATCACACCCTGTCTCTTCAAGGTCTGTCAGCGTGGCCACAGGTTAGGGTACTTTGCGTGTAAGAGTGATTGTTTTTGGCAGCACAATGTATTTTCATAGACTGGTCCTGGTTTCTGCAGGTAAAGGACTATATCTACCTGTTCAGTCACTGAAGAGAAACACAATGCTAGAGAGCTGTAATTATTCTAGTGCCACATTGCCACATGAATGACTTCAGAGCAACTGTCGTGGGCTTTAGTGGGCATCTTTGTCCCATTTACCGCAGCATAAAGTAAGTTTTTGTGGATGTATTTTGTTAATTCTTCCATCCTGGCTCATCAGCCTGACTTCTGTTAGGACAAATTATTTGTAATTGGGGCAAATACATTTACTTAACAACCGTTCAGCTCTGAGAATTCAAGAGAGTGTAACTCAGTTATGTTGGTTCTCATCTGAAAATTACTCTTCTCAAAACGTGCTTGGGCATCTGATGATTTGTTTTGATGGATTTTAACTGGTTCCTTAGGACTAGGTTATCTGTGGTGGCGTTACGCATTGGCAGGTTGTTTGGGTGCAAACTAGATTTCTCTTTATCATCGCAGGCAATGTGCAGTGCTTCTCCAGACATGGTATTTAGCTTCTGAGGGAGGTATTCCTAATTAAATCTTTAATTTATTGCATTCCATTCTATGTTACCTAGCATATGCAGCATATCTTGATATGCAATCATAGTTATTACCTCTGTGCTAGCAAAATGATTGTTTCTGATTAATGCAAACAGCTTTTGAATACAGTATACACTATTTAAGAATATTCAAAATATTTGTCATTGATTTTCCAATGTTCTACAATTTTAATTTCATCTTCTTCCCTTTTATTGTGCAAGTTTAGTGTGAAGTCACTGATGGTAAGCATCTGCAGCCAGTCTGTGCGTAGATGATAATGAAGATACTGTTACTGATCCTTATTTTTGCAGTATTTTATGTTTTTTGCAGTATATTGTTTGTTCTTATAGTGGACAACAGCACTTCATAAATTGTGTATCATTCAAGTACTTACTGTCCCTTGAGCAGAAAATAGGCTGTACAACCATTTTCTCAGGGACCACCTCTAAGTTTCTTCCTTTTCAGTAATTGCTACTTTGCTCTTTTGATAAACAGAATCTAGAAATATTTTTTCACCATGAAAAATAACGTTGGAATTTCCAGTTATATTGAATGATATTTCACTCTTGTTCATGTTTTGGGTGATATCTAGAATTTGAATTTGCCGCCATTTGTTTCTTATGGCATTCTAGGCTGGAATCTGATTACACATGGGCTGCCCTCAAAGAGTATTCAGTTAATTTATGTTCTCAAGGAACATTAGATTGGCATTTGTCTCCTCGGAAGTTGTGAATTTTGCATGTCTTCTGTGCTCATTTGGAGGAAAGCATACTGAGTCTTCCATCTCCCATGCTTAGCTATGCTTGTGTAGAACTTACGCTCCAAAACTTCAGTAAAATAGTGCACATGCTGTAAACTACACAGAAATGTCCTGGCAGCAGGTAGCAAGAGCAGCAGCAGATATTTAGTTTGCTTAATGAGAAACGCTTCGTAGTGCAGCAAGCATGTTCTGGCAAAAATGCTGCTATGTATTCCAATAGGGTAGCGAGGTTTATAGTGTCTAAATAATAATAACAGTAACAATACCCAGTCCTTATATAAGGTTCTCATTAGTACATTGCATGGCGATTTTCAAAAGAGGTCTGGCTATCCTCATTCTACAAATGAAGAAGCTGAGGAACAAAAAGGAAAAGTGATTTGCCCACATTCATCTAGAAGTTCACTGGCAGATATAAAACCTGTATTAGTATGATTTTGTGCCCATTACGTGATATTGCTTTCTATCACTTGTCCCCACGCAACGTTGTGAAAGTTGCTTGCGTGAGAAGCTTTCCTGGCCCTATATAAGTGTAAGCCATAGTCAGGTATTACAAAGTTAATTGAAGTGTCTGTTTCTTTGCCTTCTGCTGCAGACTACAAGTCTTCTCCCTGAAAAACGGTCTCAGTCACTGAAAAATGTAGATTCCGCTGCCAAAGATCAGAATTTATTTGTTGTTGCTAGTTGTGAACTAATACAGAGTTTGTATTTCGGTAATAGTTAATTGTACAATAGTAAGAGGTTATGAATGGAATTGAAGTCTGTAGGGGAATTTTTTCTTCTGTGTGTACATCTTTTCCTTGTTCCAACTGCATCTGATGTTCAGGATGCTTTGCTTTATTTTCTTTTATTCCTTCTTACGGACTAATCACCTGGGATATTACTTGAAGCAACCTACTTGACTTACTGCCACTTTTTTGATTTCCTGAAAAGAAACATGATGAGCATGAGGAAAACCGCGCAGGAAAGCAGAAAATGAAAAGAAGCACAAGAAATCAAAAGAGAGAAAAGGACAGAGAAGATAAACATACACCAAGAACCACAAAGGAAGAAAGATCAACCAGCGGGAATTGATTTGCCTTTGTGGGGAGTTTACTCGTGGGGAGTTTACTCAAATTTGTGCTCTGTATACCAAACTGGCCTTTTCCCAGTCTCTCCCATGCTGTTCTCCTTCAGTCACTCCTACAAGCTGTCTCACCTATTCACAACGCAGCAGAAATCATCTTGTCCTTGCAGAACACCTGAGAGGTGTGAAAAGCCCGTGCATAGCTCGTATCAGTTGACACGATATTGTCATACTTCTCAGCTGCCTGACAGTATGTGAAGGTCATTTCCATTCTCTACTGAAAGTTGATCAGCAGGTTGAGAAGACAACAGAGGCTGCAGGCCTAAGTAAGCCCAGGAAGAACACATGCTGCCTTTGCCTCAATATGGCAAATTTGGGAATTGATGGTAGTATGCAGACTGGGAGAAGCATGATCAGAAAATGAAGGAAAAGAGGGGAGACACAATTGCACAGGAGGAGGAATACACCTCTGGAGGAAGGGACCGCTTAAAAAGAGGAAGAGGCACAGAGTAGAGCTGAAAGGAAGTGGAAAGTGAGAGAAAGAATAATCTCAAGCCAGTAGGAAAAGGAACAGGAAAGGTGATCAGAAGGAAAGCTGAAAAGCTGTGAGCAACTGGGAAAAAGGAACAGTTAGACACAAAGAAAGAAGCAAAGATGGTAACAGAAAGAAAACAATGGGAAATACAGCCAGCTATTTTTTCTTCCCTGTAGAAAATAGGCTGCAAATATGTTACTACAAAATCAATACCTAAAAGTAATTGTTTATATAGAATAGAAAATGGGAACAAAACTCTAGAGAGGAAGTGACTGAAATAAACAGGCAGGTCCCCTTCCCTCAATGCAGCAAATCCAAATGCTGGATTTGTCAAGACAGGTTATTTTTCTGAATGATATTATGGTTGTATGTGTGTAATAGGAAAATATGAAGCATTTCTGTTCTGATTGCTTCACTACTTTTCTATTATTACAGTTTTCACAATAAAATCACAAGAAATATCATATTGTAGTACTAAGCCCCAGTAAAATATAATTTAGGTGTTTTAGCACTGTGTGTATGTCACAGACTTTTTTAAAATGCAGGAAATGAATTTGAAATGAGAGTATAATTAATCTATTACTTTGCACAAATTTGTTATTGCTAATTAAATAATATGTCATTATTTGTCTCCATTTAATGTGGAGTGCTGAAATAAGTTCTTGAGCATGTACTAATTTGTATCTCCTCATAGCTCACTGCTCTCTGTCAGTACCCTCATTTCTAAATGAATGGCTGTTAAGAGAGGAAGAGAGGGAAAAAGAACATAACAACGAGATATTAAAAAATATTCGTGTACCAAAGTGTATGTAGAGAGAGATGCAACAAGATTTTCAGACGGATAGATGTGTATTAGTGGACGGAGAGATGTGTGCACACAGAAAAATTGAGAAAAGCAGTTAAATGAGAGCACATCATAAACCAAGATACTTTTCCTTCCAGGTCATGTAGATCACTTTAAGATCACCAGCTGGCAATTAGGACAATGAACGGCACGCAGCCCACCAGCCAGCTACAAAGAGGAGCACACAGTAGCGTCATGTTCACAAAAAACGAGGTTGATATTGAACAAGAGCTCATTCAAACTTTTGTGACTTAGCATAGTGGAGAAGTATGCGGAGGAAGACCATAAAACCTTCTGTTCAAGAGACTGATTCACTCACATGCAGAATGGTCACGAGTTTAGACATAAAGTAAGGGGCATCAATAAGCTAAGTGGCTCCAGTTTTTGTCATTCCTTGGCAGGCATAAATAACAGTGTTTAATCACTGACAAGAAATGGGGAAATATAAACAAGGGGAACTGTGAACATTAATAAAGACTGTCTTTAGGTGCCTACTTTTTCCAGCTGGATATTCTGTAGAGATTTATGTAGAAATGCAGGATGTCAGAAAGGATGTTAATGCTAATCCCAACATGACATTGTGGAGAGTGCTCCAAAACATGTCCACATTCTGCTTGAAACATGAGTCCAGACCTCATGCTTGAGGACGCTGCAGACACACTATCTGGAGCTAAATTCCTGCTCAGACATAGGTATTTGGGAAGCCTTACAGCACACTGGAAGAGGAGGTATGGGCCAACATTATCTCTTTGAACCATCCTAGGCATGCAGCTTTCTCACCCTTTCCACCACCCTGTATTTTATCTGATTTTGCAGTGAAGTTGCAATGGCTGCCATCAGCCAAACAAGTCAAACATCAAGGCCTTTCTAGAAGAAACCTGACACTGAAGCCTGGAAGGTGAGATGGGCTCACAGCAAGGAATGAGCACAGGGTACCTTCTAATTATATGGCCATACAAGTGCTGATCTATTGGCAATGTGGACATAGGAATATTTGTTCTAAAGAATTCCCAGCTCATGAAGTTTCCGCTTCTCTCATCTCTTATTGAAGCAGGAATAGCAACGGGGAAGTGAGTAAATATCGGAAAAACTGTCATACCTGAAGTCTGTAATTTTTTTCCACTTTTTTGCTTTGTTGTATTTGTCCTAAAAAAAAAAAAAAGTTCAGGAAAAAACCATTATGCCGTTGCCAACAAACTCAGGAAAAAGTCTTAGCCTAGTAATATCGTTATGTACCAGGATCAGTATTAAATAGGTGCTATTTTAATCTCTTTCTATCTGCAGTAGAAACATGTATTGCTAAATGATGTAGTAAGCCTTGTTTTGAAGTGCAGGCTCACTAACACATAGAGATATTTGGATGTTATAGACTGTGCTTAAATATGACACATCTGAACATAGCACACATCTGAACACCTCACTTAGGGCCTAGGTGTAGCTTGAGAAGTGACTATGTTGAAGTCTTGTTCTTTGTTCTCATGCAGATGCTCATGTGAGTGACAGTTTTCATTTCCTTCTGCCATCTAACTTTTGCTTGCCTAGTTTGTGCAACACCACCGACAAAAAATCTGCTCCTTTTCTGCACAAGCCAAGATGGATATGGCAGTGAAGGAGATACAGAAAAGACAGATTTCTGGTGCCAGGACATGTTACTGATTTTGAGCAGAAAGGAAACACTGAGTCTGCCCCATGCTGTGCAATTCCCGTCATACACCAGGCATCTAAATCAAAGCTGCCTGTATGCAGATCCTTCAGCATTCAAGGAGACCACTAGCACTTATGTCACTGAACATTCATGCACTTTTCTTTGATTGCTGATCTTGTGAACCTAGCCAGTGGGAGGGTGGGCGGGGGAATCTTAAACATCTGAGAAACCAAAGTCTGGATACTTGGAACCCCACTCTGTATTCTTCAGCTTCCTAATCCATTAAAGCATTAGGAAAATCACAGTAACCCCAAAAAGGTGTTGCAATAACAGATTTTTCTGAAGACAAAAATATGACACATTTTACTTTTCAAAGTCAGCAGCAGAAACTAAGGATATCAGAATAATTTTCCAAACATACCTACCTAGTTTTCTTCTTTTCTGTGCTTTTGCTCTTCTTTGTATCCAGAGGATCTATATTCTTTGGCTGCATGGTGGTTTCTTGCCTGGTTGGTTTCAGGGATCTGTGGAAGGTTTCCTCTTTCCTTCCACTCTCTTCTGTGGGACCCACTGTACCTGAGAGGGGAACTTGGTTGGGGGAGGTCTGCTTAGTAACTTCTTCTTCCTCTGTTTTGGGGTTAGGCACATCTTGTGGGTCATCCCTCTTGAAGGAAAAAGGAAAGATTAACAGATACAGTAGCAACTGACATAAAAAAGAGCTCTGCACAGAGCTATCAGCACAACTGGAACTTTGTGATAACTTCCTATATAGTAGTCCCCTATACACTGAATATTCTGCTATAAAGTGGTGTCAGACAGACCATCCATAGGAAATGCAATATATTTACCTAGAAGAGGGACTACTGTTCCTCCTACATTATCAGTTTGTTGGTGATTATTGGCCTACAGCTTTGGCTAGAGGTGACTATGCAGTCCGTCAAGGGATAACAGGTCCCAAAGCTTAACCTCTGAGCGGTGTTTATGGCTTTGCCTCCAAGTTCTCTGCTTCTGATTCTTGTCCAGGACTCCTTTACCTCCAGGTTATTCTCCTCTTTTTGCTCATATTCGGAAGCTGAGATAAGATCTTTGCTCTCCCTCCTGTCCAGATTTTGAGATTGGTCCCTACTAAAATCTTTCTAAGCCTCCTGCTTTCAAATAGCTGAGGCAGGGATACCTGTAAGCCTCTCATGTGCTGTCACAGCTTTCTGTCTAAACATGAAGAGAGCAGGGAGGATGCAATACTGCAAAGGAAAATCCAAACTTAAAACCTGTCAGTAGAAGAGAAAAGTCAATAGTGAGTGACAGCCAACACCTCAAGGTATTGAAACACTGATGAATGTGTGACTGGAAAAAGAACATATCTATTCTGCAAAGAAAAATAGAGATTGTAGGTCTGGAGCATGATTTTAGTGTATTGGATCACTAGTAACATCTGCTGTACATGCAGGAGCTGACATTCATGTCAGGCCAGCTTACGTCCAGAAGGTTGTACAAGGATCTAATCTTTGACATCAGGTAAGAGAGAAAGCAGAAAACCCAGACGAAAGGTGGCTATGTAGGGACAGTTGAAGCAGGAAGGTATCAATTAAGAATTTTAGAAATCCTATACTTACTTTCTCTTAACAACCTATGCATTCTTGACTTAACCAATATGGTTGTGAGATGTGGCTGTGCAGATTTTTCAGCCAAATCAGAGTCCTATATTTTCTGCAAATCTAATATGAATATGCTAGTTTTTCCCCTAGATTTTCTTTGCTCATCCCTTAACCTCATCACTGATTTTTCTTGAAAGAATAATCTCTCACAGTTCTCTCCTCTCTCCAAAATTATATTTTTTCTAGTCCCCTTGTAATTTTTCTGCTGTATGTACACAGAGCTGTTCCTTCTCTCTGCTATGCATGGCCAGGGAGAAGATGGGAGCTCCTGAGTGCAGAGAAATGATGTACATGCAGCACTGAGCATTGGCCATGTGATTGCGTTGTTTTTTTTCTTCTCCTTGTAAATGTGCCTCTGCTTGGCTGAGAGCTGGGTTGGCTTGAGTGAGAACTAAAGACCCATCAGCGCCTGTGCTGACAAAATGTTGTTTGCTTGGAACTTAGCTTTAACCGTTAACCATCCAAGTTCCTTCCTAAGTGTGACTCTGAGGTAATAGGACCCTTCTGTGCTTTAGTGAAATTTCTGTTTGTGATATTTTCTCTAGGACCTTCTGATGCATTTTTGCTGATCCTCGCTGTTCTCCTCGTTTCTCTCTTAGCTACAGCGAGCAGCTGCCTTCTGCCTGTCTGGCTGCCTGCTGGAGCATTTCCCTCAAGAGCTTTCTTTTTCTGTCCTTTGAATGGATCAAATGCCTTTGCCCTCTTTGCTTATTAGTTATCAGTCCCTTGCATGCGTCTCAGCTGTGCCATGTCTTTCCTTGTCCGCTTTTTTTTAGTGGGTGTTGAATTCAGTAGAAAAGAACCATTTAAGAACATACCCTCAACTATGAGGGAAAACTAAATACCGAACAACAAGTAGTATGCTATTTATTGATTCACAAAAATTTATCAGGGCTATGGTGTGCCTAGCATCCTCACTCCCATTGCCCTGAAATTCTGTGGGGAGTTTACAACAAGCCAGTTATTTTGATAAACAGAACTGTAGCTCCTTCAAAGCACACAAAAACTTTGACTTGAGAGACAGTAAAGAATATTGGCACAAGTGATACCTTCTGATTGGTCAGCTTGAACTTTTGATATCTATTTGCTAGAGACTCACATTTTCTGATGGCTTGTTTGGGCTGGGAGCTTTCTTGTGACACATGCCAAAATCCTTGCGTTTTACATCGACTTCGGTATTGCTGGTATTTTCTGGGGGTTTCAGGAGAGAGATGAGCTGCAGCCACAGGTGGAATAGGTGTTGTTGCTGGTCTGGTGGGGCACAGAGCTCTAGATAATAGGAACGGCCATTTACTAATTTTAACATGAGGTGATGCTTATCTGTGCTGTGGACAGAGAGTTCCACAAACTTCAAGGGGAAGAACCTATAAAAAAAGGTGGAAACTCATCATTCAGCATAAGCGGAGATTCCTCTCAAAGAAGATATTGTGTCTGTCAGACCTACAGATAGAAAAAGACTAAAAGTGAGACACTGGAATAGGAAGAAGCTACTGAGTGGATCTGGACACTCTTCTTATGAGTGCTTCTAGCTGATTGTGGAAGAAATGCTGGGGAGCAGTGCACAGAATGGAGGCAGAGGAAGTTGGCTTCTCTACAATGCCTTTATTCCACTGCCTTATTCCCTGACAATCCTGTACCCCCAATCTTCCTACCAACTTTCAGCTTCTGATATATTTAGGAAAAGGTTTACTAGGTATTCGTAGTCATCATCTATCTATACATGTGGGTAGCGTTGGCCTGAAATGATGACCAGAGTGGGACCTAAAGATGTGTACTTAAACTTAAATGGTTCTCCTAACTTTATTGTGCTAGTGCTGGGATAAAGAGCCACTGCAAATATGAGGTCTGTTAAAAAACTGACCCTTAAAAGAAGGAAAACACTGTATGGAAATGGGAAATACATTCATATTTCTTATTTACTTTTTAGAGCAATATTTAACCCTTCTCAGTGCTAACTCACCTGGTAAGTGCTAGCTGTTCCATGGGAGATGGCTGCTCTGAGAGTTTCCAGAAGTTTGTCGTACTTTCCTGTGGGGAGACGGGCACCTCGCGTGCAACCAGCATCGCATTGGGCATCGGTGAACTGGGATTGGCAGCACAGATGCCAATGGTCACGCAGCTGGGTTGGTTATGGACAGAAATTGGTTCGCCTCTTCGATTAACCTGAACAAAAAAAAAAAAAGCCCCACCAACACTGACATTTTGCCATATGATCTCTCAGAGAATATACTATCAATATGTTTCATGGCGTTTTGGCTTGGGGGCCCTAGAGCTTATGTACTGAGTTGGTGAGGAGAGAGGGGAATGTGGATTAATGAGACAGGAATGTTTATGAATGAAAAGAAAGGAAAGAAGTTGAATAAGGATAAAGGAGGACTGGAAATCACTGGCTCTTGTGTAGTCCAAATCATTGAGTATCTGATTGCTGTGGTCAGAAACCTCTTGAGTACCATTATCTTGAATTTCTCTTGGTGTAAACATGATGGGAGAGGCACTCTGTTCTGATGCTTCACTGTCTTTGTCAGTGTTACTGTGATATTAATGAGACCTGGTTATGAACCAGGATCCTGCTAAGTGCTGTACAAACACAGAATGAAAAAAGATCCCCAGTAATTTATGCATAAGACGTGAAATTACAAAAAGAGAAAAATGAGAAAATACAAGGAGATAAGAATAAGTTGGTAAGAAAGATCAAATCACATGTTATGTACCATTGTCAGGGTTTGGTTTTGATAGCCATCACAGAAAAAGTGTGTCCTAAGAAGGAATTTGAGGGAGGACAGTGCACTAAATTTGTGGATATCTAGTAGAATGTCCTCCCAAGTGTGAGAGACAGTATGTAAAAAAGATCAAAGGCTTTTTTTTTTTTTTTCATTTTAATGTAAATGAGTCAGTGATGTTGCTGTTTTCTTGGGTTGATTGTTTAGGGCAACTGCCTCCTTGATAGTAAATGAGGTCTGATTGATAAATAAAGCAGGGATAAATCATAAAGTACCTTGAAAACAGAGAGTGTAGCTAATTAACATTCTGCATGTGTATCAACAATGCAAGATTGAATTAATCAAGGCAGGACCAAAGGATGTCGCAATTATCACAAAGTGAGGTAATGAAACCCTATGAAAGAGACTGTTGAGATACATCATGTAAATAGAATTCAGATATTTTAGACACACTGTGAATGCAGTATTGTAGGAGTGTAGAATGTTGCCAGAGTCTTGCAGGGTTCTTTGGCCGGTGCTTAGGGCGAGTGACAGGCAGGGTAGTGATATTGCCTGCAAGGATACTAGAAGTTGCAAGTGGGGGGAGATTGCCTGGGAAAAGCTGGCTGCCATTTAGGCTAGGTTGAACTGACGTTGATGCCTAAAAACCTTAATAAGCTAGCACAGAACCAGAAATTTGCTAGAACAGTCCTAGCTGTTGCTATGGGAAGGAGTAGGGGCTGACAAGGAAGGGTGAAAACATAATTCTCTGTCCTCCTCTAATTTACAGCATTGCTGTTGCTGTGTTTCTGGACTATTGCCTTTGAAGTGTGAGCAGAATGAGTCTATAGTATAAGAGAAACATATCCATATCTGTCTAGTAAACAGAGATTAAGAACAGTGAGAATAAATGAATGAGGAATACCTGTTGAGCTGAGGGAGGAAAGAAAAAAGGTAATCATTTCAAGCAGTTTTATCTTGAACATGCCAAATGATTTCATTTGAATGACTTTTTACCTGGACAAACTTGCTCTCGAAGATGGGGGCAGAGGTAAAAGGAGCATATTCTCCTTGGCTAAGAAGTCTCTGAAGGTCACCCATAATGGATGCCTGACTTGAACTGATGCTCTTAAAATCAAACTTGCTATTCATTTTGCCTGTCCACAAAACAAAAATAAATTCACAAGTTAAAGGGAATAGAGATCAAAAGGCTTATATGTTAAAAAAAACCCTGATGATTATGAAAAGAAACAAACATAATCCTTCCTGATAGTCTTTATTATACTACTAAAGAGCAGAACCTCTTTCTGCAAAACACACATTTTTAAGAACATGCAATCTCAAATGCAAAGGGGAACTTAGTAAGGCTTTCTCACAGCTTTTGACTCCTCTCTTACTACTAATTTAAGGAAAAAAGACCTGTAAATCTATAAACACTAGTTTGCACATGCTATTCTATACTTCACTGTGTTCTTGTTTATAAGTGATCTTGTATATTTTTGCCACTGTTAAGATAGCATTTTTTTATTGATGTATTTTTTACATGAGTATAGTGACATACTTTGCAAATAACAGTAGAAACCTTTGGTCTGTTCTCAGTGCTAGATGGTGACTTCTCTCTTTGCACCTCTTGGCTCACATAAGTTTTTGTCAGGAGTCAAGAAGAGGGCAGGACTTAAGAGATGCTCTGAAGCAGAAATTCTCCAGCAGCTGACCAGGCTGACTTTAACACAAAAGCTGGAGAATAAGAAGTAACATAATATCGATTGACTCGTTGAGGGGAAAAAAAATTCAAGGCTATTCATTAATTACATTTCATAAACCTTTATTAAACAGCTAATTTCTAGTAACCTAAATAGATACAAAAATCAAATGATTTGTTCATGACTGCTCAGTACGTGGCAGAATGCCAAGAAGAATAGAAATACCCTGCCACTGGATTTTTAAAAAAATAGATGTAGTAGACTTCTACTTCCCATGCATACCTTGTTTCACTTAGGTCAATCCATTTCTTACACAGAGGAGTATGTCTAAGAAGAGAGAGGACACGAGTGTGCTAGTCCCGTCTGCGGAGCCTACTGGAGTTCTCCCAGCACTAGAAACCCATGATCTGCAGCATCATCAGGCATGGTCCTGATAATATGTTTCCCTGCTTGAGTTTCTTTAAGAACCGATGATATAAAGAGAAGTGGTACGTGAGTGTGTGTACGTGAGGCAGCAAGTTTTGTCCTAACAGGCAGGGTGGTTTGGCAGAATTCAGCTCCATCACTGCTGGCATCACAATACATCACCTGGTTTGTGCTCTCACCAGTCCTGGCAGAAATTCCATTTCTTGGTTGCATCAGGGCATAGTGGTAACAGGTAGCATGGATTCACCTGTGACACGGGCACGTTAAGGTCATGGTAACATCAGAGATTTTTCATAGGTATTGTCCATGCAGTGCAGACTGCCAGGGAACAGCAAGAGTTGGTCCGCTCCATGAGGGACAATGAGCTGGGAGCCAAGGATGACCACAGCAGAGGCATTGCCTTCAACAGTCCTCCAGTCCCACAGAATTAGAAGTGAATGGGCTGAGCAGGATGGTGGTAACAGGGTCCGCTGACAGGCACACACAAGACAAGGTGCAGAACCAGATCTGGAGTCCATCCTGAGACTCTGTTCCAGGAGTCCAGTCAGGAGCAGCAGCAGGCAGGACTGGAGACAGGACTGTAATAGATGTCCAAGAAAGTCCACCCAGGAGTCAGGGCTAGCAATAGATACACCTGTAGCCTCTCTCAGACAAGGACTAGGTGCCCAGGCCAGGGCTGAAGTATAACTCACAGCCCGTGGGCAGGGGGAGTGGCGTGAAGATCCCAGGTGAGGCTGGTCAGGGCAGTTATGGCCTATTGGTGCACTCAGGGCCCTGGCCTGAGTGTTAATGAGCCAATTTAAAATGCAGCTTGTGTTCATGTTTGCTCTGGTTTATAAATTTTAGCTTCTCCCTATACATTCTTTTGCCAGAGTAACCTTTTAGATCAGCCAGGTGATGTCATAATTGACCTATGATGGTAACTCCTTTTTTTCACCTTAAGTGATAACATTGCTGCTTCCAACTCAGCCTGGTGCTTGGACAGGCTTCAGGCCGTGACTGAGCCCCAGGCTGGTTGAAGCTGAACTGGTATTGCAAAATGAGAGTTATGTTGTCTGACAGTTTGAAGAACTGTTGTGCAATCTTCTTTGCAGGTAAGCAGCCTCCTTTGGGTGGGCGCACATCCACCCTTGCTTAGGTTGGCTCCACCAGAGGACAGCTTCTGGACTGTGATAATGCTAGCACTGACATAGCAATGTCCAGCAGAAATGCTTTCTGCTCTCTCCACTATACAAGACAACTCTGATACTGTGTGGAAAACAATGGTGCTTCCCTTTCCCAGCTGGATTTCAGCTGTGTAACACATATGGCTGGAGAAAGGTAAATAGTGTCGCTCTTGCAAAACAGCCACCAACAAGCCCTTTTTCAACACTGAATTGCCTTTCCCTCTCTAGCCGATGCAAATGTAATTGCGAACACCACCACAAGTGAGTGACTGAGCTGGAGGAGACTGACTCCACAGTCAAATGGTCACAGCTCTTGCCTGAGCCATGGAAGGCACAAGTCCTGTCTACCTCCCCCAAATGCACGCATACACTTGGCCCTTGTTTGGACTCTGCAGTAAGCGTGGTATGCGGATAGTAGAGGAAGGAGAGTCTGAGCTAAGACGGTGTTAGGAAGCAGTAGAGCCACTAGGACTCTTGTAGTGCAGGATAATAACATTTTCACACCTAAGACAGCATTACTATATGATGCGCTGTTGTGCCTTATGCATGTTCTGGCATGGACAGTGCTAGCTAGCTCGGGTGCCTCTGCATCACTTCGCTCTAATGTGTTGACAAGTATTTAATCTCCCAAGTCTCAGGGTAATGCATCAGCTGTTGTAAGATGTGCAGCTATCTTTTTTCTGAGACGTGTTTTGTGTGGCTTTTGAGGGGGGTTGTGGGGTGGGGTGAATCTGGTAGCCTGATAGAAGTCAGGATGCTGCAGCTCCATGCCCCCAGGTCCAACCAACAACAAGGCTGAGCGTGTATTCCCAGTAGGTACAACACACAAACTCATGTACACAACATATATACAGCACTCACACAAACACAGAGAGCACCAATGGCCTCATCCTGTTCTCCTCTCTGGCTGATCAGGATGAAGGTCCATTGGTGGGAAAGGGAGACTCGTATACAGTGTGTATCCCTTCAGCAGCTGGGCTCAGACACAGTCTGCCCAGTTCCTGGCCCCTGGGTCCCAGTCTCCACAGCTGCTGGCACCTGGACATATGAGCCCCTGAGGCTGCAGCCCCACTCCTGTTGCTGATACAGACCCCTCGCTCAGACACACACACACACGCGCACACACACACATATACATTGTAGCCTCTGCAGTAGCTGGCTTCGGACACGTAGTCCATGCAGTAGCCGGTCCTGGATCCTTGGTCTGTCCAGCTGCCTCCCCCCCTGGAGATACCTGTGCGCACATGCACACACACAAACGGGTCTCAGATGACCCGCAGACCCCGCAGTCTGGGACTCCCCTGGTGTGTCGTCGTCCCCCCCCCCCCGCCCCCGGTAGCTAGCTCCTCCCATGGTCTTGCCTCTTCCTCACCCAGGAAAAGAATTAGAAATGACATTTAGTAAGATAGGACAGACTGTGGTGATGGGGCAGGGCACAGGGCATGGTCAGACAAGTGTTCCTGTTTACACTTGACCAGCCCTTCTCATCCCTTTATCCCTCTCTTTTCCTACATCTGTTCCTCCCCTAATCCCCTACACCCATTCCTTTCACCCCTTTTGGTTCCCCTCCTAAACATCCCCTAAATCTTGTGCAATCCTAAAATGCTTTTCCCCTGCATCCCACAATGTGTCCCGCACCCCCAGGCAGTAACCTCCCGTAGTCTGAAGGGTGGTTGTGAGAGCCCTCCCATTGCCTCATGGTGATGGGTTTCACCCCCGGGCAGCGACTGCGGCACTCCTGGGACAGCTCCAGCCAGCGTGTCCCTATGAGTCCTTAACTTGGGTTCCCGCCTGCCATTGTGCCCCTGTGCTCCTCTGGGTTTGTGGTGATGGGCCTTTGATGCGCTGATGGCTCCCACGATGGGCCTGGGAGGAGCTGGGGCAGGGTGTTATTCAGGTTTTCCCACCTGCCATCCTCTCTGTTCTCCTTTGTGTGTGTGTTTTTTATCACTCCCCCAAACAAAGGACTGTTATTTTTGCTAAATTTTTGTTTTAATCTAACCCTAGCCACCACCTCTTAGAAAAACTCCAGCTAATGGAGAAGGCAGCAGCATGACTCCTTAGCAACACAGGCTGCCAAGAGCATATTAAATCCTGTCTTCTGCTCTGTTCTCTGGCTTTTCATAGCACATTGGGCAAATTGATTGGATTTGGCCAGTAGGGAGTAAATTACAGAAAGTCAGTCATGGACGTACAGTGCCAACTAACTCTCTTTTATTTAGATGGGTTCAAGTACCATTGCATCTGCATGTGTACCTCTCTCCTCCTGAAAGACTGGCAGATAAGTAGCTCTCAGGCCATTTTTATTCTCATTATTCAATACCTTTAGTGATGAATAGCTACCTAGCGCTGACACAAAGGCCCCGGCAGGCTGTGCTTGCAGAAAGGCATAGTACGCCACAAACAACTGGCTGTAATCAGCGTTGGCTCCAGTTCACACACCCACACGTTCCTGTGAGATAATTCCCTCGAGTGCACCACATGCACCTACCATGGGGCTCTGCAGAGCCACATCCCAAGAGATTGCCCGCCACTCTTCACCATGAACATGCCTGTTGCAGCAACCTCATCCAAATTTTGGGCCCCTCACTACAAGAAGGACATCGAGGTGCTGGAGCGTGTCCAGAGGAGGGCAACGAAGTTGGTGAAGGGTCTGGAGCACAAGTCTTATGAGGAGCGGCTGAGGGAGCTGGGGTTGTTCAGTCTGGAGAAGAGGAGGCTGAGGGGAGACCTTATTGCTCTCTACAACTACCTGAAAGGAGGCTGTAGCGAGGTGGGGGTCAGTCTCTTCTCCCTAGTAACGAGTGATAGGATGAGAGGAAACGGCCTCAAGCTGCGCCAGGGGAAGTTTAGGTTAGATATTAGGAAAAACTTCTTCACTGAAAGGGTAGTCAGGCATTGGAACAGGCTGCCCAGGGAAGTGGTTGAGTCTCCATCCCTGGAGGTATTAAAGAACGGATAGATACGGTGCTCGAGGACATGGTATAGATGGACTTGGCAGTGTTAGGTTAACGGTTGGACTCGATGATCTTAAGGGTCTTTTCCAACCTTGACAATTCTATGATTCTATGATTCTATGAAATACAAGACAGCTATAGGAAAATACTAAGCCAATTTTTTTTTCACTGCAGCTTCTCCATGTATGCACAAGGGTGGTCTTGCCTTAGGTGGGATTTATTAGGTCAGCTGGCAGCTCTCCAAAGTAACGCAACAGCATCCTAAAACAAGAGCACAGATGAAGAGCCTGTCAGCACCAGTGGGCAATCCAGCTGGCAATGAACCACAAAAAAAGATCAGGCATAATGTGGTAAAGTATCAATATTATAGCATAGCTGTCAAGCCACCAAAGCAGGTCTTTTCACACAGCATAGAACAGATTCTCAGCTGAGGTAATGCAGTCTCCATTATCAGATTAAATTAAAGGCAAGTAAATTAAAGGAAGATACTAATTTACCAGGACCAAGAACTGCAGACGGATTGCTCAAAATTGAATGGAAGTGAGTTAAAACAGCTAAGGAAATTCAACACAGATAAAAGTAAAATGATACGTATGAAGAAAACATTTTCTTGAACTGTCATTATAATTACTGTTTTTAGGTTGACTACTATCAATTAAGAATGAGACTTTAAGGTTATCTGTATTTTAAGATCCCTAAAAACACATTGGTCAGAAGCACTGAAGAAAAAAAAATTAACTATTAGGAAGTAGAGAACAAATGGAAGTCATCATTTTGTGGTTATATGAGCTAGCGATGCCTTTTAATACTGTGTGCAGCTCCAGTCTCCTTGTCTCAGACAGAATATAGTAAAACTGAAGAGGATGCAAAGAGGAGCACCAGGGATGATCCAATTTATGGATCCTTGGAGACGGAACATGACTACAAAGGGCAGACTACAGAGACTAGGACTCTTAATCCAGACAATAGCCATCTAGAAAACTATGGGTGGCAAAGTGAGGGTGACTTCTCTTTGTCTGCTCCAATGCAAAAGCCTAAGAGGCATCAAACAGAACTAGGAGGTGGCAGATGCAGCACAAAACAGAGGAGATGCTGCTTCACACTGTGAAAGTGTGGGACTTCTTGCCACAAACACTGTGGGTGCTGGGGGAGTATTTGGAAGATGGATCATTACCCACTTGCCATACGTTTGTAGTCGTTCTTCCTGAGATGGGAGCTCTTGGCCACTTTTTTGTAAGGGAGAGATTTTTAAAAAAAAACATTTATCTAAAAGTGCACAGGATACACGGCGCAGGGAAGTTTCTGGCACTATGTTGTCTCCTTCTCAGCAGTTTCTTGAGTAGTCCCTCAGAAGCTGCCTTCTCCTGCTGGGACCAGCCATTGCCAGTGTAGGAAGTTGTGTCCGCAAACATCCAGGCTGGTTTCTCCTGGCCCAGTGTCTGGTCTGCACATGGTTGCAGAATTGGGTCCCCCTTAGTGCTCCAAACAGCACAACGTTTCAAAATGATGAAGTCACTGGTTACTTTGCCACAACAGATGAACAGCCCAGTTAGGAAATTCTCTTGTCAGACAGGTAATAATGTGTTACGTTATGTGTTATGTTGTTTTTTTAAAAGCTTTACATCCTTGATGTGCTAACTCTCATTTGTCCTGCTGATCTTTCTGATTTCTCTTTGGTAATGGCATCCTTTCAGACCATCATGGGACACAGTAAAATCCACATGAGGAGAATGTCAGGTACCGACAAAAGCCGCTTTGCATGCTTTCTTGTCAGTCCGGTGGGGCAGTTTTTTGTGTGCCAGTGGCTGGCAACATGTCAGTATTGCACTGTGACTGCTTTTTTTTAATGGAAGCAAATGCATCTGGATATGGCTCTCAGTCTGGCAGCGTTCCACACCTACAGAAGGAGTAAATCAGGGTTTTGAGATCTTACCCTGCTGTTGTTTCTAAGGTAGTTTTTGCACAGATATAGACTTACCTTCCATCTTC
Organism: Nipponia nippon; assembly: GCF_047370975.1. Classification (NCBI taxonomy): domain Eukaryota; kingdom Metazoa; phylum Chordata; class Aves; order Pelecaniformes; family Threskiornithidae; genus Nipponia; species Nipponia nippon. The sequence goes on from NW_028262291.1 coordinate 34,587,909, forward strand.
TCTTATACTTTTCTTCAAGTTACATTACTTCTCCTTTGGAATCCCTGGTTATCAAGATCATGCCAGTGCATTTGCTTTCTCTGGCATGTTCAGATTATCTGTGGAGTTAACTGGTGTACATTCTTGTTTTGGTTTTGCTTGTGAATTAACCCCGCAAAAATTAAGTTGGCTGCCTGTATTTTTAAACCCCAATTGGGTCCATGCAATTGCCGAAGTCCTTGCACAGGGAGAAAGCATGCTGGATGTCACTGCACAGTGCTGGGATGGAGAAAGTAATCCCAGCCAGACCAGTCTGACAACTAAAGAGCTACTGAGCATCTGTGCATTGCCCTTTTGAAGGCTTTATATTCCAAGAGCTTTGTCAGCTTGTGTGCAATATGGCACAAATGCACAGAGCAAATCTTAATCTAATGCTGAATATGAGTCACTAAGCCCTTTCAGAAAACTTGCAACTAGCAGCACATCATGAGCCTGTAACATTTGCAAAACCCACAGGCTTTTCCTCCCCATGAATTAGCCAAGAAGTGTCTGCATTTCAATGCTGAGTTTAAAGACAGCATGGGGACTCACCTTTCTGGGTGGAGGCTGGGATATACTTACTAGAAAACAAAAATCAAGTTTCAAAAAAAACACACAAAAAAAATCCATAAAAGAAAACAAAGAAGAAACAACAATGTGGATTTTTTCACTCTGAGTAAATCGAGAAGTTCAGCTGTTGACAGTGTCATGCTGAAGGGGTGCAAATGCTGTGTTTTGTCTTTCGAGACTGGCTGGCTTTAGGAAGGCCAAGGGGTTGCCAAAGCATTTCATTGCCAAAACAATTGTTAGAGACCATGTTCTTCATCATGAGGTTAAGGCACTTAATTGCAACGTACTGACCAAATACTGCTATGGGAAACTATACCTTGTCTCTATTCGACAGATTGCTGCTGGAACCATCATCAGCTGCTGCAATTGTTCTCCCCACTGCAAATCCTTTTTCTTCATCAATAGTTGTGACTTTGACCACCTTGTTCGCCCCCTCTCCTAGAAATGTCTCTGCTTGCTTTGACTACATGCATAAATGCCCGGCCCTCTCTAACCTGTAGTGCTAAAATTCAGCTTTTTCATGGGACTAATGCCAGCTGACTTCAACTAGCTTCAGGAAGGAGACTACCATAGGTATACAGCATTTAAGCAAAGAGTTTCTTACCTGGAATTTTGAGAAATATGTAAAATAACCTCACAAAATAAATATTAGGTTGGGAATATATTCCTGAATTTATTTGGGATAAAAGTCTATTAGAAATATTTGGAAAGTGTCAGCATAAATGGCAGACAATTTTTATGCTTTTTTTCTGATAGTAAAAACTAGTTTCAATTTTCCAGCTAAGGAAAAATAAAATTTTTGGCAAATTTTGTGCTTGAGCATTTCAACATCTACCCTCTTCCTTCTTATTCCTAGTTTCCTGTCAGGTAAGAGAAAGGGTGTGAGGATGTTACCTGTCAGCCCAAGCTACTGCCTGATAACGTAGCTTGAATTGGGCTCTGACTCATTTGACGCTCTCCCGTTCCTACACCTAGTTCCTCAGGGGAAGTACAAAGCTATACATCCAAATATACCAAATGAATGCATCCAGGGAGACTCTGCCTTTAAAACAACTATTGAACTTGATTGCTGATGAATCTTTATCCACTCCCTGAGAGATGTGTCTTCAGCATTAACCAATACTTACGGCTTTTTGCTATCTGGCCCTTACTTTGCTTGTCTTCTCTTTGTCGACTGCAAACACAGCTACCTGGAAACACCTCAGTGCTGTTATCGTGTAAGAAAAGAAAGCTGTGATATGTTTCTCTTGTTTTGATTTAATGTATATTTCCCTTATATCTAACACACAACCTCACAAACAGTTCAGATGACAGTGCTATTTTTGAGAAGCTGAGTGTTAGAACGCAATAGAGGGCCATAGGAAGTGCTGGGCCACCTTAGCCTGGCATCTGCTTCCCAAAACAAGATGTCCCACTAAAGCCTCAACTCCTAGATGTAGTTCCTGCCCTGCAAGTGCTGGAGCCTGAAGACCTTCTCCGAGCGTGACCTGAGGCAGGCCCCCAACACTGCTGCCATAGGAAGGCACCGAGGCTGGCACGCGCCACCCCAACACTGACAGCCTTGGAACCAAGGCAACCGGAAGGAAAAGGGGGATCCGGTCACTGTACGGGGCACTTCTGTGGTCAGTGCAGGGCATGCGCAGGCTACCATCTTTACCAGGCACGAGGCAAGCAGCGCATCTTCTGGACTGAGATGTTTCAAAGAAGACAACCTTTGGCACTTGGTGCAGAGTGGCAAGCTGGGGAGGACAAAGACAGAACCTGCAGGGCGATTCCAGCTGCATATGGTCCTCAAGCAGTATCCATCTTGTCATATGTTTTAAGTGCAACCCTTCAGCTAAGAATCAAAACCGGCTGAAGATTCCATGCTGATTAGTAATCTCTGGAGTCATACAGATCTACATACATAACTACCTACGGATCAAAGACAAATATTTCATGTTTAGCATATTTCAATATCAAGATAGAATTAACGTTGTAATTTCTGTAATTAAAGTCTTGAGATTAGTATTTGGAAGAGGCCATCTATTCTTCTATTTATCTGATTGAATACAGCCAATTTCTGAATGATGTTTCACATCTGGGTGTACAATCAAGGTTTTGGTACCAGCTAGCCAGGATACAAAAGCTGCTGTACGATTTCTAGGTCACTGTAGGATTATCCCAGCTGGATGAATGGGACTCAGAAGGCCCACTGCGTATGATCGTTGATTATGTTCATTCATAGATGTTGAAGAAAATGCTGTAAAAAGAAGAAAACTACAAATGTTGGAATACCAACCTTATCTTCAGTCATTGCAGGCATTGCTTCTTGTTGTTAAGTAAATTACTATTTTGATTGTGCTAAAACCTTAATTAGAGAAGTAAAAATAGTGAAAGTTTTCCTTAAAATGTTTCCATTTGCAAGTCTCAGTCCTTGAACCAAAGTTACCACATACTCGAAGATCCGTTTGTCCTTGATTTCTTTTCTGAAGCTTCCAACCTTCCCTGAAACCATGAGTTGGGAACGTTAAAAGTAAAAAAAGTGATTTGCATTTATCTGTTTATATCACACCTATATCCATTTATATGACAACAACCAAGGCAAATTCTTCAGATTTTAGGCTTGATAACTGAGACACAGTTGTAACAATGATTTATTGTACTGCTCCCTGAGTTACCTCTCCAACATACTGCTATGGCTTTCAGTGTTGACGAAGGCTGGGCTGTGAGCGTCTCTCTCAGGAACTGCAAAGCTTATTTTCTTGCATAAAACTTTGAAGGCTGGGCAGAGGGGATTACTAAAGAGAGTAGAGTGGCTAAAGCAGTTTATAGTATCAGTGATTTGGAAAAAAAAAATCTTGATTAACCTCTAAATGCTTTATTCTTTACAATGGTAATTAAGTGTTAGATGCTGAGATATGGTTTAAACAGAGCCATGCATTATACACAGCACTTGTGCCAACTCTTCTCTGCCACATTTGTTTTGAGTAATGGTTTTAATGTAAACCAGAGCCACGATACTTCTGGCTAGGTTTCCTCACATCTCTCTTTTATCTTTGTCTAGCATCTCCAATTGCATGAACAATCGTCCCCAAGGTTGTTGTTACTGGTGTCCTTTATAAATTTCCAATTTCCATTATATGTGTTGCCTGCAGTAACTCCTAACTATATAATAATCCTTTAGATTATAAAAGGCAGTGTTCTACATTATTTCTCAGAGATGAATTAATGCTCCTCTCTCTTCCTTCTTCTGTGGTTTACAATATCGGTACGGTAAATACAGGCATTCATGAATTGAATTTGGTACCCTCCTGCTGCTACGTAGAGAGATCACAAATGTGGACATGTAGTCCAGAAGGAAGTATAATCAGCAAGTTGTCTCACTGTTTTTCTGAAAGATCAGCCCCTGGAGTGTCTTTGAACACCATGTATGCCCACCTGCCTTCAAGCTTTGCAGGGGCCTGTGCAGGGAGGATTCAGGCTGCTGCACAGCAAACAAAGGGTCTGGTTTTAAAACCAGCCTCAGAGATGCGCTCTGCTGTTATCATAGAACTACAGCTCCCATCCACTGTGGCAGTCAGGACTTAAACCCAGTTTTCTGTGTCCGCCTTGACCGTCTTCAAAAAATACTATAGACCAATATTCTGGCTTCATGAATGGAGTTGATGGGATAGCATTTTACCCATGAACTCCAAGAAGCAAGGTGTTGTAGGGCACTGCTATGGTCTTAATCCCAGATGAAATGTGAAATTACCAAAATGCATAATCTGGTGAGGGCTGAATAATCCTGAATAATCCCAGTATCAAAAAGAGAATCTCATGAAAAAAAAATACAAATGCTCTACCAAATTCCACACAGTGCAGCACAAGGGCTGTTTGCAACTGCTATGCAATTTAGATGGGGAAAAAAGTATTCTCCAGCTTTGACTACTCCAATTGTAACCCCCTCCAAATGCTGCTTCCATTTTGTCCTTTGGGAGATGAGTGAGAGGGAGCTCACCCTGTATTTTCAGTTCACTCATGATACTGTACCTGAGGGAAGGCCCTGGGTTCCATGCACTACCTTCCCTTCCGTCCTGTCCTCTCCCCCACCCCGAATACCCTCTTAAACCACTATTTTTTTGCTTCAAACAACAAGGCTAAACAGGTGAAATTTTAAATAATGATTGAGGATTTTTTTTATTCATTTAAGTTTCAATATCATTACAGAAAATGTTATGGTACAGAGTTGTTTAACATTAGTTTTATTTCTTTGCTCATTTAATTTCCACACGAATGCTGGTAACACTAATATCTGTACAAGATCAGTCTTTGATTTTTTTTTAGTTTTTAGTTCTGTACATTTTTAAATGTATTGGTTAAAAAGGCTGTCAGCACTTAAGGAAGCAATTTTTTTGTTTGTTGAAATAAAAGGTATCCAGTTACTGCCCAAGAGTACTGAGCTGGGTGGCTGCCGGGACAAGAGAGATCCCTGAATGCGCAGCGAGGTGTGAAAACCTCGGGGCTTCATTGGGTTCCCAGCGCAGCCACTCTGCTTTTGGCACTGTGCACATCAACACGAGATACAAGATAAAGAACAAGCAGAAGCTCTCTGTGAAGCAGTTATGAAGCATACTAATAAGGGAAATCCAAGTGTTGTCTACGCTAGTATAAATAAGCAGACAGCCTTGTTTTAAGAGCATAAGTAGTTGTATCTTAAAGATGAGAAAAAACACAAGTTCTGCAGGCACCTACTGCTGTCTACTAAAAGCTACCGCTATTAGAACTAGCATTGAACACACAAAGCAATTGCAAGGAAAGGAAAAAGTTGCTTTGATATAATCAGAATAAATTTCTTCGTTAAGATTTGTTTTAAAGTTTTTTTTTAAAAGGTATTTATTTAAATTCCATTTGAAATATAATTCAAGATGTTGACTATACTGATCAACTTTTATCCAAATCAGAAAAACTAGCTGTGCCGTTGCATATTACAGGATACAGTCAATGATATGTGGACATGCATCAAAGCTTCGCTCTTGCTGGTGGCATCATAGCCTTCCAATGACCATGACATCCACCACCTCCCCCTTGTGAAGCTCCACATACTGCTCTGTCTTTGGAGGTAGCATCAACAGTCCATTGGCACTGCGCATACTCATCAGACGACTGCTCATCTGATTCCCTACAGGAGAGCGAGAGAAAAATTTCAGTTACATTTTCAGTTAGTTTCAAATGCTGCAACACACCATGCGGGAAACAAGAGCTGTTCTTGCGAAGATGTTCGTGTTGCTAACTTATTCACAGAGCTGGGATCTCGCTGTTCCAAGGTGGATGGAAACAGAGAAGTCCGTAGCGAATTAGTCAGCCTCTCAGCGCTCTGGCTCTCAAAACTCTCATTCCCTCTGCTGATTGCTTTCCTATCCAGCCTTCCACATTATCTGTACCTCGTATCTTGTCAGAGTAAATTGCTTTTCTGTTGGAATTTCTAATCCTATCAAAATTACTCTATTTTTCAATTTGTGTACCTAATTCCAATTGTACAAAGACTCAAACCAGCACAGTCTAGAATGTTTTTAATATACTGTTATAGAATAAGTTTGATTAACTGTATTCTTCTCTCTGAATAGTCGCGTTTAGCATTAGTAGCTTAGCACTAGTAGCTGAAGTAGTTGAAGCCTTAGGCCGCAAGAGCTGATGGAGAGTAAATGTTTTGATAAAACTAATGTTGCTAACACAGAACTAGCTGAATCTGGCAGATGCGAGCAGAATGAAGAAGGACCAAGGAAACAATTCCAAGAGAATGAGGTAACTTCAGAAGGTGGCCAGACCAGCGACCAAGAAAACCAATAAGAAATCAAGAGACCACTGACCGGAATTAAGTGATTGGACTTGGGGACTGGGTGCTGGGTGGTATGGGTATAACTGGAGAGTGCAATCTGGGGTAGGGGTCCCTCTCCAGAGGCACCCAGCTCGAGCTGCAACCTGAGAACTAATAAAAGAGGAATTGGAAACCTTCACTCAGACATAGCATTTTTCAGCAGGATCCTAGGGTCGGACCCTCTTATGGTGGCTGGCTGCGTAAATCCGTAACATACGACCTCAAAAGAATGGGTTTCTTTGGGACATTGATCTTCACAACACGTCCTGAAGATAAACGGTATCACATTGGTAGTACTGACAAAAAATGAAAACGCAATAAAAAGTCATGCCCTAGTTTCTTCTTCTTCTTCTTCTTCTTTCTAACTTCCCGATTGACAGAGAAATCATTCCAGACAGTCTGCTTGCGTAAGGAAAGAAGTGGTGCACAACAAACAAGAGTTAAACCAAATACAGCGTTATAGATCTAAGTAACACCTTGACTTATACCTGAAAATATGTCAGAGGCTATGTGATCTTGGGATTCAATGGTAGGAACTTTCTCTGAGTAAACAGTAAGATGCATTTGAGTTAATGTCTTCCCTGTGGAGACTTGTATATAGTGCTTTGTATTGAACAATTTGGATGTAGCAAAAAGACGATTAGTTGTTTAAGGACCTGAAACTCTTGAGAAAGTGGCAGAGTCCGTCTTCTAGCAGTATACAGCTAACAAAGTACTCAAATATAGTATTTACCTCAACTGCAGCTGAGTATCCAGAAGTATCCCCAGGTGGCAAACATGACTAATAAAAGTCTTAGTCTGCTTTAAGAGAACATATACAGCTTCTGTTTTCTCTTCTACTTTTGCAGTTCAGCTAGAATCACACTTCTTTTATTTGTATTGTTCCTACCTATGCTGCAAATTGCATTTGTTTAGTACATGCACAAGAGCAAAAGTAAGCAAATGCGCCTGTGAGTGCAAGCAAGCATGGGAGGATGTTTATAAAAAGGGATGTATGCACATATGCAAGCATACAGACGTGTTTTTTGTGTGTGTGTGTGTATAAAGGCAGGTTATTCAGATAAAGGATGTTTTAACGGTTAAGTTGGTAAGTCATATCATGACTGAATTTTATACTAACATACATGTATGCATGTGCACAAATATGTCAGCAAATCAGTCTGCATAAGGAAGGTTGTATGAAAAAACACATGCACATGCTTGGTTGTTTTCTAGACACATACGTAGGAAGGCAAGGACCTGTGTGAGTGTGTCTGTCAGTCTGTGTGACTGGGCACTAACCTGTACTCTGTGCCCAAGGTAGTGGTTCTTGGTGATGCCAAGTCAGTATGCACCGATGATATTCTGGGCGGGGGTCCAATTTTACATCACATGATAACTGTAGAAGAAGCAAAGAAAGGATGAAAATGTCATGCATTCAGATTACACTGTCTAAGATAACGGAATCATCTGCTCAATTGTTTTTCCTTAAAAACAGTCTTTTTAAAAACTTGCATTTTGAGGTCAGATGGCGTCTAGTGCAAGATGAAAAGCTGTAGAAGGTAGAGACTTCAGTATTTAAGGGAAATACAAGTGGGATATTATAATATCAAAACATATGATGGATTCTACATGCATTAAGTGGAATATTCCAAAGCTGTTCCTTTACTGGCAGTTTAAAGATAGTATTTCTCGGGAAAAAAGCTTTATTGTTTCTGGTCTCTGGATTACACTGTATAAAGATAAAAATTTTATTCGCATTCAAAATCCTGCTAGCTCTGACAAAAGGGAAATGGCCAATCTTTGAAATGAAAAGACATACAGGGCATGGCTCACAATGGAATTTAATGGAACACATTGGAAAATTCATGCAAAAGTGAGGGTCACTACAAATTGCTCTCTGTTTTAGAGTATTTTAGCTGTGAGATAAAGACAAATCTGGATGCTTGAGGAAGCGGGAAAGAGAGACACGGGATAAGCAGTAAGAGAAAAGTGCATAGCCAAGAACACTAGGAAAATTATAAAAGGTAATGTGTTCCTTGGTACTTTATTTGAATCAAAAATAGAAGAATACATTATAATACCATGCCTTGAATCTATATTAAACAGAGTTACAATATCCATGATTTCTTATAAAAGTGAACTGAATAGTTTAAGAGATTTATATAATTTAGGATGGGGGTCACGTGGGTTACTTATATAAATAACTCAAGAACAGAAAGGCTTTAAAGTTTGTATTTTCTATTGCTAATACAGAACTACTCAACTCTTTAGGTATTCCCAGATTACTCTGCGTTTTTTACCACAGGTTAAAACAAATGTTTTTTTTAAACAGGAAAGCGTCCCTCCTGCCTGACTGGCAAATGGCTGCCTCTGCATCTGCGTATCTTGCTCCATTAGATGGCCATCTAACTCTTAGAAATGATGGGACTGAATATTACCACTAACAGAGATTGAGAACGTACTTCTGTTTTGTGTGAATTTCCTTCAACTTGCCAGAATTAGTCTAGGGCTCAAATTCCCCAAACAAGATAGCCTTTCAGAGCCCAAAGAGCTGTGCTTCAACATCTTGAGAGAATTTTTAAATAGAGGACAAGCTTCTTACCCTGGCTTTGATGATGGTGGGCCGAGGATCCAGGATACCCTGCATTTTCCTCAGTGCGGGAACAACAAAGAGATTGCAGGTGACAACAGCTGACACAGGATTGCCTGTAGGACAAAGAACAGTTGGTGATGACTCCCTCTTGATTTGCTCTGTGAAATGCTGAAAGTGATCTCATGTTTTTATAGCAATTGCACTCTAAAGGACTCTAAAGAGCTTTTCATGCTATGTACGGGAAACATGTCATTCAAGACTGGAGTGGCATGTGGCAAGTACACCTGTTGAAAGCTACACTCTCTGGCTGATGGCATGCTGAAATCCTGCTCTGACCAGAACTGCCCCATGTTCCTCAGGCCCCACCACTTGCCTCTGCTCCTCCGTTGCCTTTTGTCTTACACCAAGATTTGTCTGGGGCCGGGGCAGGGTTTACTGTGCACAGGTATAGGTCCTAGCTGATAGGGCTCTTGATTCATGATTAAGGCTTCCAAGACCTACGGAAAAATAACTTTCAATTCCCTATAGAGTGGTAAAATGCTTTAGTACAAATTCTGAGGAGAATTCTACTGATTTATATGTTTTCTGTTGACTCACAAGAGAGGTGTATAACCAATGTCTGTCAAACACCGCTTGTCTTACACATCTGGACTTCCCTAGATGACAGTTCTAAAATAAATACTACGATCAGACAGATGCTCCATTGATCTCTCTCCTGGAAGAAAATGTACTGCAGCAACTCAAACAAGAGAGAGAAAAAGCACTAGAGAGACAGCTGAAAAACACCAGCTTATCAAGAACAGGATTCCTTGTGTAGTCAAAAATCCTTGCAAAGCCAGAGCAATAAGAACAAAATAAATTCCTCCTGATTTTGGAGGATAGAGATTAGTAGCCAGATCCCTAAGGAAATGTTTATTCTGAATTCGGTGATTTCCCGAGGGGCCGCAGCATGCAGGAGGTGAAGCGATGCTGCCCTCTTTTGGTTCCATGATAAAAAAAAATATTCTGTGACATGTTCCTTGGCACTCCCTCGTTTTTGTCTCCATTTTCAGTACTTCAGAGTGGATACACTGACTTACATGCACAGAATATTTACTGTGAAGGTGGAGGGAGCTGTAGGAAAGAACGACCCCTGTATAGTACCACTTACAAAACCCAAGGAAATTGTTGGATGGAAGAAATCCTAAGGCCTGTACACCGTCAAATTCTGAGGACAGGACCAAGAAAGAACTCCTTTGTATACCCCTATAAGTCTGTCTCTTCTGGAAATTTCTGGGAAAACTTCACAGGTACCTTCCTTAGGGATGCCAACACCAGACACAGGTGCTGTGAAACGTGACTATTCTGTTTCATGTCTGCCACCTATGCACAGCAACAGAAGTAGTTCACAAAACATCTTACCTGGGAGCGCAAAGATTATTTTTCTTACGCCATCAATATCCAGAGTTGCAAAAGTTGTTGGCAGGCTATGGAATAGGAAAGATATTTAATATCTGCACTAGACTTTGACTGAACATTATTATAGAATCACAGAATCATAGAATCGTTTAGGTTGGAAAAGACCTTTAAGATCATCAAGTCCAACCATTAACCTAGTGCTGCCAAGTTATTATGTTATTATTTAAAACATTTGGAAAAGAAAACAAACCAGGATCTCTCTCTCACTCAGCAGTTCATTAGCACCTGCTGCTTATTCCATACTGGGGGTATAATCCTCTCTTTGTGATGACAGAACAATTAGTTTTTCTTGGTATTCAGCTATCAAGTTTTAAGTAGACGATTTTGCTTCTGCTGAGGAAACATCTAAGAGCAGATGAACTAATTAATCAAAAATCTAAATCCTGTCTTCATGCTAGAAGCCAATTAACAAAGAAGTAATACTGAAATTACACAGTTACAGAGCTGTGTTTGTTTTTCATATAAAGCTCTCCAAATTTTTTATAACATCAGTGACACCAATTTCCCTTACTCTGTTGTCTACAGCAGTAGTGGCAACGGAGCAGTATTTCAGAGCAGCAGATGCTAGCTAGTCTGCAGATGAACAAATTCAGATACACAGGCAGAGCTGCAGTCAGGTAAGACCTAGGTTTATCAGTAAAGAGCGCTCTCTGCCTTTCAGAGCTGCTCCTGAGTGATCTTTAGTGACTTGTTATCATCAGGGCTATTACAGTTATACAAACAGGACAGTAACGTGATGGCTCAAGAATGTGGCTCACAAAGAAAAGGGACTTATCCATTTAAAAAGTTTTCTATATACCTATGTTAATATCATCCTTTTAACATTAGAAATGATACTTTATAGGAGCAATAATTAGGCTGAGTTCCTTGGCTTCATCTTGAGCTAACAACTATCACCTGGTCAGCAGATGATAGTTGCTGCCCAGCAGCAACTTTGGAGATTTGCCAGACTTTGATCATTACTACCTAGTTTTGTATCTGCTAGGACTAATCAATATCTTATTTTACCAGGGGAAGATGGTGTTTGAAGTTTCTCTTTTAAAATGTCTCTAACATAATGGGAACTATGTGCCAGACCTCCAAATCTTGTAACGAGTGCACAAACTGAGGTACAAAAAATCTAATTGCTAATTCATATTTACTGGAAACTGGAAATTGCTAATTCATATTTACTGAAATATGAATTCCCATATGAGATTTCAACAACATCATTAGTAAAGTCTTCCAGTACTTTCTTCTGGCAGTGCTGCTAGACACGATACAACCTTACATTAGCTCAGCAACTTTCAGATCAAGTGGAGGAATGGTAAATCCCAGGCATCGCTCTGCAGTCTTGTAGCACATCAAATTACAGGCATGCAATGCAAATTCTGGCTTCGCTCTTGGAACTTACTCAAGGGAATTTTTCCCAATATAGTAATCACAATTCGTATCTAAGGCCTTCTAAGACAGAATTAATGAAAACTAAGACACAGTATTTGCTATCGCACTAAAGCCAATGAAAATGAGAGTGCTTACATTCTCAGTAAGATTAGATGACCAAATGTTTTTGGTACCATTAAGAAATATCTTTGTTATGGCATAAAATGAAAATGGATGTTTGGGGAAAATAAGATTTCTTAAAGCTTTTCTGTCTGGTTATTAAAAGTTTATTGCTACAAGTCTACAGAGGGATCACCAGAAGAAAGAATTACATTCGCTTTCAGATAAGCCAGAACCAGAATTTAATATTCTGAATTCTCTAAATCAGATAATATCTAAATGGATAACCATTCTTGTCAGCAGCAGAGGCTGGAGGGCAGATCCCATTTTTGGGACTTCCCCACATCGGTTGTAGCAGTATGACAGAAGCACGCTGTCAGCTCACTTGTTCCTTTTATGCAAAGGAGGTGGTGGTAGTAGCAGCACAAGCACCAAACCCACATGCAGTTCTTTCCTGGATTGTATGCAGAGACAGTAAAAGTATTTGTCTGTTTTCACAGCAAACACCCACTTTCTGTTCTGCTCCCTGGCAACACTTATGGGCTAGAGGGAATCCTTCCTCAAAGCTGCACTTGGCCTTGCGTTACTGGACCGTGCCAACGTAGCTTGCAAACAACCTGCACTCCATGGTTAGTGAGGCAGAGCTGTAGGCATCTTTCCACTACTGTACTGTGAAAGGGAAGTCTCTATTTTCAATACATGTAGTTTTCATTTTCTCTACAAAGCATGCTTCCAGACTCATTAATCAGCAGTGCTACAGCAAAGGAAAGCAATGCTGAAACAGTTTTCTGAGGCAAACTAAACACATAAAGGACTGTGTTTACTTTAAAATTACTATGCTCAATGTGCCAATTAGATAAAACTTTGTAAATTAGCTGTCATTCCACCTCTCTCAAGAAATTGTTTGTTTGTAGGAATATGACTTATGCAAATTTTGAAGTGAAATGAGATGCTCATTAAGCAAACCAGCAGTTAAATGTCCTTATATTTCCTGGTTATTTCTTAACAATGTCAATATCTGAGCTCTGTGATCACAGGGAAGACTGTGGCCATGTTTGTACCATGCTGGTTTCCTTCCAACCCCCAAACCTGATTTGCAATAATTATCAGAGAAATATCTCTTACTAATAAAAAGTAAGACCTCTGTTCCAGTTAATTTCACCCATAAAGATGATGGCTAATCTGAATAGGACTGCTTTTGCTTCTTTTCCCATATATATCTACCATGTGGTTTACAGTATATTTGGAAAACTGAAATCTACTGAAGCACTTATATAGGATATTTGGCCCAACAGAGCCTCCATCTGTGCTGCCTACGTAGAAAGATTTCTTACCCTGGTTTCATAAAAACTCTGCCAAAGTGAATCTGTGCATGAAGATCGATATCCAGCACCTGTTTAAGATAGTCCTGTTTAAATTCAAAAAAGAAAATCAATTAAGTAACATCAAAGTGGCTTACATCATCTAAGCATTCAAAGCAATTAATTAATATCAAGTGAAGATAAAAGACTTTTCATATACCGAAAGTGCTACAGTCCAGTGGGGAATTTCCAGTATTTGAAAGAAAGTATTTTCAAAAAGAAGAGGTGAAGAACAGACTCATTTTAGGTGCCAAACCTGACTCCATGAGGATATAGCAATATATTTACTTAAAAGTCAGCTGCAGCATCAGAATCTTAGAGGACCCCACAAATACCTACTACTAAAACATTCTCTATGTCAAAGATGGAAAAAAGCCTTTATGGTTCAAAGTTAAGACTTAAAATCATCAAGTTATTTAACTTTTGCCATGGCAGCTATCTAGCAGTAGAGTTAGAGATGTCCTAGAACTTTTGAAATCAATACTGTACTGTAGAAATCATAGTTTTCCAGGATACTGTAATTCTTGGAATTTCTTGGGGACATGGTTTAATTCACAGTGGTCGGGTTTAATAATCCTTAGAAAGGAAAAACTGTGGGTGGCTTCTGCGTTAGTTCAAGTTAAATGATTTTGCATAAATACAATTGATCCAGTTATTAAAACAAATTGAATTACTTGTTTAGTCTTTATTGAAAATTACTGTGCTCAAAGATGTAGTATCCTGTCTGTTGTGTTTAATGAGATTAAACACACAGGACATAACAGTCATCTGTGACGAGACTTTGGAAGCAGTAAATCTGAAGCTCCCTTGCAGTTTTCCCATCTTTTTCTTTTTATTTCGTTGTTTGTTTTTTTTTTTTTTTTTTTTTTCGTGTGTGTTCAAATACAACTTTTTTCAGCCAGGCATGAATTCTCAATTATTGATTGCATTAACCCCGTTTTTACTTTCTATTTACTTTTTGGATGTTCACAAGTCATTTCATGAAAACTGGTGAAAGCTCAGTATCAGAGGGCTAACCATCAGTGGAATATAGAGCCTACTGACTTCATGCTGTTGCCTCAAATTCTGACTGGGAAGAAGTTAGCCGGGAGGCGTAAATGCCTATAAGACCATTCAGCAGCCCAGTCACTTCCTAGTGTTCCTGTGTCTGCACTATGTCGCCACATTCCCAATTGAAAGACCCGCACTTGTCCTTGATTATTTTTCTAGGAATACTGAGGACAATAATGGGATTGAAAGTAATTGGCACTGGTTTAACTAGTTATCCATTTTCGTGATGTATCCAACAATATGATTTCTACTCAGAAAAGTGACAAAAACAGCACTCATGTTTGCCATCTCCGCACTCATGTTTGCCATCTCCTAATGACTGTCTTTAATCTGTTAGTTATAAAAGGAGAGATGTTTCTTTTACCTGCCAAACTCACAGATTCAGCCTGGGATCAAAAAGTAATCTGAGTTTTCCTTCGCATAAGTCATGATTAATAAATGTCCTGCAGGTTCATCTACGCCCCACCAGCATCTGTGTATCCCTATTTTCTTTGATGGTTTTGGCACAGGGATTACCAACAGGAACTCAATCAACAATTCTGTTAATGATTCAAAAGGCAAATATATCAGCTCACTGTGTCTCGTAGGTATTGCCTCTGTAGGACTATCAGGCGCAAAATGCGATAAAACTATTTTTGTAACAGATATAGCTTTGGCATGTTCAGGAAACAGATCTGCTGAGTAAGAAAGAGCTATTTATATACTCAGGTTGCTTTTCGAAGTACTTTCAAAGTAGCTTTATTCTATCTACATTTTACCTGCTCTAAGAATAAGAAGTAGTCTGTTGCCTTCATGTGCTATTAACCAAGCACCTTCCTCATCATAACTACATAAATCATTCCTTAAATAAAAACACATTTGCAAATCACTCACATTAAGAATTAAAATCTTCCCTGTTGTACTATGTCTACTATAGTACAGTAATAAGAACAAAGGGAATGAGGATAGTATTGAAGACTATTTTCTTAATTAATTCACACTTAAGTGTTCCAAAAAAATAGGATCCTTTTTAATGAACATTAATACAAAGGTAGAAGCTCTGATGACAGACTCTGGCTTGAAATTCTTACATATATTGTAGCAAGTCATACTTAAATTTAGCATACCTTTTCCCCCATAGATACGCCTCCTGATGTAATGATCACATCAGCACGGCTGATACCCTCATTCAGTGCATTCAGTAAATCATCTGGGCTACAGAAAAGAACAGGCAAGCAGATTAGTGGCACGGAACTATTACAAGTCGTAGTGTAAGTGTCTGTGTGCACACACACAGATGCATATACACACACGTATTTTAAGAAGGAGATACAGCTCTAGGATAATATAAGATCTTTTCCTTCTTAAGACTCCACACTGCTCTATTCAAGTCAAGAACTGCGATTTCATTAAGTGAACACCACTCTGCTTGGCACCTTTCTGTCTAACAGCTTTGCAACAGAAACAGTGGGATACTTTAGGTTGGGACTGAAGAACACTAACACAAGTGTCCCAAAGTATGTAATTTGCACAGTAGGCAGCAATACAAATTATGATTTAGATGAACTGACAGGGCTATATAAAGGGACCTGACACATGAAAATTAGTGGCCGCCAAGAAGACTGCAGTACTACCTGTCTCGCTTATTTGATGTGTACAAAAATGGGGATAAGGCTCCACTTCAAACTTCCATCAGTGAAAAGTGGGAGTAAATCCTTTGTTTATCTTCTCCATTAGAGGGCTCTGCAGCAAAGCCAGCCGTACATCCACTTCAACTTGAAAAAACACAATCCATCCTGTTCAAGTGTCTATTTACCTTCACGAGGAACACTGTAAGGGGAGCTGTGATGTTCCTCCATACAAAGAGTATAACTGCAAAGGTGAAGGATAGAAGCTGCGTATATTTCAGTTTTGGTGTCTTAACTCTTTTCTTTTTTTGTTTTTTTAGATCTAAACTGGAAACTTTGAAGTAGGCATTAGCTATCTAGCAGTACTGATGATAATACAGAGCTTCAAGGCACGCAGTGGAGAAACTTGGTAATACAACTTACACAAGACCAAAGGAATCCAAAAGAATTTCCAATATATTAAATGCATACTTTGCATTTAACATTTGCGAACTGACCAGAAGCTGACTGATTGCTACGACTGTATGTAATGTTCCTTCAGCAGCATGTTTTTACTTGAATGATCCTGAAAGTTTTTCATGGGAGGCTGTTCCTTCTTAGAATGCAATTGAACGAATGGGCAATAATGCTAGTGACTGCATAAAGGACTTCACCTGGAATACAGCACCTCAGTTAAATACCACACTACAATTACAAAATGCCATTATGGGTTATCAAGGCTTTGCAGGCTGCAAATGACACGTGGTCTATCCTTCAGGCACTTTGACTATATTTCACTGAAAGATAGAATCACTGCAGTTATTTTGGGGTTTGAACTGGAAACAGGAAAATTAGAAATACTATGCAAGTCCTGGTTAACCTTTCAGAGACTAACAGAAACTGTGTGTTTTCAAAGGTCTCTATCAAAGGATAGAAAAATCCTTTTCTCTGAGCATCCTGTCTTTGCCCATGGTTTAGTGAAATACAAAGAGCAGTTAGCATTACGTGGTGCTGTGTGCACTACAATTTATGTGACACAAGAAAGACTGTGCTTCGTCACTGAGTAGATATCTCAAGTGCATGAAACCCTGCACGCTCCTCATCTCCTCACCAGAGAGCCCTCAAGTGTCCTCTGCCTTGGTTATGCCTTACAGGCAGAAAGACTCAAGACCCTTTCTCCATCATGTCCAGTGACGCAGCATCTCCTTTGGCATCACAGTGTGGTTATCCTGCAAAACTTTTCTATTTGCATTGGGTTACATCCACGCTTTAGGGTCATATTGCTTTGTAAGAGGTAGGCAACAAACTACAGCAGAAAGAAGGGCAGATTGCTGGTGCCATAGTGTAGGCTGTAATCTATCAGATAGAATTATATGCTACCATTTTTTTAAAGGAAACAGTGGCTGCAGATCTTGTGGCATGCCTCCATGACTTCCGTTTAGGATACGGGGTATCTTGGATACTCGAAATAGCCTATAATGAATGGCTGAACTCTGTTTTCATTGGGAGAAAATATAAAACATACGGACTCAAGCAAAACCATCTCCTTCTTTGTTCTTTAGGAAACAGAGACATTTTCTCAGCTGCCCCTTCTGAAATCTCAGGATCATTTTATCCAAAACCCAGCACAAGTCTTCACTAGCTGTTGAAGGCAAGAGGAAAGAAGCAAGTCTGTTGTTGGCTACTCTCAGCGTCTTCTTCAGAACCAATTGTTTCATATTGCTTGTCTAAGTAGTAATCTGTATGTAGTAAGATATTGCTTAAGATTATGATAGAGTTTGCAGTAGGAAAAATCTCTCAAGATCTAAGTATTCCTTAATCCTTGCCAATGAGGATGCAGATTGGAATGCAGCAAGGAATACGTATGTATTCATTATACAGGCCGATATAGGCCTTCCTGAAGCTCGATGACAGTCAGACACTCATGCCGCTATTACTTGGCTAAGACTGTTTTCAGTATATTTTTATCATTAGGTTGTGATGCAGCTGATGAACTTATCTGGAGCTTGCTCCAGGCTGTTTCATTTTATCTTGCTTAATTATTTAAAAGTTATTCATAGGTAGCAAGACCACCTGTCTGGGGACATCCTAATTCTGAAGTGTGCTTGCTTTTGGTTGTGGTTTGAGAATAATGGAAAGAACAGTAAAAAGCAAACAAGTTTAGATTTAACTGTTGGTAAAGTTAAATAGAATGGAAGTGCTCCTACTCACATACTGAATATATACATGTGCATGTATATATTCAAAATTACTTAACAAAGGAAAAAACCCAAACAAACCCAAAATAAGCCCAAACTCAGACCATGTGAGGACTCAGTTCACACCTTTGTTTATGAGGGTAGCATACCACTGGAGTAGTTCATCATACAGTTTTTTATTACATGTCATGTAAAAAGTTGAAGATTACTGGACTTGGTGCATTTTTTAGCATTTCCAGTAGAATGACCTGTATAATATATCCTTTTCTTTGCCACCTGTATAATGCAAGACATTTAAAAACTCTACTGCTAAAACTTTATCCAACCAATAGCACTGCATTTCATCTTTTAGACATTTGCAAAATGCATTGAATTCTTCCAAAATGAAAGATGTGATAGAAATCTTATCGTAATAAAATGAATGACGATGCTAGTTTGGTTTTTATTCTGAAGAAAGGAGACATTTAAGAATTCCCTCCCTTGCCTTTGCAGAAGGCTTCTCTCTTTTTGCCGTATTTGGCACATTTCTTTTTGTCACTCAGGTCTAACTAACTTTGTCTCCTACTTGAGGCTGGTAGGTCCATGACTCTGCAATTAACACAAACCACTCCTTACTGGAGTCACCTGCTGTAATCTTCAATCAACACTGGAGCAAACATTTTCCTTGCCTTTAGTGGATTTAATGCAGATAGTTATCATTCAAATTGCATATTAACACATATTTGATATAATCAGATAGCAAGATACTCCTCGTTTCATTTGTTGTATAACAATGAGCAGCTTTTCCTTTGGATTAACACGGGAAGGGAATAAATAATTGGAGACTATCAACTTCTGAAAGAATAGACAAAATAACTTTGGCATCTGAGCATAACAGGACAAGATTATTCTAAAAGGCCTGTGACAAATCACCATGAAGCTGAGAAATAACACTCACTGTCTGAGCAGGTACAAATCAGAAGCTATGTTCTGAAGCCCTGGCCATTGCTAGGGGCAGGATACTGGATTAGCTAGACTAATGGTCTAATTTACTATGACAAATCCTTTAAAACGTCTTGTGAAAGTGCTATTCTTGGATTTTTTTCCTTCACGGACAGAACTGTAACAGGTGCTCAAATATAATGGTGAATACCTTAATCAATGTAAAGTAGATTTTGATGGGAAGTCTCATTTCCAGATGGCAAAACTATTCTTTTTCATTTGGTGATTTTCAAAGTCAGAGTGACATTGTGCACAAGAAAGAAGTGTGCTTTTCTAACATGCTGCAGTTGATTAAAAAAATTACACTCTCTGTATGTTTCAGATCACATCCCAGCATCTTCTGGAAATACAACTAAGCAAATTTGTTCCATAAGGATTACATAGAGTTTACAGGACTGCTCATATAGGTAAGGAAGCACAAATCCAAGCTTTCTCTCAACAGCAGAAATCCCCATCTACAGTAGACTGTGTCTGCACAAATATTATGCGTGTTGTACACACATTTTTTAAGCTGCAGACATAATACGTTACATAAAGAGTCCATGTACTTTTAAGTATATCTTTATACTCTCTGCTAATTTTGCTAGTCTGATAAACAGAGTTATCTACTTCACTACCTCAATTTCCTGACCCTCTTTATTCAGTTTTATGGAAAAGAATGAGCAGTACAATCTAGAAATCGGTTGGAGGGTATCTGTTGTATAGTGGCAGCAGCATGCGTAGAATCCAGTGAGCAGATGTGTGACATTGCAGTTGACATGCCACTTGGTTTCATTAATTTGAAGAGAGGGCTTGCAGGATGGCAGTATACCAGAATAGGAACACCTTCTGGATTCATGAAAAATTCTGATTATCGAAGCTAGTTTGTGAAAGCTGTTATGCAGCACTTGATTACTGAGCTGTCTTTGAATGGAAAAGATACACAAGAGCTTAAGAGCTTGAACAAAAAAATGATGCAAGCCTCATTAAAATAGACATCAGCCATGTAGAAGATTTTTTCCTTTATCTCTCAAAAGAAATAGCTACAGTACAGTCTAGACCAAAGAATTCTCTGTTTTAAGTGCCGTTTTGAAGTACCCTAAATTACAGTGTAATTTTCTCTTTCAAAAAGAAATCAATGTCTGTTAATTCACTTCTGTTGATCCTATTGTTGTGCTTCACTGTCATTAATTATAAATCTGTCAGCCTTTTCTGTGATACAACCCTTAACACCAGCAGTTTGATACATGCAATTAAACTGCTCAGTTTTATAATTTAATTTGGAAAACAAATAACAACAAATGGTGACCTGCATCACCTACCACTCTGCAGTAAAATGAGTGATCGCTGTAAAATTGACCTGGAACATTTAGTTAGGACTGACTTATCAAGCCATTGTCACAGTACAAAATCCATAGCTCATTACTAATTTCCAGGACCATTTCCACCAAGTTCTTTGCCACAGTACTCTCATTCATTCAAATTAACCTCATTACCTGACAGCCATTTCCAGTCCTTGCTGTTCATTGCCATATACAGCTATTACAGCTGGGTGATTAATAGGAACACTTGTGATTGTTGTACTCTTCTATGCATGAGCCCAGGCTCATGGACCCAGGACTTCTGGAAACCTGTACTTGCAAAATTTGTGCATGCAAACCATCACAGTTAGCACCTTAAACCTACGTGCTTTACAGATATATTGGACAAAGATACAGAAAGATATGCATGCACCATAATGCACCAGATGCATGCAGAAGTGTCTTGTGAGTACAAAAGCAGAACTGGGTAACCTTTCTTGCCTACTGTCTTACTTTATTTGAAAGCATCTCAAATGTTTCAGTTATATGCTGAAATAATTACCCCTTCAGACATGATTCCTCACAGATGCAGAGGAGCTACGGATTCCTGGACACATAGTGAAAACTGAAGTGCTAGCAGTGATCCTACAACAATTACACTAAAGACCAAAGTAGACCAGCTGCTCCTCTAAACTACAGCAGCTGACCGTAAACTTCAACAGGCTATGTGCTGTAGGTACCCTGAGTTTTGCACATTCTGGCCATGCCCACACAAACTGGGAACAGTGGTTTGTGCTAGTTTTGCGTCTTATGAGGTCTCTTCTGCTAAACAGATCTTCCAGAAGAAGAGAAGAGTTAACTAAGTTACAAGGACGTGCTACAAATTCCCCTTGTATGCAAAGATCCCAATCAAGCTTTTAGTCCTACATCAGAAAAAAAAGAAACACCTCCAAAACAACAAAGAATTTACCAAAGTAGAACTTTCATCAAAAAAACAAGACACCATACTTATTGTACTCAGACAGAGATCTCATCAAGCTGAATGCCATTTCTGTTTGAGGAAAGATGGGATATGGATTTGATCCTTTATGATTAACTCTCATTTTTTTCTTGTGCTCATTCAGTTGAAGTGACAGATTTCAAAATTAATAGATAAATGCAGCTAGGCATAAAGACAAAGTCTGTCACCCACTTCTCACCTCATGGCCAAGAGGAATACTTTGCATATCAGTAATTTGCAGGATGCTGAATAGTGAAGAGATGCCATATTAGGTTTAACCAACTAAAACCCAACTTCTGTAGAATGTAATATTCAATGTAATTTGACAAATGTATTTCAATGAATATAACTTGATGAATATTTGAATGTAATAGGAATTCTGTGTTTAGACTAGTACGGATTTCTAAAGCAGAAGAAGAGCCGATTTTGATGATGTATGTAGGAACATATGGGCACTCTTCTGAAACTGTATTTGTTTCAAAATTCTCCAGTGTATTTCATCATGTTCTCATAATGTTTCTTCCTTCTACCTTCTGTGGTATTTCCCTGGATCACTTTGAACAGATGCAATATGTTTTCCCTAAGAATATAGGCCAGCTTGTGAGGAAAGCTGGAATAATTACAGTAGCTTTTGGCTTGTTCAACATGACTATGCAAGTTTTGTCTATCTGACAGCAACATAAAAGTATCTGGTTTTGTTACTTTTTGCTGCTCCTTTAATTGATGCTGCTGCAAATAAGAACACTATTTTGCAGAGTATTCTTTTTCATGTTACATTTATGAACTCCAGGAGACTTTGAATAGAGGTCTTCAACTCTTTTGCTGAAGTTACCATGAGATCTGCCTAATGCGTTCAACTTTGTATCCGGATGATAATATATTTTACTCCACTGTTTCCATGAACTGTTTCAGAAGACTCCCACTCATATATATGCCAGAATGACAAAAGACCAGAGAGGTCAGGAGAAGAGATAGCCCTGGGAGTGCAACAGGAAAAGGTCCCATGTCGTAGAAGCCAGGTGCTTATGTACTACAGAGCACATTCCTACACGAAGGCATGTTGTTGTTGATGGTTGGGTCCTGTATCGTGTTCTTGTCTGCTGCTTGCGTACATTCATCTGCAAGCACCTGCTTGTGAACTGTAGTGATTTTTTTCACCAATGCTGAAAGAACAGCACCAAAACTTTGACAACAGTTGTCTTTAGGTGCTGTGCCATTGGACTAACCCGTGAGCACTTTATCCACTCTAAATCCAGGCTAGTGTGTGTCCACTGAATGCAGGAAGAAGCCTGAGAACAGCTGGTTTCCATTAACTGATTATCCATGCCTATTTTACTGGCTGAGGACAATGAGCCTTATCCCAATACTCACCAGAAATCCACTAGTTTTTCCAAGAAGTTGGATGGGATTTCACTGGTAAAGATATTAGCTTCTATTTTATCTTCCTTCTTATGAAGGATTCAGTGGATATATGGATTCACTGAAAAGTTTTCACTTCTGGAGTGAAAAATATTCAACAGTTGTAGCTGAGTCGAAATAATATGAGTGAAGATTATACCACACAATACGATAATCGATGCCAAAGACACCGCTCATCAGTAAAGGTGACAGTGCACTGGTGAGTCTGAAAGGTAAACATGGTTCTGCAGTTATTTCTTTCAGAGCACTCATGAAATATGAGAACTGGCTTATACTGATGTAACTGAAAGTAAAATATTATGATTGATGTAATTAGTGCCAGTTGCTTATATAAAGCAAATAGTATTACAAAATCTGACACACGGTGATGTGGTATTGTTACAACAGAATTTCTTACCTTTTCATTTTGCTTTAGCTTCAATTTTAAGTAAGAGTAAATTTTAAATAAATTTTAAGTGAATTTTAGGTAAATTCATCCCCACTGTAAACTGGTGTAACTGCTATTGAACTACAGCATAGATGTCTCTATGACAAGTAGAAATGCAGTCCCTAAAGGCAATGCCTCAAAATGAAGGGTTTCTCTGTAAAGCTCCACCTTTTACAGAATCATAATTCAGTCACTTGGAAAAATGTCTGTCTCCAGAAGAAAAATGACTTGGAAGCCACAGGCCACAAACAACATAAAAAGGCCTTTTAAAATTCCGTGTCATCAGCTATGTCTTAAAAAAATAGTTATTTTTCAGAAAATGTCAAATGAAATATAACATTGATTTTTATTTACTAAAACATAATACAAATTCTCCAAGAAGAGTAAACTACAGTTTATAAGAAATAAGTGAAGACAAGGAACAGAAAGAGAAACTTACCGTGTTTGAGACCAGCAAGCCAATTTTTTGTCAGCTGTTAGTCAATGGAAGGAACTAAAACTTCTTTTATCTGTACAATACTGGACTATATTCCTTTGAGCACAAAGATGTTTTTAGTGTAAGAAAATGCCCATTGCATTTTCTCCTGCTCTGGAAGCAGAAGCATTTTCTTATTGCTCATGCTTTGGGTAGCAAGGCTTTATTCTAGGGGCTATTTTTTTGTTGATGCTTGCCCCAGCACTCCTTAGAAGAGCCCAAAGGCTCACTTAACGTGTTCTCTAGATTTAGGCTGTTAGCAATGATACGTGAACCGACTTGTATGAGGTATTCCAAGTTGATCACCTGCTGGTAGATTCCAGCTTCTAAGCAACTTCTGATAAAACAGACAGTCCATATTATCTTCTTCACATTAATCTAAAATGTTTTAAAGACTTCAGGTTCTTGTAAGCTAATTGCAGTTAATTTTTTTTTGGATGTGTAGAGTATAGCATAAGATTCTAGTGTGTTGATCTCTTCAGTCAATTTAATGAGGAAAACCTAGATTTATGCCAACCTGGCTTCAGCATGAACAACCAATTGCTAAACAAGAACAAGTCTTTTGAAGGCTAAGGACATGGCAGATTGATTCAGTAATGAGTACAGAAACTTGTTTTTCCAGTATGCAAAGTGAACATTAAGCTGTAACTCAATCCTCCAATTTTTTGTTATAAAAATAGGCCCTCAGTGAGGATCCTCACATGACTGAAGTTTTCAGGTACCAGCCTTCGATAGGTTTTTCATTACTTTTCTGCCTATTTTTAATTCCTGCAAGAATCAAACCACAGAACCTAATTTTTCTGTTTGTTAATGGAGAAAATGACAGGTGGTTTACCCTCCCTCTGTTATCACTCCTGCCCTTTGGCCTGTCTGTGATAGGAGGTAAGTTCTGTAAATTAATCTATATTATTAAGCCACCCCCCCTAAATAAGACCTAGTATATAATTGTACATGTGTATGGGGAAAAAAGCTTGGGGGATAGTTTAGAGGTTTCATGAACATTCCAGTTAGCCTGCTTTAGAGATGATCAGCATGGTAATGGAAAAACAAGTATGCAGGTATGACTGAAGAGTCATAACAGGGACTTCCCTAGAGTTGTACTCTGCTACTACCTTGAAGCAGGTTTCTTCCTAATTTGCTCTATTTTTAAAAGGGAAAAGCCTTGATGGATAAAGATGCTTGCTGCTACTAACGAGTAATGTAAACATTGTTGGTATGAACAGAATTTTAATTTTATCAACATTGTGGAGCCATGTATCTCTACAGTGCACTGGTGCATAAGAACGTAACTGACAAGGCAGTGTTATTTAATGGACAGAATAAAACACCGTTTGCTTCTGTATGGCAACCATTGGTAGAATCCGTGCTCCAAGCTCTGCACTGACAGACACCTAGTCAAGCCTGCCTGTGAGCATGCATGTGCCTCAACATCCCAAGTGTTTTAAAAACAGTGCTCACCAATCTGGTAGGCCTGTCTTCGCAGTGTTCTGGAAGCTCTGTGTCCCTTCTTCTTTAAAAACATCTGGCTTCCTGAGGGTAAAGGAAGCAAAAGGGGTATAATAAAGAGCCAGGGAAGGAGAGAGGCTCCTGGGGTGAAAGGGATGCTCTGTGCCCAGCTGTGTCCCCCTTGGTGGCTCTGAATATTCAAAATCATCATGGGAAATGCTTCCTCTCTGCAAGGCCAGCCAACGGGAGAGAAAGGGAGTGCACGGGAACATCTTTCTGTTGTAGTTTGGACAGGCTTCTCACAAGGATGAAGAGTGAAGTTATGGAAGGATTTAGGCTCAACTGGGCATGCCAACAACGCGTAGTTCATCTTTCTTTGCAGAGTCTATGGCGAAACGTCTTTACTCGTGACGTCCAGACAAAGCAAAATGAAGTGTTAAACACCTTGACATTTTGGAAGGAGGACCACAGATAATGGCAAAATACTTGGAGTTGGGCCGCATTGAAACATTTTTACTCACACTTTCTAGCTTCTTGTTCAGGAAATGGGTCTCAAGGCATATTAAATGTCACCTTCTTGACTACAAGGGGGAAAGGGCTGTACTTATCCTTATTTTATATCTCCATAGTCAATAAAGATGCCACTTCATTCATGAAAAGCTTCATACCCAGCTACCCTGCTGCAGCAGGCAGGATTAGCAAAAATGTTCAAAACTGAGAAAGCTACTGCTATCAGGACTTCATTTAAAACAATTAATGTTTTGCTATGAATTCCTGTTTTATGAAGACAGCATTTCCTTTTACATACACTTCTTCCAAGTCAGTTTCACTGGGAAGAAATAATTTTTCGATAGTCTACTTTGTAACAGAAATATGAAATAAGCCCAAATCTATGTTTTTATACTCTTAAATGTAGAACAATTAAATGTAAAATGTAAAAATCTTCATTTGACATGAAGATTTATAAATATCTCTTTTAAAAAAATCTAAAATAAGATGTTGAAGATTGAAATGGACCAGGTCATGAATCATCACTGCGCAACTCTTGAGCCCTTTCTTCTTTTCAGCTGGCTGGACTGTTAACAACAACAAAGTCAACCTCCCTCCCCAGTCCCAGCCCAGGCTCAGCTGATCCTGCACAGAGCAGCTGCAGTCTGTCATTTCAAAGATCACTTCTGGGCACACACAGATCCTGTCTGACTGAGGAATGCGAGGAGAAGACTGGGCCAGTGCACCTGCACTATTGTTATACGGTTATGCATGCACACGGACACTGATAACGTGAAATCCAAAATCCTCTTTATCACCTTGTAAATCCATGCCTGGTTTCTGCTCATAGGTCATCACAGAAAGGTTCTGTCAGATCAGATGGGTACTAATGTTGTTTGGAAGTCATGGAAAAATAGAAACTATTCAGGTTATAAGTTTAGATGTCCATTTCTTTCTGACAGTTTTCCCAAGATAGCCATTTCCTAACATGGCTTCAGTCCTTCATTTGTTCTATTCATTGGCAGAGGACAAAGTCAGTCTTTGTTTCTCTAAATAGGGTCACTGTGTCAGGAAGTGACATACAAAAGACCCAGATTTCGTAAGTGATCCCAGCTTCTGGTGTATTCATCAACATTATTGACAGCAGTCTCAAAAATCAAGAACTTTTCCCAGCAAGGTGCTAAACTCTAAGAGTACTCTCACTCTCACAATGTCCTCCAGGAAGGCAGACTGAAACTACAGATGTTTCTAAACGACACAATGAATTACACAGAGGTAAGGAAATCAAAAGCGTCTTGGAGAAATTTCCAGAAAGTTTCAAATTCATTTGAGCATCACATATTAAAATAGCCAAAGCTCTGACTGGCATTCTGTCTTTATAGATCACTGTTGCTGTGTTATTTCTGCTGGTACTGGTCTTCTGAGTTTGTGCTTCTACTACATATTGTCCATTAGTATAACATAAAAATTAACTTAATTCTCTGAAGTAAGAGTTAAGAGATTATTTGTGACCAGGAGAAATAATTTTGATAATTTTGTCTGATTTGGTATTTAATATAGTCTGGAGACCTCCCTGAACTTACTTCTGTTTGAACTGTGATCACACTTAAATAAATATCCAGTCTTGCATTGAAATGAGTATCTATCAAAGCATTTGATAGTTTCCTAATAACAATTACGTTCACTGTTAAAATTATGCTTTATTTACAGTCTGATTTAGTCTAATTTAATGTCTAGCCATTGCTGCTGAAATAGAAACTTTAAAGAATATCTTTGTTGAAATAAACAGCCTGAGTTCTGATACTGTTGGAGTGTACGGTCCGTCGTTCAACCACGTAAAAGATTTAATGGTTCTCCTCTGAATTCTATACAGTATACTGTTGTCTTCTTGTCCTGGCAATACAAAGGTAAGGTCAAAAATAATCTCCTAATTCTACAGGAGACTTAGCTCTTTATATATATGCTAGAACTTGTATTTAGCAGATTACGCACTATGATTCTCAAATCTTCTACATCTTTACTTCTCAGGATATAAACCTCCATCCTATAAATTTTACTTACATTCTTTAGTCCTATATATATCAATTCATACTTGGCTGTATTAATAATATACTAATAACCAGTTTTCTAAGTAATTCATATCGCTGACACAGTGACCCATCTTCAACATTCACCACTTCTTTGATCTTTCTGTATCTACTGCCTTTATTAGTTTCAATTATTTTCTTCTCAGTTATTAATAGTAAAATTTCAATCCTCAAAAATTTCTCAGGGACTTGGGAACCCAAATTCCTATATATGATCTAGATATTAAGCAGGTTGAAAGTCATTTAAGTGAATGATAGATTGGCTCCTAGAGGCTGAAGTTCTCTTGTAAACAGAACTTATGTCTCCAAGTATTTTTTAAAATGTTAACACATGCCTCAAAAATAGAATACAGTAGTTTTTATTTCCCTCCAACAAATACAGTTACAGATTCCCTCTGTTTTCAAATATAGGAGAATTTTCATAGTATTCTGTCCTCTTTATTATTTGCTGTTTAGTGTCAAGTTCTACTACTAGGCTGAGATTCTATAAATGCTAATTCAGGAAGAAGTCCATGCTTGTGTTAGGACAATTATGAGAATGACACACTGTTGTGCATTAGCTTTGCACCTGTCACCTCTGCAGCATGAAATTTTATTACCTGTCACACTATGTAGTTTCCTACTGGTACAGAAGATCCCCTGGGACTCGCACTGCCCCATTTCACAAGTTCTTCTTTTCACCTCTGTTTTGGCTCAGATGTTTCTCTGTGTTTTCCGAATATGTGCATTAGATGAGATGACTTGTCACATATGACAACTTATCTGAAGTTTTCCCTAATGATTATCAAGAGTTGTGACAGATATTAAACATTTCTGCTTGAAAAGGAGAATATTATTCTTGACAGGGCACAATGAAAGAGAGGACCTCCATATCTGAATCACCTTCAAACCGTTACCCAGCGTCCCTGGGTTCATTAGGCCATGATCACACTTTATAGCACCATCATTCTTCGAGCAGATCTAGAATGGAAGCTACTTCAGCAAAAACTAATATTGTGACGTTCTATTTAAGGCCTTTTCTCTAACAAGCCTTTTCTTGCAGTCATTTGTTAAATGATACTACTACTACAAATAATTCTGTTGGCAGTTTATTTGATTGTACCCAAGTTGGGACATTAAACTGGTGCAGGGAGAGGCTAGGATTCTGTGGCTGAACTCTGCCTATAACTCATATTCTGACTCATATGATGATATATGTCAAGTTGATATTGCATGAGAAATGTTAGAGTCAGAGCAGTTTCCCCACTCTTCTCCCTCCACTCCAGATGGTCCATCTGAACTATAAGACTGGTAATTACATGCAATTCACACAAGTACAAAAGATTTAAACCTCTTTTTGGATGGCAAACATAAAATTCAAGCGGACTAAATCCTTGAATGAGATCTTAGTATCCCTTCCAAAATATGAAGGGACTCTTTCAAAGCCTTTATTTTAGGGATATCATACAGTAATGCTGTCACAATAGCAAGGGTGATTTTTAATGGGTTTACCTGCCACTTAGGAGCTCTATGTCAAACAACATGTCATGAAAGAGAGGTATATAAATGAGAAACTAATCACTTCTAATGTAGAAAAACTCTCATATGCTGCTCATTTTATAACTATTCTGATAAATTTTTAAAGTAACTGAGCAGATAATGTGAATTTCCTAAATTTTTCTCCTAAGGAGAGGTTCTTTCTCTTTCCGTTGTGAAATCACAGGCTCATGAATGGAAATGCAGCTGGAAGCCGCTAATGTGATACATGTGTCTAAGAAAAATGATAAGGGAATTAGAAAATAGGGAAAAGAATGCAGACAAGGGGAAAATGCACTCATGTAAACAAAGGTAAAAACAGAGTAAATTGAATTCATTACATATGTGATCAAAATTCTTTAGCAAGTTTAATAAGAGAGTCTCTCATAGGAGGACAACTGTCAAAATGGAAGATGGCTTTCTAAAACAGAGGCCCACGCGATAGGAGATTTTGCTCGGGCTAAACTTTACAGCTTTAAATAAACAGTGGATACAAAGAACACCACAAATGAAATAATCAGACACAAAAATAGCCTGATAATTAATAGAGTTCTACAGATCAGATCAGAGATGTAACTCGTTTTTATCACTGGTTTCCAAAGAACCAAATAATTTCATAGACTATAAGCAAAGGACATGAAATTAGAAGCCTTTTTAACTTGGTCTCGTTATATGAGACAACACTCAAAAGTACACTGGAATACCAGCTTTAACTGGCCAGTTGTTTTTGCCATTTTTTTAGCAAGTGATTCTGTGATTCAGACAAAGATGTAAGACACAACAGTAAGAACAACATCAGAAAGGTTCTTCCTTTTTTTGGTTTTGCATTTGTTTCTTGTGTTTGGAGTAGTTCTGGAAGTGGAGTATCTTCCATTTCTACCCAGAGATGTACGCTTTTCAAACAGCTTGGTGTTTACGTGCTAAGAACACAAATAGAGAAAATCCTGGCTTCTAGCCAGACATAACTTCATCTGTATCACATTTTCCAGGTTTGTTCTTTTCTCCTATTGCTTGCTTCTAGGATTTTAATTATAGATTTTATCTACGTGTTTTGGACTTGCTGTTTTTCATTTTGAATATTGAGTCATACATACAATTTATAAGAACGGAAACAAACAATGACAATCTCAGAAATTGTTGAAATGCTCCGAAAAGAAATAAAATATTCGTTTCAATTGAAAATACAAATACAGGCTAAGTGAGACTTGAGTGGCCAGTTCAAAATGTAACTTCACATATGACTAATATGCAAAGGCATTTTTAAAGTGCTCCTAACTACTCTGCAGACACCCACAGACATTCCACGTGCTTCCCCATCCTTTCACATCCTCTGTTGGAACATGTTTATGTGTATCAGTCCTGGGCTTTGAAGCAGCTGGACAAGCTATTTCCTTACCTAAATACCTCTGAGTGATTCATATGCTGAAATGAAATATAGGAATACTTACCTCGAAGTTTGTTTTTGCAAATACTACTCTAAAACAATTTTCATGCTTGAATATTAGCTCTGTAAATATGACTGACAGAATTTCCACGCTTGTTAAAAAACTTGAGCTATTACAGCAACAGTAATACCCAGCTGTGCTCCCTATTAGCTGCTCTCTCAATCTCCATTCAGTGCTTATGGTATACAGCAAGTGACGCTCCCAATAAAATGCAGTAAAAAGTTACTCAATGTAAAATGTATAAACAAAAAGAAATAGGAAAAAAAAAATATAAACCCCAAATGTGAAATATGGGAAACGAGAAATATATTACAGTGATACCTTCGAAGAAAAAATTACAAGTTTTTAATTTTCCCTTCTGAAAAGTATTGTTTGCCAGTATTTTTACTACATCTGTAGGTATTGCAGGCATATAAAATCTTTCTCTTTTTCACTGTCTAGATACATATTATACATACAAAATAAACTGCACATATACATGAGCACACACACACACATAATCTATGGTTTAACTCCAGTAAACCATACAACAGACACTGAAGACTTGTTAATCTTTTCTATAAGCATGCTAACTAAAATGTCAAAATTGTATCCTTTGTAAGATCTCTCTGGTAAGTCTCTTGCATTTGTTCAAGTGCCATGGTACTCCATCAAATCAGTCATGTTAGTCCAAAAAATATATACTGGAATATCCGTATGGGCAACATTCTCTTAGTAGCTTTATTACATAATGAAATAATACCATACTTATCAAACTAATTCACATAATCAGATTTTCCCTTTGACTGAAACAGAACCGCAGGTGCATTTTGTTGTACATATACGGATTGGGCATGTGAGTGTGAGAAGAACGGCAGAAGACTTGCTAAAACAGAATCCTAGTATCGGGTGGGGAAGATTCTTGGCTAAGTCAACAGTACTGAATTATTCTTTCAAAACTTTCTGCAAAGTACAAAATCACTCTACAATTGGAGGCTCATTATTTCTATTCTACGAGCTGAAGTAACTATCTCTGCAGAAATGACTCCCCAAGCATGAAACCAAAAGTTTAAAAAGAACTCTTATTACCTTTGCCAAGGTAATACTATCTCAAGACACACAGAACATCTTAATAGCGAGGATTCAAAAGTATCAACCTCTTTCATAACTGAAAGAAAAGCTGCAGACGCTTGTCTACCTTTGACTGATACATATTTGCTGTCTGGTTTTCAGCTAGCATCCAACAAGTAAAAAAGGGTCGCAAAACATATTTATAAAAAAATACATAAAAGTAAAATGTAGAAAAGTAAAAAAATTCTCTTGGGCTTTAAATTTCACTACAAGAAGGACATTGAGGTGCTGGAGCATGTCCAAAGAAGAGCAATGAAGCTGGTGAAGGGTCTAGAGCACAAGTCTTATGAGGAGCAGCTGAGGGAGCTGGGGTTGTTTAGCCTGGAGAAAAGAAGGCTCAGGGGAGACCTTATTGCTCTCTACAGCTACCTGAAAGGAGGTTGTAGCGAGGTGGGGGTTGGTCTCTTTTCCCAAGTAACAAGTGATAGGATGAGAGGAAAAGGCCTCAAGTTGCACCAGTGGAGGTTTAGATTGGATATTAGGAAAAAACTCTTCACCGAAAGAGTTGTGAAGCACTTGGAACAGGCTTATCAGGGAAGTGGTTGAGTCCCCATCCCTGGAGGTATTTAAAAGACAGGTAGGTGTGGCACTTAGGGACATGGTTTAGTGGTGGAACTGGCAGTGTTAGGTTTATGGTTGGACTCGATGATCTTAAGGGTCTTTTCCAAACTTAATGATTCTATGATTCTAAAATTGTTTGCTATTTATTACAGACAGCTTTCAAGATTAATTATCTTCACAGACACTGCATGCCTAGGAGGTCATAGAAAAAATACCTGAAGGCAATAGAGTATGTAGCTATGGTTTTGCACAATGATCTTAAGTTAAACTCTCCATAGACCATAAAGAACAAACAAGCTTTTCATTCTTAATTTGCCAGAGGGGCTACCAGAAAGATGCTCAAGGAAAGCATCTTTTCCATTGGATTAAGTCACTGTTAATGACAGTATGTAAGTTGATGTTGACAGTAATGTTGATGACAGTAGCAGTAACTTTTGGTCACGCAGGTGGCAAAAAGTTCCACCTCCAGTATTCTGTTGGAGAAAAACCCTGCCAACCCTTCTTTTATGTAGAGATGACTCTCAGGAAATGACAGCCTTTTTGTGGCTGTTTTCTTTTTTCTCAGACACGTAAATCTAGAACCTGATCTCTGGATGTAATAGTCATCTTTGAGAACTTCACTACCTGTGTTTTAAAGTCTAGAAAGGTCCTTATTATATAGAAAACACTCTAGAGATCCAGGACATTTGGATACCAGTCCTGGAAAGAAGAGTCTTATGAGTTGAGACTCTGTTTGCATGAAATCTCCACCTGAAATTGGAGGCATTCACGGGCAGGACGTTTTTGATATTTATTGCTATTTGGAACAGCAACGGAGGCAAAAAAGGATGCCTGGATGCAGGGAGAGTATGCAGTGCCAGTTTGCTTTCCCTAAGATCACAACTGCTGCGGTTACTGTGTGTCACATGCCCTGTATGAATACCTCAAATACAACTGCATTTCCCGGAGCCACCATTCAGGTTGGTTCACATATAGTAAAACCACACTGTGGTTGGCCCATTCACATACTTTCTATCAAGCTAGTGATGCTTTGTATTGAATCCTGCACTAGGGAAGACTGGCTTTGAAATGAGCTGTTCCCTAGCAGTAACCTTGTCTCCCTGCTTAGGAATTTTGTCATCAATGAATGTGAAATGTGGGTGCTCAAATTCACTATATTTCCCCCCTTTTTTTTTTCTGATCTGGCCTCACTTTTAACTACCCACAAGGTATACCCTTTTTCTCAAACAGGTGGAGGTGAACCTCAACAACTCCCTATCAAACCAAGTCTGTCAGTTAGTTTGATACCCAAAATGAGAAACAGGAAAGCCTGTTCAAAGCCTTTGGAGTTCAATAAATTGAGGAAATATGTCATGCTGAGAAACTCAAGCCACGGATGACAGGCACTGCACAGTATTGCAAAGGACAAAAGACTGAACACTTCAGTCACTTATCCTAGAGCTCTCAACAGGAGATGTGACTTCACTACCAGTGGGAAACAAGGAGCAATCACTGTCAAATGAACGGAAAGACTGATCACAGGGTACTACTCTGTGGCAATCAAAGCAGAGAGACCAGTGGAGGAAAAAAAAAAATTGATTCTTTTAAATTCTTTGACATATTTCTGGAAACGTTGAGCAACATCCAGCAGTGGGGCCTTCCCCAAAAGACAGTTACTCAGAATCTGACAAAATTTTATACTCTAAATTAATTTTGGCATGGAAAATAAACTCCAAGAGAAACTTTCCTTCTCCCTTTATTGGATCAGAAAAAAGTATAGTTGCTGTAGAATTGTCTCCTCTTATGGGTATTAAGTATGGTGCTTGTGATGATACTGCAGCAATAAATTCAATTTGCAGCAGTAACAGATGTTTCAACAAACAGAAGGCAAAACAAGATAAACATTCAATAAAAAATTTATCAAATGATTCCTCTTAATATTAGAACAGACTTATTTATTTCTCTAATGAAAAGGGTAAAATATCTTCTCCAAGATGTGCCCTGTCACAACACTGACACTTGCAATGAGTGACATTTTCTCTGGTATTTCTTTTTTCCATGGACGCCATTAAGTGCACTGCATGAATATGAAGTGACATCTTTACTAACATGTAGTACTTACTTATCTCCCACAATTCCCAAGTTGATTGTTGGATAACCATGTTCTTGGATTGTAGCTAGGAGAGTTGAACGGTTACTGTCCCGAATCTTTCCTGGCAAGAGGTCATCTTCAGGATTCAGTAGCTATAAAACAGAAACACTCTCAGTCACTCTCCTTGGAATACTGTGCCTTTACACAAGTGAGAATTTTCTTCTTCAGAGATTGGACAGGATATTCTTAGACAGCTATCATAAAATATATGTGTAAAGTGATTTAGTGAATTTAAATTAATAAGATATGTAATGTGCTTATTTAAGTCCAGTCCTCCACATTGCTTAGTTTGTTCCTATTGGTTTCTGTCTGCAAAACCTTCTTTCTCCTTATGAGTACCTGGCTTCTAATCTCAAACATCAGAATCAAAACACAACCTTTAAGTTTCCAAGTTATTGCTTCTATTTAAATGGTTTTAAAGGAACCTCACTGATGTTGCTAACCTGATTTAAAGGTATTCAAAGAAATATAGAAGTTCATTGTCTACTTACCAATTCAGATGTTTTATAAATACAACAGTCTGTATTGGAATAACAGACAGAAGCTTAAAGCTTGGTTCTTATATCAGTTACTGTTTTGGATGAAAACCTTTCTCTCAAGGTAGTATCATGGCAATTGCCTTACATGGGTTACATATTTTAGAAGTTAAACTACAAAACATACATATGTAAACATGTATTTTATATATATTAGGAATTCTTTTGTAGGACAAAGGCGGCCAACACAATATTGACAGGAGGCAAATAATAATGTATATGTCAAAATTACAGCAATAGTGTTAGGTAGTAAGGTAAGAATAACCAGAAGTGGACCATGGCTAAATTTTGATGCTTTGGCTAGCAGCTCTATTTCTGTGAAGATTTCCATAGGATGTTTAAGAAACCCACTGTGCAGGATCTTTTTTAACACATGATACAAAAGAGAGTGCCCACATCAGTAAAGGACCCTTTAATGACATGCAAGAAACTTCAGACATACAGAAGATACTATTCAGAAAATCATCACCTGTAATCCTTGTAGCTCTTTGGATTTGTTCTTTGGTTAGCAGTATGTTTCCTGCACGACACACCCTGTCTATGTTATGAAATCTGGCAAGATTCTGTCCCAGCAAGGCTGGCCTCAGCCACCCACAGTACCCAGTAGTCACAGAGTAACCTTCCCTGGGGTTGTGGAAGTTGTAAAGACACTACCACATGACAAAATTCAACATATTAAAAGTTTTCAAAATCTTTCAAAATTCAACATATTCAAGCTGTATGAGAATACAGCTATTGGGTTTATGTTTGTGTCTGGATTTCAGAAAGTTTTTCTCAAAGGACAGTCAAAATTATAGGTCAAACTTCATGCTGTCTTTAAACTTCAAACTGACTTTATCTCAACCCACAACTTTTGCTTTTGCTCTTCCTATTCTCTCTCTGTCCCACTGTGGGAGGGAATGAGCGAGCATAGTTGCTGGCTGGGGTCAACCCACAGCATATGTAAAATTAGTAAATTAAGTTAATTGTCAACCTGATTTTTCTGATGTAGTTAAGACAAAGCAATTAGAAAGTTGGTCTGGATTTCTACCAACAGGAGATTGTCTGGATTTCAACATGTGCTACTATTAAAAAAAAAAAAAAAAAGGCACAATACTACAGCAAGGCATTTGGTAGTACTATTCAGTTTTCAAAGTCAGGTTATCTGCCACTAGCACTATAGCTACAGAGGAGGGCTGCTCCAAAGAAATTACTCTTCCAGTCATGATTGGTGGTATGAATTACAACCCTGACTACCCCACAGGTGCTCCCTTGCTGGCAGGAGGAAAGCAGCTGGCACATGGTTAGATACATTACCAAAATTTTCGCAAAGACAGCGTATGAGACTTCTGAGAGAGCCCTCGAGGGAGCAGCTGATTACGGGTTGATCACTCACAAAAATACCTCAAGTCAGCATGAATTGCAGCTCAAAGTGAGTCTACTTGGGAACAGGCTGAAAGTCATAATCCAAAACACTGTCCTGAAGAAGATACAGTAATTCAGACCTTGATTCTAAACACAATTTTCTTACCTCATTCCCTGTTGACATGACTGCAACCACTGGAAACTTGTTCACTTCTACTTCGGTTACTCCAACAGTTGCTAAGAGACCAATCTCAGATGGACCCATGTGGGTTCCTTTAGCCAGCACACATTCACCTCTTTTAATGTCATGTCCTATAGGTCTGAAAATCATAGCACAGAAAAAACCGAAAAAAAACCAGAATGAGATTGAAAGTATATTTCCTTGATTGGTCCTGCTCCAGGTGAGGAGTGTCCAAGGATGTTCATTAGTCAGATTGTTAGTACTACTTATGGTTAAAAAATGACTATAAAAATCACCAGCCCTTCTATTCCTAACAGAGATATTTTACTGTTTATAAAGGAGGCTGTTTACAGACCTGATATCTTGGCCTGGTCGAGCCTGCACCAGGATTCGAACCTCTAGTTCTTCAGTGCCCTACAAAAACAAGGAGATCAAATACAGTCAGCTGGGCTATTCAAAGAAGATTAATCAGCTTTAATTTCTCAGAATTCTACAGAGCTTACAGTACTCATTACACTGAGACCTTATGGTTTAAGCATCATCATTGTTCTCCTGATCTGTGCATCAAGATTGTAATACAATGTGTGCTAAAACTGAACAGCTTTGTAAGAAATTCCGTCTTTGATGAGCTCACCAGGGAAGGACCAGCACTGAATACATAGTTTTACCTTCCTTTTTTTTATGATCCCTGTGCTTATATATCTTTCCTATGTTATGTCCTCTGTTTGTCTGTGGATCTGGCATACTGAGTGGATTCTTTCTGCTCCTCTCAGCCAACCTGATCTGCTTAAACAATTTCAAAGATGGCATTTCAAAAAGACCATTAGTCTGACAGACAATATGCCACTACATCTGCAGAAAGGTGGGAAGAATCTATATGCTAGAGCTGTTTCAGGATTTTCATGTAGATTCCTGTAGTGGAAACTGCTACTTGAGAGCTTTGTACAAATCAGAAAGAGGCTTATTCATCATGTTTATTTACAGTGAACAAGAGACAGTGGCCTGAAAAGTCTGATGCCTATTTTAATTTTTGTGTTTACTTCTTCAGAATTTCAATGGTTTGGTGATTCATTCAATGCCAATAAATGGCACATGACCTATATTGTTAATATTTAATTTATAAGCCCTGCAAATGGGCTGATGATATATACACTCAGCTTTGAGATAATGCCAGCCTGTCAGTAGCACTAAGTCTACACTTATTTGGACTGGAACAGATTTTGGTTTTACATTATCATGTAGTACTTCATACTTTAAGTACCTCAAAGTTATAAATCAGACACTAACATTACAAGACGAACAAGGCATGTCATTGTCATTTGGCATTTTTACAGGAACGATAGTGTTGTATAGGACACTCGGTCTCGTCTTTTTCTATAAGGTGATATGGACTGCATTTTCTGAGTTCAAACTAAGTGCTTTAAACTAAAGGCCCCAAAGTTAAAGTTAATGAACGTGTTGTTACGGATTGTGATTCTGTTTACCTACTGTGAAAATGGATAAATTTAAACCCCTGAAAACCAGGAAATGACTAACAAAAAACATCAACTCTGAAAAAAACTTCTTTATCACAGTATTTTCAAAATACGCTTTTATTGAGAAATCTGTTTCTTTTATACTTGCTCCTGTTGTATAAGAGAAGAGACTATTTTTGGCTGTTAGTGTCCAAAATGGCTGTGCTGGTGCTCAGGATGTCCTTTTATCTCCCTTATCCCCACCTGACACTTTAGGCTCGTGATGAAAATCTGGGGCAACGGTTAGTCTAAGAATTATTTTATTTTTATGAAAGCACTATGGAAAGTGTGACTGTGGACAACATGGTGATGTGCGGAGACTGTTAATTGTAGAACTGATGGATATCCCAGAAGGCTTTAGGAACAGAAGATAATTCAAGGTGGCTAGAAGTAGGGCTTGAAGGGAGGTACGGCATTATGCTGAGAACATCTTCCATTTGGTGTGTATCAGGCAGCATCCTTCTTGCTGTGTATTAACATATTTTGAACTATGTCTGAATGGTTTACTGTGATGGTTGTTAACAGCCAGCATCCATACTGATATACTAATGCTCTTCTTGATGTAGGATCTAACTCTTGTTTTGGTTGATCACATTGGCCTCCTTTTTCCTACAAGGTGACATAAAAACTCAAAAAGAAAAGGTTGTAGACATGTTTTTTGCAAGGATCTTTCTCAATGATTATGCATGTGGCAAGTCGATGAGAATTTTTTTTTCCTGTTGGATAGATGTAATTCCTTTCAGGCCTGTGACTTCTACAGTCATTTGGGGAATGCTTGCTGTGATATTTAAGTACTGCTAACACAACTAGAGGTTAAGGAGCTCCTTTTAAAAGTGCTCTCTGTCTTTTCAGAAGAACATTTTTCAGATGTTAGAGATTTCATTTCCGTTAAATCCCAGACCTGAAGGAGTTCTTAACACTAAGAAGGAAAATATTCTTGAAATATGTAGCCACTCAGGCATGAAAAAGGAGAGAAAAATAACATATTAATTAAACTATACTAATTATTTATGTACAGGATTAGCAGAGTGGCATATTCAAGGACAAGAAGAAACTAAAGAGTTCTACCTCACACTTACAGGCAGGAAAAGGAAGCTGAAGGCGGCTGACCATTCGCTAAAAAATTCAGAATTTAAGCACACAGCCAAATAATCTGGTCTCACATGCAGAGGAGAACATGCACAGGAAAAGTGGAATCCAGGAAGACAGTAATCCAAAGAAGCAGAAAATAACAGGTTATCATGTATGTTGCTCTGCAATGTGATAGTCCTCTCATGATGAGGTGGGCAATGGCCACAGAAAACTTGCTCAGGAAGGCTAATAGAACGATTAACAAGCAGTGAAGGCAATGGTGCCTTTTACGGGACGATATAATCTACACATACACATCTGTAACCTCAAAGCAGGACTGACTCAATAAATTCTCCGTTAGGAAGAAGGCCAGCCTAGACAGCTTGCTGACTTCATCAGATGTAAAAATCTGTGCATTTACAGTAATAAGGCATGAGAAAGGATCATGAGAGTATGTTTCAGTTTTTGCTGTCTTCATCAGCTTTGAACACTAGCATTCATCTGCTTACACCCCAGCTGCAATTGCAATGCTCGCATAGAGCAGCAAGGAACAGCTTGTCAGAACAGCAGCAGAGGAGCAAAGGCTGATTTGAGCAGACAACCATGCACACACTTCATTCCAAAATTGAACTTGGAAGTTGTGTCAATAAGAAACCTATCTTCTTGCCTTAAAATCTGTCAGATGATGGGAAACATGATGATGGTGTCCTGAAATCACAGCTGGGTAAATGAAGGTAATGATTCAGAAGGAATTCTCTGAACACAAAGGAAGTCTAAGATGGACTGTTAGGGATACAGTTGTCTACAGACAGCTCCTGTGCTTCATCAAGAGACACAGTTTACTTTGTTAAGACAACTGTGCATACGGAATTAGTACTACAGTACTCATCCTTCTTCAGTGGTATTTTCCAGCATCTGTAAGGTAGAGTGCTAATGATTTATTGGTATGCTGGAAAATCTGTTCAAATTAAACAGAGTTAAGACTATGTTCCGGGGCAATATGCACCTTATCCATTTCCTGGGTTTCAGAGGCCTTAAATTCAGTAATTTTCTCATTTTAAAGGAGCACAGAACTTTCTATTAAAGAAACTTAGTTATGGTTTAAAAAAACGTGGGGGGCACTTACTTGCCCTGTTACTTAATAAAAACCCTTCTTATTCTAAACGTATGGATTTATTCTAAGGTATGTGCACAAGACACGTTCTCCAAAATTCACCAAATTCACCTTTGCTGTAACGAGACCAACTCTGATAATACAGAACCATCTTCATAGCATAGTTCAAAATAATCCAAGTCATCCCATCGATTTTGCAGCACTTAAAATAGTTCGTTTTTCCACAGCAAATCATATTCAGCTTTAATTACATCAGCGATAATGCTGCACTGTAATATTTCGATGTATTATTCTGGGATCAATATGCATTTTAAGAAAACTTTTCCCCTTCTTTCTTGGTGAGTTTAGGAGAACTTTTAAAGTCCTCATCTCGCTCAGTTTGAGGATGATCCTGAAATATAAAGAAGATTGCTCTACTACTAAATGTGAACTCAGTAGAAAAGAAGGAAATATAATGTCTGATTGCCACTACGCTGTATTTTAAAATGTGAATACGCTAAGCACTCAAATTGGCCTGTAGTTATGGATCTCCAGAAGGCATTTGCCTTTCACTCAAATCATGCTCCCAAATACTTTGGTGTTAGCATTCAACACCTGTGATGAAAAATCAATGTCAGGACAGGCAGGTCTGCAGTACTGTTAGCACAGCCTGAAAAAGTGAGTAGAAAAAGTTGCCACTAGGAACTGATGTGAAAATCCTCAAACTCCTGAGATTACCAGAAGAGCTTTTCTGTAGGACTATCTTTCATATTTACAGGATTGTATCATGAGCCATTTTCTGCTGCACGCAAAAGAAAAATGAGTTTCAATTTGTGACTTACATCATCTGATTCCCTGATAAGCTCTGTATCTTCCACTTGCACCACTGCATCAGCACCACATGGAATTGGAGCACCGGTTGTAACGCGCATTACCTGACCAGGCATCACAGTCTGAGTTGGCTGAAAAA
Organism: Nipponia nippon; assembly: GCF_047370975.1. Lineage (NCBI taxonomy): Eukaryota > Metazoa > Chordata > Aves > Pelecaniformes > Threskiornithidae > Nipponia > Nipponia nippon. Next base: position 34,629,121 of record NW_028262291.1, read on the forward strand.
TAAGCAAACAAAAATTAATTTACTTTTGAAAAGAAAAATCTCAAACCGTTTGAACTTTATGGAAGTAATCTGAAAGACTAAAATTCTTATTTGTGGCATGACTCTTGCTATACTGCTAGTGATATCAACAGGTATAAACTCCAATGTATTTAAAGATCATTAGGTCATTGCTTCAGATCTGGCTTTTTTTATATGGTCACATGTTAGCTGGCTTCAGATTTTTCCCCTTCGATTTCTATCACAAGAATAACTTTCAGAAGAAGCAATATACTGATACTCTGGTTGCCTCAGAAAAATAACTGGCTCAGAAATATAACAGTTAGATGGTGACCTCCTAGAAACTTGCATGAGCAAAAATCTAGTAGTTCTCTGGACATAAATATTTTTGCAGAGTACTCTGGTCCCCAGGGTTGAAATTTCCTTGCTTTTGTTCGGTTGGGTTTTTGTTCTGTTTTGTTTTACCAGCACACTATATATGGAAAACCAGCAGCTTGTAAGTAAAGTAATGTAACCAGCTGCTTCATTTTTAAGCAGATTTCTTCATACTGAGAGACAGCTCAACACTAGTTCACATGGCATATCTATCTTTGTGAGGGTCAGTTTAGCAAAGCCTAACATTGACAATTTTCTACAATTATGTAAAGTCACAGAACATTACAAAGTTTCAGCAGAAGCAATACAAAGAACAAAAATATCAGAACAACATGATAAAACAAATGACATGGTTTTAATAAAATTTCTCACCAGGCAGCCTATTTTAATACTTTTTTTAAAAAATCCAGAGTAAAACTGTAATTTGACCATAACCACTTCAGAAATAAATAACTAAATGAAAAATCTTTCTAAAAAAATGCAACTAAAAGAAGCTGGTATGATGATTGAGATTTCATTGCTGGAATAGGAGTGCTTGCTCCCCGCAGCACTTCAGTAAGCCCAACTTATTTAGGCTTTAGTGTTATTAGTGAACATGTGCTACACACAGATCTACACAGCTGTGATCAGGCCAACATATTCTGTACGTGTCACACGTATAATTCATGTGCACATTGACTCTATATTCCATATGCAGCATTGGAATATGTCCAGGACTTCTCAGGCTGTCATTAGCACGCATTTGATAGCAACCCACGGCCTGTACTGGCCAAGCACTATTACCTGCTCCTGCCCAGCAGTCATTTACTTCATGACTTTTGACAGGAGACTGTTAGGCATCTGCAAATTCTAGACCAGTGGCCAACGTTTCAGCTGCGCAAACCTGTGTTTGCCTTGCCCATTCTTCTGCTCCATTTCAGCACTGTCGTAACCTCTAAAAGGCGAGTATTACTTTGAAATGTGTGTACTGCAAAGGTTGCTCACTGGACAGAAGCCCTAGGGAGAGGCTGGAAATGGTTTGTACCTGGTTTACCACAGTATCACAGTGACCTACATATCCCAAGAAACAACTGAGCCTGGAGTCTATTGAATCCTGACCCTTTTCTAAGGGTAAAGTAACATCCTGTGAGAACACCACAAGTAAAATGCTAAACTAAACTAAAAAAATAAAAAAAAAAATCACACTTGCCATATGTCATGGTTAGTGTGTTTTTAGAGCAAGATTCATGTTATCCTAAAGTAGGTATCTAAAGCAGATGACATAAAAATAGTACTTTTTTTTAAATGGTATTTATTTCTCACCACTGACTATGCAAAGAGCTGTGGATGAACAGCTGAGATGCTGCCATTTATACTGAAGATGCTTAAAAGTGAAAATAATCTTGTCTAGTGTGTTGTTTTGATTTTTATGAAAACAAATATTGCAAAAGGCAAAGCTTTTTTGCAAAGAGCTCTTTTGCATATTGTTGTAGATATAGTCTATAGGCACATTACAAATAGGTAATATTGTTTTGAACTTACTAAAGTATTGATGTCTTTAGTTACAATTTTTAGAGGAAAAATGTATTGCACAAAAAAATTCTCCCATTTAAAATGCGTTTTTTTGGGCCTCAGGAACCACAAAGAATACAAAATGTCTAGGACTCTGCCAGAAATCAGTGTATATGGTGACAAAATGTGCTGTAACTATCCATGCTTTTAGAGTTTATTACTAGATGAGTTAATTTTTGAGGTGTAATGATGTGAAACTTTTAAACAAATTTATTATACAATAACAACTGCTTTTAGAATTGGTTGCTCATCTATTTAATTTCCTTTTTGTCCTTTGAGAATTTGATCAGATTAACTTCATGAACAAGAGTCAGATTTGTGTGTGAATCTCCAGGGCTGTGTTCTTCTGTGCTAAAGACTATGAAGATAAAGAAATGATTCCTTCTCAGAAAGCATATTAATGTACAACAATTTCACAGAAGCTCTTTTAAAGGCCTTTGAGATCCCATACTTACCCGGAATAGGGCAGTACTGGGTTCTGTCACTTTCATTGGTGATTATCTACTGATAATCACATTCAATGCTTTCATCACGGATAATCTATTTAATGTTAGTCACTGAATAAAACCCAGAAATAATCTACTGAGCACAAGCCCCCATCTCAGGCATTTTCTCTTGCACATGATTACACCTGTCCTGTGTGATTTACAATGAGCCATGCTCTGTTCTGTAAAAAGGCCCAAGTTAATGGAAAGGTGAAAAATGTCTGTTTTCCATCCTATATTACAGCTGGTTAGTCACAGTGCCTCTTACAAACGTCTTTAGAAAGTCTTCCAGGAAACGCTAAGCTCCAGCTATGCAAGTCTATAGGAAGAAAATCATTGCTCCCCATGGCTGAGTTTTTCACACAGAGCCCATGTGGATGCCTCGTGACAAGTACTCTCAAATGTGCCCTAACCTCCCCAAAGCAGGATAGTGTCTGAAATTTTTCCTCAATACATAACAAAAAATGATTGTTTAACATAAACACAACCATCTGGAAATGGAAATCAGAAAATAATACACAATTTACGAATTGATACAGAACTGTCCAACTTGGCTATATGGCCTCTCTGCAATTCTCAGTCCCATCTTCTTCCTCTCTACGTAGCATTTACATAACCCTTTTCCCTACAGGAGGAGCCAAATCTAAACCTATTTTGAACTCCCTGCTGTGAATCATTCTGTTAATTGGTCTGTAACATGAAAAGCAGAATGTTGCTGCTGAGAGTGACTGAAGGGTGAAATGAGACTGAGGAGTCTTCCAAGGCTATAAATAATTTCTTGGGAAGGAGATGAACCTGAAGATTTGTTGGCCCAAGAAAAAAACTTTGACCAATTATTCGGAGGTCAAGAGCCTCATTTTTCTAACTTGCCACTGGTATTTCCAGAATTATTCTCTCTCTACGTGCCTCCTCCCACCCAATTTTTGTTACTTGCCAGAGAGTTTTCCATTCCCATTAATCTGGGAGGACAGACTGTTCCTGCAGAAAGACATTTGTGAGATCCTGAATTCTGTAGGAAGGAAGCAAGATCCCATTTGTCCTTTTATCCTTTGTACAAACCTGCTGAACTGATTAGGACACTGAAACCCTTTAGACCTGTGGGCAGCCCTCCCCATTAGACACAGCTTCAACAGCAGTGTTTTTAAGTACCAATGTACTGTGATATCTTTTAACTAGCAAAATGATAATATTGATGACAGGTGAGTAATGACAGGAGTAATAATTCAGCAGGTTGCTCTGGTTCTTGCTATTTTATAGTGACCACAAAAAGCGTTGCAGAAATAGTTGTCAGTCTTTGGGATTCTGGACTAATGCTTGAAAACGCAGACAGAAGGGCTAAAAATCCAAGGCAGGTGAAATTCATTAGTTTACTTTTTTTTAGTATTTAAAGTAATTTTATGTAGTTTGTATAACAGATTCATTAATCTAAGACCACGTGGATATCAGTATTGAGAAGATGCCTATTATACCAAAGTATAATTCATGATGATGGATGGGATCTACAGCAAAAATTATTTTCATAGTTCTCTGTATCTATCATGATTAGCCAAATTAAATGTCGATTATACATTTAGAGGTAGTTCAACTCCATTTTTAAAAAAATGGAACAATCCTGCAACTGGTAGTACTTCTAAAACCTGAAACAACTTTTGAAATCTATTTTATTCCAGACTTTTTTGTTTAGCAGTCAAAATGGCCACACTGTAAAATCCTCAGTAAAACTGATCAATCCTTTGTTTTGCCTGTTACTTATTCCATTTCTGCATCATTTCACATACAACACACAGAATTAGAAACTGGGACTTGAAATAGCTGGAGAAACATTTTGGATTAACCCATGCACTCCTGAAAAGAAGGCAGCATGTATAATTAAATTGACAGAATAAAAAAAGTGGTTGAACGCAACTGATTCTTTTTCCTATCACCCAAGTATTAGTACAAGAATTTTACCAAATGTACTCTTGAGTTTGAGAGCAAATCCCAAATAGTGTCCGTTCATGAATATTTATACAGCACAGCAGGTCATGAATGGGTGCTGCCCCAACTTGCTCTTAAACTCAATCCATGTAGCCGCTAAGGTGCGCAAACACTCTTTTTATTTAACAAACAGAAAAGGAGCAATACTGCAAACTAGGCTGCTGCCAGGCTTCCTCGAGATTGTTCTGATCATTACCTACCTTTAAAGGCTTCATACCAAATTCTTACACTTTGTTTTGCAGGTATCAGTATGAAATATGCAAGCAGCTCATGGAAACAGTTATTGGGCTGACATCCCTTTTAAAATCTGTCAGCAGGAAGCAGTTAAATCTTGCGTTTCTCTGTTTATGAATTGTAATGCCACTAGAAACCTTACGTCCTCTATCATTGTACTAGGGCAGAACATTACAGTACGCACTCCTATCGGACATGTCAGCACAACGCTCTGAAGTATTTTGGGATATCCTTGTTAGTTCCTTACATAACCGTACGACCTCACTTTCTGAAATCATGTCCCAAGGCACATAGCAGGAGGCTAGGTACAGCTGTGTCCTACTTCATGCCACCTCCAATACTACTGAGTTTTGGAGCACTAGCAAGGCTTGTAATAATACAAAGCAATACCTTACAAAAGAAAAATACATTAAAAAAAAGAGAAAAGAAATTGTGCTCACCTGCTCACCAGCCTGGGATTCCCCTATGATGAATCGATCTCCTGGGCCATCAGCAGCTGTTAAGATGGACAATACAAATGGTAAAGGCTGAACCAAAACAAACGACGGCATTAGAAATGACGAACAGGAGAACCAAAGAATGATCTAAGATTCAGTCCTTCAGTGTCAGCATGACAAAGGTTATAGAACTTTTGCAAACATTTTACATTTTAGGTCCTTTTAGATTGTGTTAATTATTTGGAAAGTTATGGGTTCTATAGTACTTTTAACTGAAAATTTCTGGGCAATATGGGATCAAGTAAAAGGAGATTAGGAGGAATGACATTAATAACAAAGATTTAAGAGTGTTCGTGAGATTATTTTTATAAAAACGTCCACCATAAGCAAATCTTCTTCCATGTGAAACTAACACGGGGGAATCACATATTTTGTACGTGTATTATGTATCTTTTTTCTAGACAACAACGGACTACTGACATTTCTAGATTCTGTCTCTGCCTTTGGAGGAAAACGCGGACAAGTGCAGTGGTTACAGACTGTGTAGATGACCACACAGGTTTGGCATTTTCTGAAGAGCACTAGATAATGCCACACTAGACTGCCACATTAGAAGGCTGGGTTCTGTTCCTTTTTGTAATTTCAGAAGGTAGCACTGAACTAGTTACCTTATACTTTTCACTGAAGCCATTCTGAAAATTAAAAGTCAGAGATCATTGATTTAACAAACAAAGTCTCCAAGACTTCTAATTTAGCCAAATCTGTATTTTTACAGGGACAACAAAGGCGCCTTTACTAGCAAAGTTTAAGCTTCTGCCTGCCTCACCTCAGGTTGCACTAGCGGTATTATGGGCTCTACCATGGTGTAAAGCGTGTATGGAGCACAAGCAACTCTGCCTGTCCAAGCACAGCAGTGATGCTGTCAAGAGTGTTCTGACAAACTGGGTTCATACGGTCACATTTAAATATGTCTTTTTATTAATTTTAAATCTGTCACTGTCAAAAGTTGATTTCCCAGAAATGAAGTCTAATCAGCGACAACCTTTATCTTAATACCTTCTGTTTTATTTCAAAAGCCCTGAATATACAGCTAGATAACCTTATCGTATTGAGAAGAATTGCTTTCAGGAAGGATGCCCATTCAGTCTATATAATGATTTATCCCATTTGTACTCATACATCAGCTGCAACTCTGCAGATGATGATCTATGGTACTTAGTCATGTTTGAAGACTAATGATTAACTTAACTTTAAAAGCCTATCAACAGCCTAATCCGTGAGCTTTAGAACAAACTCTAAAATAAGAAAGTGGAAAAGGACTCTTCAACTACTTGTCTTTGAATGATGCATATAATACTACTGAATACAGTTGTCAGCCCTTCACTGAGATGATCCAGCAAAAGAAGAGGAAAAAATTCCCTAATAGCTAAATTATTTTAAAGCTGATAAAATGCTACTGAACTAGATTTTATTCCCCCATTAATAATGATATGGAGACAAAATTTATAGGTGATATACAACTGACATAGCTTGAAAAAAGTGGACAAGGTTTTGGGCAGACAGGTTTATGTGACTGAAAGGTAATCCTTTTTTTTTTGTAAAAAATATATGTTAATGTAGTTAATATTATTTCTGCCTACAAGCTGTTTCTCGTATCCTGAGAAAACAGGTCTACAAGAACAGTAAGAACAGAATAGAACAGAATAGAATAGTTCAGTTGGAAGGGACCTACAACGATCATCTAGTCCAACTGCCTGACCACTCCAGGGCTGACCAAAAGTTAAAGCAAATTATTAAGGGCATTGTCCAAATGCGTCTTAAACACTGACAGGCTTAGGGCATCGACCACCTCTCTAGGAAGCCTGTTCCAGTGTTTGACCACCCTCTTGGTAAAGAAATGCTTCCTAATGTCCAGTCTAAACCTCCCGTGGCGCAGCTTTGAGCCATTCCCACGCATCCTGTCACTGGGTACCAGGGAGAAGAGATCAGCACCTCCCTCTCCACTTCCCCTCCTCAGGAAGGGAGCAATGAAGTCGCCCCTCAGCCTCCTTTTCTCCAAGCTAGACAAACCCAAAGTCCTTAACTACTCCTTACAGGACATTCCCTCCAGCCCTTTCACCAGCTTGTTGCCCTCCTCTGGACTCATTCAAGTACCTTACTGTTACTCTATTTGAATCCACCACCGAAATTAGGGTCTTGTGTGTCAGTTCTGACAGAAGTTGTTGAAGACGGTGTCCATGATGATTCTGCTCATTCTGCATGTTTACTGAGATTGTACTTGTGCTTTTCCTTACCTTGTAGCAATCAGGTTGCAAGACAGCATTTGCTTGATCCCAAGGCCCTTGTCAGTCAGCATTCTACTCAGAGCTGCCCCTCTTAGCTTTTCTGTGTTATATTACCTGTATTTCTCTGGCTACATCTGCACTCCCTTGCCACTATTACTGGTCATTTTGGTCTGCCTGTCTCCCACACACGTAGATGACAGACAGCTGCAGTCAAACTCATCTTGTAGACCTGGAATTTTATTTTTATATCAAATCCATAGGGAAGCTATTGGACTACATCCATTGCCTGGGTTTGCAGACAGTCTATTTCATGGACAGTTGCTTTCCATTGTTTCAGCTGCCAGCAACAAAAAAGATATTTTAATGTCCCTAGAAGAAAGTTGGCTATTGTGTCCAAATTTCAACACGGTGTTACGATGATTCAACCCCTACCGCCATGAAATCACTACTAGTAAAATGTTCTATCATACATATTTTAATTTTCCTCCATAGTAATCTGAGGTGAATACTGTTAGCCTTACTTTACAAAGGGAAAAACTGATGCACAGAGAAGCAACTTGCTCAAAATCATGCAGCACGTAGTGGCAAAGCAGAGGATGGATTCAGGTCTCCTGGGAAACCACTCACAGCTTGCTCCTTAAACTCACACTACTCATTTTATTTATATACAGCAACCGCAATATTTTCAAAGTAAAATTGAGTTTTCCTTTTGACATGCCTCCGTAAGAGTACATTCTGATATGTATTTTTGAAAATTCTCTAATGCAATCATAAAGTAATTCACAAATAGGAAGCTGGATCTGTGACAGTTCAACAAAGTAAGATATGCAAGAAATTCCTGATTAAATCAACAACAGAGGAACAGAAGAAGAATCTGTCATTCAGAAACAAGCGTTCTATTACTCTCCTGAATTCTTTATGTTTCCAAGAAACTCACTAGCAACACAGGTGCACGTCTATGAGCACACATGGATGTACATTTGCTCGTGTATCCACTTAAAAGATCTGAATTCAACTTTATGGTCTTCCTTCAAGACAGCTGCATTCTACGTAACTGTGACTTCAGCAATGATCTGAATCAAATCTCAACCAAAATAACCATTGCTGGATCCAAAATAGGTGAACTAACATGTTATAAAGTGGTTTTACAGACACTACTGCATGTCTACAAAGTGACCGTTTACCTCTGACAGCGTAGCCGTCTTTTACTGATGCTGGAAATGGTGGTAGATTATCTTTTGCATATACATCTTGAGCAAGGACTCGGCCCATTCCATCTAGAAAAGAGAAAAGAGAAAAGAGAAAAGACCATGCTCCATGTCATTACAGCTAGTGAAAGGGAGAAAAACAGTGAACAGTAGTATGCTCTGATGGATGAAATGCATGTGTGTGTGACATGAATAGGTCTCACAGGTTTTTGATTTCTGCCTCTACATAAATGAAAAAGAAAAAGGAGTCTGAAAGTACTGATGAAAGATTTGTTCAGTTTGTCTGTGTTCCTGGTTATGGTGAAATTATTGACAGTAGATCTGAATGCCAAGTATCCAAACCCAGAGGTAATAGCCCTGATACAGGATCAGACAGAAAAAAATAAGTATTTGTTTCTTCAGGACAAGTTTTTTTCCTGAAACCTCTTAGAAATACATACTTTCCTGTATTCCAGTTTTTTTAAAAAAGTTGTTCTTTTTTTAAGGCTTTTAAAATAACATTTCAAAAGTGAATCCTGTGTGCAAAAGGTGAGAGATGACGGATTGAGCCCAGAGGACTCAACATGAACAGTAATGATGGACAAGTTTCCATAAATTGACAAAGAAGTTTTGCAATAGATTAGCTTTGCCTAATTGCTGAGAGCATTTCTGTTTAATGGAGGGTGAGAGCACATAAGTGTCAGGATTATTTATGTAAATTTACGCTGCTATAGTTCTAAATATTTTAATAGCTGTTTCAAACATACTCTTTCCCTTCACTTAGCAACTATGACTGATCAGTTGTAATTTGGCTCTGCCTCCCTGCAGAGACCAATATGAATTACTTCACCCTCAGTCAAGTGTGCACTACTTGTTTGCTTTTATGGTGCCAGCAAGAGCTTTTCTTTAGTATGATGTGGAACAGAGTGGAAAATATGTATCTTATTCCTTCATACAATGGGAGAGTGAGAAAGATGATTTATTACATGTGTGATTAGATGGACTGGGAAGGGGCACACCGGTCAGAACTACTGAGATCGGCTTGATTCCACTATGTCTAAGTAGAAGAAGGGAAACTCATCTCATAATGGAGGTCACCACTCTTAGGAGTGCATTGTGGCACAGGAAGGCAATATCCAGCTGAAAGTACGAAGGAATGACAGGACGCATGAATACTTCTGCCAGGAGAATTTGCATGGATATGTACTTTATAGATCATGATCGTTCAGACGTGCCGAAAAAGAGAGACATACATAAAGTGTGTTTCTTGTTTTACAGATAAGGAAATCAATGTGGTTCTGGATTTGCTGGGAAGGCAGAAGACCTAACATTGCACACTAAATGGATTAGTTTTGTTAAAAAGTTCACCTACTTGATTTGAAAATGTTCGGCTCCAGTGAAGTGGTATTATAATGGAGATTACATTTTACTTATTAACACAAAGTGATTTAGTTAGTAATTAATTATAATGACTATAACATCATTGTGCTCACATCCATACGTATCAACTTTCAGCCTGAGGTGAATATTCATGTTGCATTTTTGAAATAGGTATTGCCATGAAAATGCTGATAAAACTTGTTAAAGCAACTAGAAAAGCACCTTTGTGATGGCCGTTAATATGTCTGTGCATGACTGCATATCACTGTCTGTGATACACATTATAGAAGTTATTAGAAAGCTCATGAAAGCTTGTACATTTGTGCTGAAAAAAAGAATGCAGGCACAGACATTTAAATTATAGCATAGAAAAGGCAGCTATCAAAGGCCTAGTAGAAACACCTTCTGTTCACAGATGCACAAAATCTCATACAGAAGTGATGCTTCTAATTTTAGCAGGCATGTTGTGTCTTCATTTTACTTCTTGTCTGCATGCAAAATCACACCAATGAGAGCAAAGTTGAACAGTATGTTCCTGGCATTCTGCCATGCAATATTTGAAGGGAATAAATGGCCAGCCAGTAGCGGGAATGAATTTCATTAAGGGGAGAAAAATGTAAGAATTATTTGCTGAACCCTTAGGCATTTAAAATGAAGCAAGTCAGCAACTAAAGGACAATGTGAAGTACCTCTGTACTCTCCTTTATTTGAGCAATTATTTTAGAAATACACTGTTTGACCTTATTTTCATTAATTGTAATTCAAAAAAGATGTTCTGAAATATTTTAATGTCATCAAACTGCCCCTTGTGATGCCCATAGCTTTCTGATTCTAACACAAAATGGAGAATTACATTAAACTCACTTCTCAAATTTGTATATTTTCTAAAGCTTAGCTGGTGAAACTGGTACGGTTCTGTGAAGAATTTTGATTTCGCATTGGTACTGGGATAAAGCAGTGAGACAGGCATTGTACTAGAGGTGATGGATTTGCTCCCATTTTGTAAATATTGCCCTGGTAGCACTTCAGTGTGATGTGAAAAGGCAGTGCTATCAAAATAATCAGCTAGTTCAAAATGAATAAGCAATGGAAAAAAATGTCCAGACTCTACAGAAGTTACAGGGCTGTTGGACCTGGATCAGAAAAACTGTTCCGTTCTGAGGCTTAAGCCCCTAAAGTGTGAAATGCCTCTGCTTTGTACTTTTAGTATGAATTAAACTTCTGCCTCTTCTTAGTTTCAGAAGAATAATCATTATCATGCTGTCTAAAAACTTAACCTTATATACCCATGTATTCAGGTAACTGCATTTAGCTGGAATAAAAGGCTAATTGCGGGCTTCACACCAGATATTGATGATGGCAGGTGGGAAACATGCTTCAGATGCCTTTGATTCATGGCACTTCTGTAAAATGTCCATTTCTTTTTTTCTTTAATATGGAAGAGGCTAAATGATCTACACAAGCACTGAGCAATACACTTACCAATGTGAAAGTCATGTTTCAAAAGATAACTTTACTCATCCTCCCCCTTATGTTAGGAGAGAATAGATTTGAGAGACTACAGCATGCCTTGACTTAATCAAGAATAAAGTCAGGACTGCACTGGCTACTTGTACAGAGTAACATTCAGCAGCTTTAGTTGAGGATGAATACTATGTATTATGTTTAGTAATGTAAATAAATCAGGTTAAAATTAATGAGGTAATTTGTTAATGAAATAAATTGCAATCTTAGAACTTTAAACATTTGACTTTCCTTGCAGAGGAATTGTGCTCCTGAAAGATAATTTTCAGGAGCTCAGTGTTAATTCAAGACACAAAACCACAAAGAAAACAAACACAGCACAATCGCGCTTCTCTGAGTACAGTTAGTTAGGATTCAGACCTCCAGGACTACATTTTTATTATCTCCTGAAATTACAGGCATATTAACTGAAAAATAAATGAATACATAACTAAATTAAATACTTGTTCTTAATTCATTGTATTCTTCAAAATCAATATTTTTTAGCCAACTAACATATATGCGTGCGCACACACACGTACATATACATATACAGGCCTATACAAAAAAATCCTATATATTTGTCTATATAACACTACGGTGATCACTTGAGAACTTCTGAAAATGAGATTCCATCTTAAGATTTGTATCTGTATATTAAGAGGATTGAATTTCCAGTATTACAGACACAGATGTGTCTTTTAGGATGTCTCCTAAAGGCTCAATCCTGAAATTTCATACTATGTATTAGGAAATCTTACAGTGCAAAAATAAGTGCATACTTGTTGAAAAATAAATTGTGAGATACAATTTTGCACTACAGTGCAAAAATATGAAGGAATATGTCTTTGTTAATATTTTCGCTGTTTGTACAATTATGCGAGTATTAAACCAAGAATATATATATCTACAGCTGATGAGCTTACCATGTATTTAACTTTTTTCTTTTGGGTGGGAAGGAAGAAGGTCATAACTGAAGTGTCTCAGCAGACTCAGAACATTATTTTTTAAGGAATAACAGTGCCAGGAATAATAATCAATATGTTCCAGACTTAGAATCAGCCTGAATTTGATGTCAGTAATCAAGTAACACGAAGAGCAAAATGAAATATCAACTAAGATATTATAAAGTATACTAGAAAACCTTCTCTTACATTGACGGCGTACTCCCGTATAGTGGAATAAAAACAGAAACAATCAAATTGCCTTTTTGACAAATTAAGAGTATGCACAATTCCATAGAGAATATAAGCATATAGCTAAAGACCAATTACCTCTATTCTGTCTCTGTAAGGACATTTTGAAGAGCGTATACTCTGAATAGAATCACTGTTATTGGTATGGTAACATTATCAGTATTAACACAAAACTGTTGCTTAGCCCATATTTTGAATGTTTTTTAATATTAAAATAAATTACATGGTGAAAGCTTATCCAAAGCATGTTGCAGCAGGAAATTATATATACTGTGATTTTGTCTGATTTCACCATAGTTCTAATGAAGAAGTTTACAAATCAGATATATGAAAAGTGTGCTACCTACTGTTGATATAAATATGTTTGCACAAAGACTGTTGTATACATATAAATAGATGGCGATGTTATTGTTATACATATCAACATACACGTAGCACATCAGGATTATGCTTATTCTCTGTCTACCTAGAAGAATATTTTTAGCCACATTTTATTAACCTCTAGGGAAAATACAGCTTCTGTCCAGAAACACAACAGCAGGAACACAAACATATTGTGAAACAGTATGTAAGTTTTCATCCAGAAGTATAAAAGACAGAGATGGAGAAAAATGAAAATAAAGGTAAAAGGACAAGAGAATAAGACATGTTTATAGAATCAAGGCCAAAACAAGGAAAAATAACAGCTTATCAATACTTGTGTTTCCCTATAATCAATATAACCCAAATTCAAGAACTTATTTCTTCACTTAGTTTTGCACTAGAGGTTTAAAATAATCAAAACTATTTTTATGCAAAAAAGAATAATAATGCTACAGTACCTTAACAGTGCCTTATATATTGCAAAATAAACACGTGCTGTGCTTATTCTTCAGGGAGGTACATGCCAGACTTTTATCCTTTATTTCAGGACTTAAGTGTTGTACACATTGGACTAAATGTACCTAACACTGTGGCTTATCATATTGTCCACAAAGGGCTGTCTTAGCAAAGACATTTAACTGACAGCTATCCAAAAAGATCCAATAGCTATGCTCAGGCATTTATGCCTTAATGCCGCCTTCTAATCTGCACACCATTATGAAAGAGCAGGGTGTAATATGCATATTCCTTGCTGGTCCAGTCTTGGTGCTGTTCTGAATGCAGGATATGCAGCATCTTCTCAGAGATCTGCTTCCTGCTACCAAGGCAGAGGGGAGTGCTGATCTCCACTCGAGTGGCTAAACCCACAGGTGTGATTCTACGTACAGGCTGCTAAACCAGTATGTCAATATGAAGACACCCGAAAGGTTTGTAGCAGCACAAAGATTTGGTGAAGAGCATGAAAACTTCGAACTTTAAAGCCAGAAGACAGAATATCCCATTCAGAAACCATTTGTACCTCTCTGCTATTGGAATCCACCAATGCCATGAACATTTTGCCTCTTCAGGCTCATGGTTCCACTGTCTCTTTGCTCACCACCTTACCTTCGGAAAATCCGGAGGAATCCCTGGAGGAGGTTTCCTCTTCCCAGCCTACTTTAAGATTACTTGTCAGCATGCTTCCTGTCATGGTTTTGTTCTGTGCCAAGAACACTTGCTCAGATAATGCCCAGGCTTGGTGCAAGGGATAGCAGAAGCAAAGGAGACACCTAATAGGCATTATGAACTCACTGTTTCAGGAGGGAGGATAGTTTAGCTGAATAAATACGAGAGGTGCCCTGGTAATTCCTTTTAAGGCCAGAAAACGGCTTCTACCTGTCCCCATTTATTTATGAGTATAGACACAGTCACAAGGTCTGACATTTTGCCTGCTGTTTGGTGCCTTTTAAGACAACCTCACTGTATAGATCAATAACAGTTACCCTTGATTATGAAGTTTCAATAAATCAAACATTAAATGCAAGTAAGTATCAGAAAAGGATCAAATGTAGTGGTAGAATACAAAGGGAATTATGTTGCATTTACGAGAAGAGGAGGCAAATTATGGAATGACTAGTAGGCCAAGTAGGATCTGGAAAAACAGACTGAGATGAACTGGTAAAGATATAGACATGGAAAAAGGTGACCTGGAATCAATAATCACTTTGATTTGATCATTAATCTCAGACTGGAAAGGGGGTTTAGTAAGAATCTCCCACAGTAAGAGAACAGAGTGAACGATCACAGTACAACTTGGAGCTACCTGGCATCTACAAAAGTCCAGTGTTAAATCAACCACTGAGGCAAATTGTGGTTTCTATGTTTTAGCTTTGTAGCATATAACACAGACGAGAAGAAAACTCATTTATACATTGAATTACAGTTCCATTACAGATTCCTTCAGGGAGCAGCACTGAGCTCAATCAACATTCTCCTGACTTTGAAAGGAGACTTCTGCTTCTATTATTGGCATTTCCTAAAGCAGTTTCTCCTGGAGAAGGTACTGTCTCAGACACATCACAACATTAATAAAAGAGCAAGTGCTTAAGAAGGTTGTAAAATAAGGAAATAACCACCCTAAGCCTCACAAAGAATCCAACTTAATACCTCTGTAATTGATGATTTCTGTTCCAAGCACTGGGGTCATCTCCAGAACTGTGATGAAGGCCTTGTCCATAGACGTCAATGGGAATGGAGACATGCGGTGTCTTCTTGCTACCTTGGTAATGTCAACAGCACTGTGACCTGCAACAAGAGAGCACCAAGTTTATGTATGCTACAATGTGTAGAGGTACACAGTGATGTTCATTTAAACTACTTTGCTGAAATTAATCTGGTACTTTGAGCTAAATTAAATTAGTTAGTTATCACTATTGAGCATTTATGTCAGACACTGGCAAGGCACTGTATTCAACTAGAATCAAAAGAGGGATATAAAACAAAATGCAATTTACAGTTGAAAAAATTCACAAAAGTATATATCCTTACTTGTCATGAAAAACACACCAGAAATCTTGATGAGCATAAAAGGATCAGTTAATCAGAAACAGAAACCCTTCAGGATCATGCAGTATTTTACACTGAGGATGATAATCTGAGGCTAACTCAGTTCTATGAACTCTGAACTCAGCACGATTCACTCCTCATTCTCTTCTCCACAAACACATCTCAATATGCTATGTGCAGTGCACAGATAAAACACAAAAATGGATACTGTCTCAGTGAATTTGCAATCCAAGAGTGAGACAGGAGTCAAAAGGTTTGAAAGGAGGATACAGGGAGGCACAATGAATCACTGGACAGTCAGGACAGCAGACAGTGTTTCCAGCTAGTGGGCAGCCTACCCATTGTCAAGATTTTGTACTCACCATAGCGAAGTGACATTTAAATGTATAATTTGAGTGAAAGCAGTAGGATAGATTAATGGAACCTTACTTTTCCCAAGTATGAGGGACGGGTTAGGAGAAAATACGACAAAAGTTGTTTGAAAATGAAGCCAGTAGCATGTTTGATTCTTGATACTTACTGGGAGAGTAAACAAGGGGACAACAAGCTTTGAAGGATTTTGGAAGTGAAGATAAGCAACTGAAGAGAGGGAACTATTGCAGGAATACATAAACAAGAGTAACAGATATAACCCAAAAGATTAAGAAAATGACATTTGTAGAAACATCTTGAATGGATTTGCCTAGAACAATAAAGTATTTATGAGAGCCAAAGTGAATGATGTTCTATATGTAATAAGCAATGAAATTCCTAAAGCAACATAAATTATAGTAAGATAGCATTAACAAATAATAGAAACTAATTTTCAATGACATGATTTTGCTTTGCAGTAGCTACCTAAATATCCCATTTGCTGCTGCACATGCCTTCACATTCTGGAAAAAAATAGATCATTCCTTTAAGTGTAGTCTTCTAATAAAAAATAACTACAAAAATAGTACAGCAATCATGCAATCTAAGTTTTTCCTTCAGAAGAGAAGGTCACTTAATCAATCTGTATATACAAAACTTCTTTCAGCACTGACACATGCTTGTCTCTCTATGTGGGAGATTGTTCATGATTTTATTTTTCGCTGTTAACACAGTAACAACCTTTAAGAGAAAGAAGTACAGACAAAAAAACTGCCCAACTAATTCCAGTCCCATGAAAGATTCTGGAATAAATTATCTGAGCAATCTGCTTCTATGTATTTAGAAGATAACATGATGATAAAAGCAGGCACTGCGAATTTGTCAAGCACAAATAGTTTCTAACCGACTTAATTCCTTTCCTTAACATAGCAGTTGGCATACTGAGGAAGAAAGAAACAGCTGATGAGATATATTTTCACTGTATTAAGACTTTTCACACTCTTAAACATGACTTTCGCATAAGCAAACTAGAGAGAAATGATTCAGATTGAACTATTGTGAGATAAAAGTGTAACTAGTGGAAGAACTGCATTCCTGGATTTAACAACAGGGATGTCCCTAGCAAGCTTACATTCTCCATTATTATGCCTGTATTTTATTAGCAACCTCATAAAAATGAGGAAAAGGAAAGGAAAGCATTTGTGAGAGACAGTCAAACTTGCCCTACCTTTCCCTGCACAGAGAAAGAAGCCCTCCTTAGCAGGACCATAATTCCTGCAGGTCCAGCAGTTTCCACACAATGTATGAAAAAACTTTTTTCTAACTGCATAAATTAAGAAACTATTTTCTTAAATGGAAAAGTTGGAAAAAATGAAGGAAGATGCTAGGAAAATATATGTCACAGCAGTGAAAACTGGGGGAATTGTGTGGCAGCAAACAACCTTTATGCTACAGCCATTAGATGCTTTACTGTTTATGTTTACTGCTACCTAAAACGCACTGTTAGCTACTTCACAAACTAACATTTCACCTCTTCAACCCTTAAAACGTGAATGAATTCAGAGGCTTTGAATGGTGCCCAGAGTACTAACTTCAGATTCAGAACTCTGTGTCCAATACAGGTCATTTGCTTAAGTCAAAGGTTCTGCTAAAATCTACTAAGAAATGAGTTCTTCAACACAGTTTTTTTGAAAATAGATATAATCCCCTAATGTCCGACAACTTTGTTCCAACACCAAAAGTAACACCCATTATTTTTGCAAGAGAAGCCAAGAAAATACATACTCAAAAATAGAGCCCCTTCAGGTTTAACACTGGCACGAATAACCTTAATGAAGAAAGGAAGACAGATGCATGTGTAACTACTAACCCTTCTCCCTCCCTATTTCTTCCTACAAACAAATCCCAACTCTTCTTTTAGAGGTATCATACATTTAAACAGATTTGGAGACAAACAAATAATGATTTTTTAAATTCTAAAATTACTAAGTGGTACTTTTTAATTACAAGCAAATGACATTAAACAACAACTCAGACGTCCCCAAGTTACCTTTCACTGATGTCAAATGTCAGATAGCTCTAAAAATAACTACTTACATTAAGCAGCATTTTGTATGACAAAATAATCCTCTAGCTTTGAAGCGGCTAAGTCAATTGGTTGCATAAGGTAGAAAATTCCTGACAGCCTTCTCTCTTATCACCGAAACAACCTCCCGTTCCTGTTTTTACATATATACACATATGGTGGATCAAGTTTGTAGACTAGGAAAGATTCCCATAAAGCAAAGAAAAGGAATTGTGCAAATTAAAGAACGGGTCATTTGGATCAAATCTGAATTCCTAGCCTTTGCATTTTTTTGGTTTGGTTTTATGTAACCCAACATTCAATTTCATGTTCAGGTATGAAAATAAAAATTATATATCTTCAACTTGAGAATTTCCATTTTCATTATCTTTGAGTGCTGATTCTTTTTGCCCATAAAACTTGCACACACACGGTCTTTTACAACAATACATCACCACAAACACCATAGACCTCCATGTCATTAGAAGAACAACTTGGAAGAAAAAAAAGGCAACTACCCATTAATACATGAACACTACAAGCTATTTACAATTTTAATTTCCCTTTGGACTGAATTTCATTGTCTTAAGTTATTAAATTTCTTCTGCAAACTCACTTATGTCCCAACCATATCCTTCTCATCTGACTATCATTTGCTGTCTTCTGAGCAGTCTTAGTTTCTCAACAGACTTATGAAGTTTCAGTACTTACTTGCTCTGAGGATGTTCTCCTTGCTGCTGCACCTAGACTGGACCTGCAGAGAGAGCACAGAGTCTATGAGCTACAGAAGTTAACAAGAATGCAAAATACAGAGATATAATGGGCAAGCTCCTGGGATCTAAGACAGAGGCTATACATATTTTCAGCAACATTCTCACATACTCTACATGAGATAAGTATATTTAAGCAGAAGGGTAGTAGCTGATGGTCAGAATCTGATACAAGCAATTTGATTCCACCCCTGCCTCCCAAGAAACAAGATGGCCTAAGGACAGTAGTAGAGTAAAATCAAAGAACACAGTGGTTAAAATTTTGTGTTAAGCTCCAGTTTTAAACAGAAAATCCACATTTTCTTACACAATTGTAATTGCAGTAACTCTGAATCTAGGTCCTGTTTTATGATTAGACAAAATACTAACATAACTATATTATCATGACCTGTTTTAAAATTCTGTTATTGATATTTTCAGGTATTATAGAAAGAGTTTAAAATACTCAATTTAGATTATGTTGATTCTGAAGATATTTAATATGAACTTCTTCGCAATTGTATAAGCAACTCAGAATTGTATAAACAGCTCCCGGCTGGAGCCAGATGAATTTACTCAGTTGTTTCTGTTTGGTTAAAAGAAATGCTATGTTCAGTATGAATTTTACAGTCCAATTCTACTTTAAAAAGTAACTGTGTGAGAATGACAACTGGTTTCTCAACAAATCCTCTTCCTAGATGCTTAGCTGCCACTGTGCTATTCCAGATACATTAGTCTGACTCCAGGGAAACTGGAGGATTCACATTGGTCTAATATTCTAGTAACACTGGATATTTAGAGTTCCATCTGTTTACCATGCAGATTTAAAAAAGAATTGTTTTTTGAAGAGTATCAGTCCTGCAAACACAACACAGTTTAAACTTTATCTATACTGAAGCATCAGCTCTTGTTAATTCTTCTCAAGTTTGGAAAGATAGCACATTGTATAATAACACCAAAGTTGCAAGTTTTTAGATGAACTAATTTGAACAGCAGTCTATCTTCTGGCAGGTCAGCTGACTGAACTGGTGACACTTTAAAAAGCTTTTTGTGTGGACAAAACCCCAGCTAAAGTAAACTTCACAGGAAGACAAACCTCTGAGAGATTATGAACGGAATCCTTCTCTTTTTTATTTTATTGACAAATGTATTGCTAAATTTCAGCGAGAGAGCTAATAAAGTAACACCGTGTACACGTGGTCAAAGAAGTGGAATAGCACAGGTGACGCTGAGGGTGTAATTTCCCTGCAGAACGTTTGTCTCTGCTGAAAAAGCAAAGGAGTGAATCCAGATTATCTTTCAGACTACAGTTTCAATTTGCAGTTACAGAAAAATTGCAGTTTCAATTTGCAGTTACAGAAAAATTACAGAAAGTGAACATGTATGATCTAACAATTGATGAAGAACGGTACACACTCAACCCCCAAAAAGCTGTCTTCAGAAAGGAACGACCATTTAAGGCTGAAACCAACTGTGCCCCAGCTTCTAAACCTCTTTCTTCTGTTCCACAGCAGCTTGCCCCAAATGTATATTCACATAAAAAAACTGGATTCTACAGTGCAACACAGTCCACTTATTGTAATGGAATAACTTATGGAAAGTAATGTTGCAACTTAGAGTGGGTTATGGTGTCCTTCCCTGAAAAAACCTGTTGTTTAAAAGAAACAAACAGAAAAAAACCCAACCCCTCCCTCCTTCCCACCAAAAATACTATACAAGAAAACTGCAAACAAAATATTAATGATGCCCAAATTTGGCCCAGATTTGTTTTACCAGATTTCAAAGGCATGACATGAACTCTCTTTGGAAGAAGTAAGTATTTACCTATAATTTACCAAAGGACAATTCTGGACCAAAAAGATGGTATAATGGTAGGAAAGAAAGCACAAAAGAGAGAGAGGCACAGATTGAGAGAGAGAGAGAAGCAGGATGGACGTGGCAAGGCAGAAGATGGTGTATGCAAAAGGAGACATGGGCCTATGTGTGTAAGACTACTGTTCAAAATGGAAGAGGCTCTCTTATTTCTCACTGAAAACCATATGAAAAGAGAAAACGAGGAATGGGCCTGCTGCAAAATAACCAAGCAATTCAGCAAACTGTGGAATGAAACTCAGTGAGATAACATAGTCCTAAAGAAAAAGGCAAAAAACCAAAAATACAAAACACAAACATTTGAAACAATCTACTAAAACAAACTAAGTAAAATATGTGATCCAAAGGACACAGATAAAAGCTACTAGAGAAGGAGGAAAAATGTTAGCAGACAAAGACAGTGCTAAAGAAGTAAAATGGAAGTCAAGAGAGAGTCTTCAACAAAGTGGAGGAACAGAAGGAGCCCAAACCCATAGCGCAAAGCAATGTTTGCGAATGGAAAACAGCTCCTTTGAGCAGTAATAGTTACTCTCGAGTTGTAGCCTCTATTCCTCCTCAGTTCATCTTTAAGCCCTTCCAACCTATAGTGGAGCTAGTGTATGGACAAAAACAAGAGATTTATAATGAACAGAGCAGCTGAGATTTGCAGATCAAATCTTCTAATATAAAAAACGTGCTGACAAAGTTTTGCTCTTACAGTGTCCAAATGACAATGGCAACAAAAGACAGCTGGCTTCACACGCAGCCTCTTACAGGTCATTTTTTTAATTCTGTGCACACAGAGGACTTTAAATTTACTTTTTGCTTTCTTACACCCAGCCTACAGTTTCCATGTTATCACTCACCTGATGGGCAACATATGCAGTATGAGAAATAATTTGCTTCCCACAAATTTTAAAAGCAGCTGTGGAAGAGGAATCCACGATAATAAAATAAAAGGCTTGATCAGCTAGACTTGATCGTTTCCCAACCTATGCTCACAGCTGCAGAATACAAACCACGTTTTAACATAACTGACATCAAAATGAGTTATTACATAATACTTCTGTTTATTTAATATGAATTGCACATTGATATCCTAAACGTTATTTTTAAACAAAACTGCAGTAAAATATGATTTTGAATAAAACCCACCAGTTTTCTAACACATACAGTTTTAGCAGCAATGGAGCTTTGTATAAATGGGGTCATGTGCTTTAAGTGCCTTTTATCATATTCATTATCTGTATGTTTTACTACTTTGTTATTTGTGACATTTATGAAAATATCTGTATTCTTTTCACAGCTACTGCTAAGTAAAGAATCCATATTACATTGCATATAGTACCACAACTGACTGGGGCGAGTGATTAGTAGTATTATTTACTATAATTCTTCTCATTCACAGGTAGTTACAGAAATAACAGCCTATGGCTGTCTCTCTTTTCACAGGGAAAGTATAGATTTATTGTTTGTCCATTTACAGCCTCTTGGCTCACAATGTACCTTGGCAGAAGATACAGTGGGCTACCAGCCAGTACCATTCCCCTGCGTAGTTCAGGCAGAATGTAACCAAACCCAAAGCGTTCAATTCACATTACTCTGGTTTTTAAGCAAACTGGATTATAGGTTCTTTAAGATATAATTTCATCATGCTATAATGCAGAGTAAGCTTTCTCCCATAGGCTGAAGTAGTAAATAGAATGTGAAATAAAGTACTCAAAAATAAATTAAGGGAATGGTAAAATAAAGAGTCCTGCTGACAATTTCTATCTATCAATCATGATTGGTCTGAAAAATGAAATAAATGACTGTACTAAATTGGATTTATTTAAATCTACATGATATGTTTTGCTGCAAATAAAAATCAGTCCACAAAAAGTTTTTTACAAGAAAAATAGAAAAAGAAACAAAGAAAAGTTCATGCTACAAGTGAAAAATTCACGTGAAAAATAAAGAAAAAAAGAAAATTGAAAAATCCTTTAACACTTTACCATGACTGTTAGGAATGGTTAGAGAAATTACTTACCTTTTTAAAGTCAATAACAAGATTAGCACAGAGTATTAAGTCAGCTCTTCATTATGGGAGGTACAATTAAAAGCCATTGGTTATAATAAAACAAATTGCTACACAAAGATGAAGAGTTTCCAGCCCAATATGAAAAGCTAACTCTTATGGGAGTACATTTCAACTCAATTTTACAACATGAAGAACAATTCAGAACAATGACATCAAAACATGAGTTATCACCAACAGAAAGAGCCCATTTCTCAGGAACACAGAGCCTGTAGGAGGCTAACCCATAATCTTTATCATTTATGGGAAAGCACATTGCTCCGCTTTTAGGAAAGCATGCAGAATGTGGAACCACCAGCAGAAACCCAAACATACGTACAGACACAGAGGACTAAGGTACGGCAAAGGGAATGGGTTCGCCAAGCTGTAATGAAGGAAGCAGGGTATGCAAAGCACAGCAGCTGTTAACAAGTTAGGAACTCTACTCCTCTAACTGTCTCATAAACACCAGGCAGGCCTGTTTATGAGGTATCGCTCCTACTACAACTTACTGTCGGTGAGAAAGTGCATAACTCATATAACCTCTCCTTGATACTTCGGCAGTTTTATGAAGACAATTTATTCTGTGTGACCTGGGAAAGTATGCTGCTGCAGCTTTTTTCTACATGTGATTTATTAGTAGTTACATGATCTGAGTTCTGTACAATACACTCTGTGCACATGCCGTTTGAATGGTCTCTCAAATACTTGCCTGCTTTAAAGAGATTTCAAATCACACCTGATCTGATTTATAACTGTAGGGGTTTGCACAGTATCTCTTGCCTGTAACACCTTTTCCCCGCTAAGAGCGCAACATACATTAATCAGTATCTGTAAATAAATACATAAAATAAAACTAAACCATGAATAACAATGTCTCAAACTGGTGTAATAATACTGTAAAAATTGACTTTGGCCTGTTACTCTAAGCACTATGCATAAGGTTAAACTAGAAGGAAACTGAAAAATGTAATGAAATATATTGGTTGGTTTCATTAAAAAAATTCATTTAAAATCTAATCTGAAGAACAGATTGCTTTGATTGAATTAATGTGGAATATAAAGATGAGGTTGTTAAAAAAATTTCACAGGAGAAGTATATCTGGAATTGCATACTTAGAAAACATTTAACAAAGTATTTGAGGATAAAATAATCCTATTACAAGATGCAATCTTCCTATTTCAGGAATGCATTCCTATTCAAACAGCACTTTTACACTGAGCTGAATATGCAAGGTCTTAAGAGTATGCTTTATGGCCATCTGAATTAGGACTAAAGTCAGTTCAAAACTACAAAATAATTTCTTCTTGTTACACTGAGAACACCTCTGAAAGGGAAAGGAAAGCGAGCTCCAGAAATCTGATAGCAGCAGACGTTACTCATAAACACATTTTTTAAAAGGAGCAGCACTGTTGGTGGGATTCATCTCACCAAAATTTAAATATGAATAATGTAGTATTCTATACATGGAGTTACTCACTTGGAGTCAGTGGGAAGAAATAAACAAAAAATCATTTGAAGCCAAAATCATTTTAGGAGCAGATTTTAACCACTTATTGAGTGTTATGCTTGGTAGACTGGACACTAAACAAAAGTCATCTTCAAATCTTGAATATGCCTTTATGTCTTCATCCAGTGGGTTCTCTTTTCTGAGTTTTTGCTAGTGACCTACACTTTACATAAAGGTATATTTAATTTTGATCATTGTTTCCCAGTAGACTATGAACACATACAAGGACTTTTATGGTCAGATTATGGTTTATCCTTACTACTGTTCCAACAGGACGGTGGAATTGGATTGATGAATACACCACAGAAACATGAAGACTGAATTGGTTCCTTTTACAGAAGCAGTAAAAAAAAAAAAAGATCTTATCCAATATTTGGAACAAAATGAAATGAAAAGGCCAAGGGCAGTTTTCTGGGATGCAAATAAGATGATTAGTCATTGTCTCTCAACAGAAACTGACCTTGTCCTGGAGACGCAAAATCAATACGTTTATTACTAGAAGAGGGTTCAAACAAAAATCTTACACATCAACTAAAATTGCAAGCTGAACACCTCACTGAATGAGAAAACAGGGAGAACTATGACACATACAGCAAAAAAGGAGATAAAACAGCAAACTGCTGGTCAGAAAGCTAATGGGAAAGCAAACTTGCTACTACAAACTGGCAGCATTTTGCTTTTAAATGAAATTTCGACTATTTTCATATTTCTATTTCTTGACCCAGCAAGAGCCATTTTCAATACAGCATTAAAACAATGAAATTTCCACATTACCGCAAAAACATGGAAACTATTTTTCTTGAATGGCGTGACCCTCAAAAAATTTTAAAATAAATTCTTCACTCAAATATAGTCAAGCAAAATTGGCAAGTTGAAGTGAAACACAACATTTAGGAAATATCAGATTAATGTTATGTGTGCAACTCTCATTTTTCCTTTGACTTGTAGGCATTATGATTTCATCATAATTATTTTCAGCAGGGCTTCTGCATGAGACAAGATAAGGCTATTTCATTTTAATCTCCCTGTTCAAAAACTAGTTTCATGTTTTACTTACTAAACATTATCCAAACTCTCTTCTGAATGGGGAATTAATTAGTTCTTTACAGATTTTCTGTTGTGCTCGGTTCTACAATATAAAATGTCCTAAAACACATGAAGGAATTTATTTTTACAAAATCTTTGTGAAGCAGACGGATGACTTGATTTTACAAATGGGAAACGGAGACCCAGAGACGTCTAGACTAAATTTAACTTGACATGCCTACAGCTGGATTACAGAATGCAAATCCCCTCAGCTGACATTTATTTCAACTGCATTTGGAGTGCTCAGCGTATGTGAACATCACTCAGTATGTGCCTCAAGAATGACACACAGAAAATGAGTACCCCTGAAAATGGTGTAAGAAGTTTTTCCAGCATGAAACATGAAGTTTGCATTAATATGGAGACAGAAAATGCAATACAGTCTTCCTTGGTACCTATTCAGGGCCTTCTGCTATGGAATCGTGTTTCCTGTTCCAGCAGACAGCTATGTCTCCTGAACTGAAAGCAAGATAGCTGTAGTCACCACTCACCCCATCTGCTACAAATGGGAAACATAATTCAGTTTTCTTAACATCTAGTTATTGTCAATATCTGAATAAATATTGGTGGGGAAGGGACAGAGGCCTGTTTGGAACTTTTAGCTTCTGCTGCTTTTGTTCCTACCTGGTCTGAGGCCTATGGGCCTCCATCCCTTTGACCCAAGGTCTGTGGGAGTAAGAAAGCATCTCTCCATTGACCTTCAAAGGATTTTGAATCAAAATTGTAATTGTTAACAAAGCCTACAATCCATATTTCATGCTTATAATCTTATCTTCCTGGAAGCTGACTACACAGGTAACATTCCTTGCATTTCTATGTTAAAAGAATACATGAAAACAGTAACAACGAAACCAAAATAATGATAAGCTTCAAAAGCCACCAATCAACTGACCAGTGAATCTTCAGGCCTAAAGAGTCAAAAAAGGGCATCACCCAATTTCTTATGTTTTTAAAGCATCTTTAAATTTCAGCTTTTTCTCTTGGTGTTTGCCAGCAATTTTGGTTGGAGATTTTTATAGTTATTATAATTCTAAAGTGAATGGTTGGACTACCTTTTTAACTATATGAGCAGTAAAAAACCATACGTTTCACCATGGGGTCTGATCAGAATTTCTGCACTGGCATAACTCCAAAGTAGTTGATATTAGTTAAGCTTAACATTTTTATTTGAGCTAGGAGCATCAAATTTAAAGGGCTTCAAGTGCAAGAGCAAAAACTAGTAAACACAGGTAATAGTAATCTTATATATGTTGTATATTATAGTCACTGATGTACGCAGTATTCAGCCAAAACCTCAGACTTGTACACTTTCAAGTACAAAACTGAATAAAACTCCTTTACATTAAGATTTCAACTAGGGAGCAACAACTGTAAGGAAAATAAAGCTTCAGTCTGTGAATCCATCTGAGTAGTAAATATCAGTACAGTGAACTTCCTGTACGAAGAGCTGGGTTTCTGTGTTTGAATTGAGGCAGAAACACAGACTATGTTCCTCTGAGGAGAATCCTTAAAGTGAAATCAGAATCATCATGGATGAATAACACGATGATTTCAGTGTTCGTAAGTTATGGAAAGGAGAGGCTAGAATCCAGGAAACACTGCACTGAGAACTGTCAAACCCAAGGTAGAAATTATTTTTGGAAGTGATCAGAAATACAAATGGAGAAAGAGGATTTCCATTTAGGATTTTGCTTTGAGCCTCAAAGGCTCAAAAGGATAAGATTCCTTTAGTGCTGTCTTGAATTTGGCAGTCTGGATTGCAAGGTCCAGCACAAACAGCAACCACCAGCCTCCCCACAGCAGTTACGTGCCTGAGAACAGAATATTAATTTGGCTAGGCTTCTAGCAGCACCGAACCTTGGAATTTCATAGAAGAGAAAGGGATATGGAAAATACTGTGAATATGGACGTTCTTTCTCCCCTCCAGCTCTTAAATGAAAAACTTCATGGTAATTACGCTTCGCAATAAAGCCATTGTTTCCACGTTACAAACCTGCATTTGAAAAACTGGAAAAACAGGAAGATAACATCGGGAGCATTGATGGGAACCCACTGACATTTGAGCTATACGTTACTGATACTGACACTGCTGTGTATATCTAATTTGATTTCCATGTGTTAAAACAGACACTGTCCACTAGAGATGCATGTAAATTAGATCACACATATGGCGTTTTACATCAGTGATTACTCCAAAAGCCATAATAGCAATGTAATAGAAGCTTTGATCTACTTTGATTTATTACTATTTCAGACTCTAGACTAATTTTCCATAGATTCTATTACTGAAGCTGACTCTGAAGAGTTAGATTGCTTTGGGAGCTGAACCTAGAGAGCAGTTGTGCTGAGCGTTATTACTAGTGTAACAGAATACAAACTAATGTCTGGCTTCTCAAACAAACTGATTTAAGTAGTAAAACCCAAACAAATAAATACTAAACATTGTATGCTGGTGAGCAGCTTGCTACAGGATTTAAAAAGAAAACAGTGGTTGTCTAGAAAAGAAATCTCACAGTTTTATCTAATCAAGCCAGTTTTGATGTCATACAGTCCAAGGTATGGTACAGCACAAGAAAATGGAAAAAACCCTTTGCTTAAATGAATGTAATTATAGAGAAATAATGACAAGACTGACTTTGGAAAATGCAAATGCAGGTTACGTCATGAGTCTAAACTATAACCAATCAAAAGGAAAATGCCATTCATAGCTCTCTGACTTTATCTAATTTGTTTCATAAAGGATTGCACATCTCTACCATAAGTCAGGGTGAAATGTCTCCCGCTTTTGTGGAAGAAGAAGAAGAAAGGGAAAAATTCAGAGATGGTCATTTAAAATTGAAACATAAAGACTTATCTTGAAACAAAGAGCAAAAAACTTCAAAGTTCCAAATGGGGAAGGATGGAAATGATTTCTGAATTACTTGATTTTTAGAATATAGACATGTATATAACATCTGGAAAATAGCTGCGATTTTATCATCCAATTTCTTATTGCATATGCTTCCTAATAGACACTTTGAATTTTATTTATTCTCTCTCTGATAAATGAAGAGCTGGGAAGCATTTTACCATAATAAAAATCAACAAAAAGTATTATAATTTTGATAAATTGAATAGATAAGGTTTAAGACAAAATCTGTAACATGAAATGAGATGCCATTCAAAATCCCAGTTTTTACCACTCTCCTGAATGTTAAATAGTTCTTTGTAAATTAACGTAGTGCTTGAACTGAACTTCTTAGTAGACAACAAAGGAATAAGTGCAAAATGTTAATATGAAGGGATAATTTTATTTGACAGAAGTCACAAGGTAAGGACCATGCACAGAGAAGCTGTAGGACTAAGTAAAATTTTGCTTCTTTTTGAATGTATGAACTAATAATGGATCTAATTTGAGATTCAGCAGTGGGTAAACAAAGATAAATTGTATTTAAAGTACAAATATAGTACATTTCTTAATGAATTTTTAAAAATTAATTTTATTGTAAATATCTAAGATGTCATTCATCTAAGTTATTCATGTATACTTTGATCAGATTATTGCAATAATTATTGCACTCTCCTTCCTGATGTAACTTCAAGTTTTACCACACATTCACTCATGAGCTGTCATGAATGCCTTTCTTGATATGACATCTAGTTCTTGTAGCAAGAACACTTCTCTATTCTGGCACAGCAGAGAGAATGCTACAGAAGATATTTTGTGCAGTTACTAATCCCAATAACAAGAATGAAGATAGAACTAGCAAAGCTATTTTCTACAAATAAGGAAACTAGATGACTGGCTTTTCCTAAATTTGTGCATTTTAATGTGCACTGGGGAAACCACATTTCTCTAAAAGTAGGAATTTTAATTAATTCATTTTTCTTAAGCCTAGAGTAAGGTAGTACTATTAGCAAAGCAAAATGCAATAGAAAAAATGTAATTCTTTAAAAGGCAATTGTCAAATAGAAAGTTTTGACCTCTTGTTCATGTTTGAAAGAGTAATACCTACAAACTCTGATTTTAGTTAAAACCTCATTGTTCTATTAGCAACTGCAAAAAAATAAAACAGAAAACCAGGACTAGATTGTACCAAGATAGTTGGACAAAACCCAAATTATTAGTGGATTCCTATTGGATCTATTGTGTTAATTTATTTCTGAACTGTAGATATCACAGATACATAAAGACATATTTTTTTTTATCAAGATATTATTCTGTTTTCAAGCTGAGGATCTTGTTAAGGACATACGTGGCAAGTTAATTAAGTCCATGTCCGTAAACAATATGAAAACCTCAGTATTCCCTCTGATGAACAGAGCTAACTTGGAAAAACATGATTTCAAATTTCAAAGAGCATCTCTACAAAACATATGGGGTTCATAAGGCGACGAGACAATCTCAAGTTAATGTAGCAGTTTTTCTTCAATGGATCAGTATATTTATGTCAGATGTAAAGAATCAAATTTTCTGTCTGCTGGACTTCTGCTTGAAAGCAGAGAAGAGAATGGAGAGGCACTGCATACATTTACTTCATTTTATCTCCCCTATCCAAGGCATAGCTTTAATTGTCTAAGAGCAATCTTTTGTTTATGCCATGAGAGTGATCTTATGTTAGAGAAAATAAAGGCATAGGTCCACTCTTCTTGGTCATGGTCTTCCATCTCCTGAAACACTTTTTCACTTGAATTATATCACCCTGTGATTGTAAGAGTTGAACGAAATTGTCTATATTGGGGGAAAAAAAATCTCAAGCTAATATATAGACTGAGAAGTTTACAAAAGAAAAAGCAAAGAAAAAGGAAATCCTGTTCTAGAAATTACTATGTGCGACTGATTTTGTTTGTGCTTTCCCTATTTATGGGATATATTCATATTACAGAAGTGGAAGTTAATTGATGTAACAAAATATAAACTTTGTGCCACTCTAATCAGGTTTGTGGATAATATGTTTTCAAAAATGTATCAGTCAAGGGCATAAATACTGAGTGTAAAACCAGACTAATAATCTGACCACTAACAAAGCCATATAATTCATTCTTTATACCTGTAAGTCTAAAGACCACCACCATTTCAAATCTATTTACATTTCTTAGAATTATGTCATACTTTTCTTGCTGTTATTCTAATGATCTTCAAAAACAGTGCTAGAAACAGACCTTTAATAATATGCAATTCAAGTTTCAGATATTGTATATGGATATTCACTATAAAAACAATACTGACATTAAAGCATTCTGGGCTGCCTAAGAATTGACTGAAGACCTTTTCAGTTATTTGACAATTGCACAGTCAATTATCATGGTTAACTTCATTCTTCTAAATTTTTTATCTGGCAAACGGCTTCTGGAAAGTTTTAAGTTATCAGAATAAACTAACTCCAAAATTGCATTAATTCGCCCATGGGTTAGAAATCTAGAGAGAAATATTTTCGATAAAAGAGTAAGAAACCCAATTTTAAAAAAGGATGACAAAGTATG
Organism: Nipponia nippon; assembly: GCF_047370975.1. Lineage (NCBI taxonomy): Eukaryota > Metazoa > Chordata > Aves > Pelecaniformes > Threskiornithidae > Nipponia > Nipponia nippon. The sequence continues at coordinate 34,659,767 of NW_028262291.1, forward strand.
AGGGGTTGCCACATTCTTAAGCCAGCACAAGGAAGCTGGCATACCTTCTTGGAGCCAGAAAAGTCTTCTGGAATTCCTGGATGCAGAATTGGCAGGCAGGCAGCAAATTCAAAATGCTGGGCTTACTGTGCACACATTAAGGGTGCTCTTGAATCTGACTGTCAAAAGTAGTCCCCTCTGCCCTTAAGATATAAACGGTCTACCCATCCTCAAATCAGTTGTGCTATGTAGCGCAGATTTACAACAGATATCAACAGTGAACTGTACCTAAACCTGAATCCTAGGTTCTATGCTGGTGGTAAACACCTGAAAGTCATAGTAGCAGTTCTTGGTCTTTCAGCATTGCTTTCTATTCAAACTAGCCTAACTAAAAGGAGAAACAGTCTCTTACCCAGCTTTAGTTCTAAAGAACAAGATTCAGTTATTTACAACATTTTGTAATGGATGCTATATACAATACTTTAACCTAGAGCACTTAAAAATCTTTCTGCAGTCTCTGAATGGCCTTCTGAAGTCAACTACCTGTTGCAGGAAACACTATTTCCTCTTGTTCTCTGAATACTGCTGATACTTAATTCCCTGTACTGGTCCCCCTCTTCTTGTACAATCAGGTAAGATAATACAAGTCTCTGTTGTTTTATTAACAATGCTAAGTATATAATCAAATCCTATCAGTCAGTATGCAGCCAATACATATTCCAAAACTATTTTTATGGAAATAATGTTCTTTGTGGGAGAGAAAACTAACATAAAACTTTGCAGATCTTCTGTAACACAAGGCATCATGTTCTAACCACTCAATAAGGCTAAATAAAACATATGACATGCTACAGACCTGAGCGTCTCCCTCTTTGAAAAACTAACCTTTTTTTTTTTGAAGAAAGCAGGGTATAGCACTGCAGTAAACACTTCACTGCCACTATACCTTCAACAAGCAGATCAATAGGTTTCCTTCATTACGCTTTTAGCCAAACACATAGCGCATGCAGAAGCCAGAGGAGAAGGAGAGAAAGACAGAGAGAGAGAGACAGAGAGAGAGAGAGAGAGAGAGAGAGAGACTGATGCTGGTAATAAAAAGTCTGCGATACAAATGAGGATAAAAAAATGGGGCCATTGCATAATACTACCTAAGTGTAATTTTATAAATTAGGAGACTATGGACCTTCATTGGTCAATCTCTTCGTTTTACGTTTTGTACGGTATTTTTAAGATACAAGCTGAAGTCAGAGTAATTCTAAAAATTGAAATGAAACCAATCTGATTTAATAATTTCTTAAGTGAACTATTGCTATTAAAAAAATAAATTACTATGTTTTGTGACAACTAGATAATAAGTAAATTATAGATATATTACACACATACTATACTGCACAACAGCATCATTCCTAATTAATATTTCTACTCTTAGAAAAATCACTTAAGTACTCCTGCTAACATTTACAAAAATTACAGGCATAAAGCTAACTGGTTTTCATGAAGGGAGAAAAACTTTATTGCATATTGTGAAATTCAAAGAGAATATGAATTTATATTTTATCATTATACCATTTTAGAGCATGAAAGGTTTACTTCTCTTGCCACAAGGGAATCACTTTTTAAAGAAACTCACTTTGATTTAGTTGAATTGAACCAAAGACAGCACCTCATTCTAGACAAGTGGAATTGTTAAGGTGCTGACTGGGGCTAAGTAGGTATATAGTGCTACTACCCTACAATGCCTGGAGTTCAACAAACTATGAAAACGTTTCTGTAACTAAAGGTAAGTAGAAGTTCTTAAGAACTTTCTGCCCATTCCTCTCAAACAGGCATCAGTTGACCACATCCACAGTTTCACCAGTGCAACTGGGGACAATAAAAAGGAACAGGTGAAAAGAAGCTCCTCCTAATTATTGGACTCCGAGATGCAAAATAGCTTCTACAAGGATGTTTTCTATGAAAAAGATCAGGCAGCAAATTCTACCTCAAATTCTTCACAATGCAGAACAGACAGATCCCAAGTTTCTCTTCTGCTGGAAGATCTTCTTCAATCAAAGACCTTCTATGTAACAACAGAAAAAAAGAATCCCTGATAGTACATTCACTTTCCTTTTTGGCAATCTTAGCTCTAGGAATGCCAATTAATCCAATTTCAGAGCTTTCCTCAACAATTAAAATTCTAAGGAAATTTCTTATGATGAATCTACAATGTATATTTCCGAAAAACATATTTCAGAAATTGTTTATATCAGGTTATCTTTTATCTTTTGTTGTACCTTTGTCAGAAGGCACGTTCAGCTGAATTCCCACAGCACTGATTCCATTTCTCTTGTCTCTGTGTTCCTGGCGTCCTCTGAAGGTCCAAAGCTATTTGGTGATGACTTGGACATATAAAATTAAGAAGCTCTGAACTCGGTGCTTAAGAATCAGCTTAAGAAAAATATTTTCTTGGAATAAAAACCAACCACAGAAATAGATGTAGACACAAGAAACAACCTTGAGATCCTATCAAAAGTGTGGTCCTTTTCCCCCCCCTGGATATGAGACATTATGCAATACAACATTACTCCTTTTCTTCCCCTTGACTGAAACTAATGGCAGGCTTTTGGACTCAATTTAACAATACCTCAGTTTGGGAGATTTTCTATCATATCATTTAGAGGTCAGGATGTTGTTTACTCATAGCAGCCTTTTCCATTTTCCAAAATAATAGCAGATGACATTGAGCATTGCTGGACATGCATCCTGACATTAAGCTGTATTTCTGAATGAAGAGTCTCTTACATAGTTAGAAACTACATTACAAATCCTTTACGGACCCCAGAGAATCTCCAGTCCCTCCTTGCCTCTTCAAATAGCTACAATTGCCACAGAGATCTTCAGTTTCAATTGATTTCTTCCTTTGGAGCTGTTATTGGCTCAAACGGTCTGTTAAAAAATACACAGGGTGCTATTCTGCCACCAGAGAAGAATGTATCCATATTTTTTTATTCAGTTTGCAGTTTAAAAGAGGGCAGTCTAGGTCTTGCAATGTATGTTTCATAAGCATGAAAATCTGATCAGCTAGAAATTTTTTAACTGTATCACAAGATCTGGTTCACCAGGCAGCCAGGTTATCCGCATTTTAGATATGAAGATCTTCTCTTTGGACAGAGTATAAAGGATGAATTGCTTGTACAGTGTTGCACTGCCACCTTGATACTTCGGCTAGCAGACTCTTTACTACAAACTGCAAAGCCACCCTTTGTGGACAGCGTTCACTAAGTCTTCATGCGCTTAACACTCCATTTTTTTCCTTCAGTTGCAGTAAAATCTAATTATTCCAAGATCACTAATTGGTACTACAGCCTGATAGCTTTAGAGAAGGCAAAACAGTTTTTGGAATCTGATCAAGCAGGAGACCCATATATATTGACCAGTCACCAGTCACAATACTGTGGTTTGTATTTCTTTGGAAGACTGTGATCTCTCCAGAACATGAGAGGGATGAATGGCTGAAGTTGCAGACAAAGTAAGAGTCCAGTTTCCCTGGAAGTGGCTTATTTACTTCATAATCCATAAGAGCATGTTCACCATTTTTGCTGATGTGAGCTATCATAGTTGGATTCTTTGAAAACAAAGGTGTCATCAAGCTGAAATGCCTGTTGACCCAGTGCTTTTTCTTAACTTCATACAGATCATTCAGAAGAATGGCTGGTTGAGTAAGGATGGCGCTTGTCTTGCATCTGTAAGCACTAAACTTAATTTCTTGCTCCTGTATTAGCTTAGAAAAAAGTGTCTTTGTGTGTGTATGAGTATAGTATTACTCATTTATTCCATATTGCTGTTTTAATGATAATCATGCTAAAAATAGCGAGGCCTTCATACAATACAGTAACGAGGCACAACAAACTGCAGAATACGTATCAAGTGCTTCTAAAAACACATACTTGATTATCTTTAAAACAACTGTCTTCCGGTGGAGCCGGACAGCAACTATTTATCTATGACAGAAAAACTGGTAAGCATCTTTCTTCTTAAAAACTTTTTTATTAGATCTTTTGCCTGTTCATACACTCAAACTAGAGAAAACCTTTCTATTACTAAGGATAAGGAAGTGCTAGGAATGATTGCTTGAGAAGCTGAAGCTTTCAAGAACAAATTAAGACACACATCAGCAAGGTATTGCTTACACATAGATTCTCCTGCGTAGGGACAAAATGATTTGAGTAGGTGAGCTCCTTATGTTGGCATTTGGTATGACGCTCATTAATAGAACACTCACATCAGGTCTAGAACTCGGGCCACAGTGTGAGATAGAGTGAACTGTCATCTTTTCATCATATCTTGTCAACTTTAAGGGATTCTTTTATCATACAGAATAAATAACTGCATGTGCTCAAGACTGATTCAGTATTGCAGAAAACCTCAAGTCCCTCTTTTAGATACTCATTCAATTCAATAATCAATTATAATAATATGCTGAAGCCTAATCTTTACACAATGGGTCATGGCATTAATTTGACAGTATTTTATAAATTCTGTTTTTATCCCATGATGTTGTGAATTCTAGTTTATCATCTTTCTCCCTTTTTCCCATCCTAATTACAATTGAATGTATTTTTCTTTTCAATTCTTGTGAAGATGCTACTATACCTTATTATAGAAGACTATCGTGAAGCTGATATGGAAGTATTTACAACAGTATATGCATTTAGGCAGGTCGTGACCCAAGCCAGAGCTTTGGGAATTAATAATGAACTTCAGATACCGTAAAACCACCTATATCTAGACAGGTAATTAGTAATCATAATGTGATGGCCATCTTTACAGAGTCTTTCCAGTTTCATTGGCTGAAAATGGGTCAGACTAACCAGTGAAGCATTTTGCAGCCTGGACATCTGTAAGTTTATTATTTTTACTTTAATGTAAGAGATAATTAAGGATGCTTTTATTATATAATTTATGCTCATATGTTATGTAGCAGTTGCCTAGCTAGACTATATATCATGGTGGTCCCAGACTGGTACAGTGATTTTAAAACCATGCTGAACATGGCTGCAGATTGATCATGCAAAATCTGCCCCCCCCAGCTGATTTTTCCCCACTTGTGCACAGTGCAATGCAAAAAAGAAAGAAGTAAATAAAACCAAAAAAGTGTGATGGGCGAGCAGGTCGACTGTGTGAGAGAACACGTGCAAAGTATACCTCAGAAACACTATAGGTGGATGAGCACGAAGGGAGCCGAGCCTGGTTGTGCAGTGGGGAAAAGAAAACATTGTTAAAAAAGAAATGGTGGCACAGTAAGGGTTTCAGAAGGTTTTCTGTATAGGTGGTTCCAGCACTGAGATAGTAGCAGGGGGTTCATTAAGTTCCCACGACCAGCTATTTCACAAACTCCAAATTTATGCTTTTTAAGGTGGAAGCTTCTTAAAAGAAAAAAAGAGTACTGTATTTATAAAATATTTACAACTAATGATGCATCTGAAGACAACTATCAATCCTTGCTCCTCTAAATAACTGACAACACTATCCTTAGGACAATAAGGTATTCTAGGATGAAGCTTTACCAATCTCTTTCATTTAAACCTATTAGTTTTATTCTAACTGTGCAAAGGGTACAACATGAAAACCCATTAGAGGCCCTACTCTTCCCTGTATCTCTTTATGTTTTCAGGTGCTCAAAACAAGCATTTTGACAACGGAGGTTTTTCTTCAGTCTCACTGCCCCAAAAACCAGAATAACTTGCAAAGTTAAATGACTAACGGCCAGATGTAGGTCAGTAGAAATCTGCAGATTATGTCCCTAAGCAACGTAAAGTGCTGTGATTCTCGAGGGACACTGCCCACCGTCGAAAGCTTTCAGCATAAACACAAGTTAATTGGTAATACTACAGTTTTGCTGATTGCATAAGAAACTGTTTATACAAGATACCCATTTTTCTATATTATTAACCACTCAGACATAATTTAAGTATTAAAAAAGGACTCTCCAGTTATTTATAGGATTTCTTTTCCTAACAAATCTGAAAATCCTTTCTTTGATTGAAAACATTTCATGTTTCGATTACAAAGAGTAGTCTGAGTTTTGGGGTTTTTTTACCCCTTAATAATGATCTGATGACACCTGGCTGTGAAGAAAGAGTAAAAGCAGCCTAATAAGTGAAATTTAAAAAGACATGGTTCTTATAAATGCATTAAAAATGTCCTCTTGATTTTTTTCTAGGGGTGGAAAAATGAATTATCAGAAGCCTCAGAAAAACTTCCTTAGACTTCAAGAAAATTAGTATCCGTACAGCAGTTTGGATACATTTGTGGTAAAGATGAACCCAGCAAGAATTTCCACATAAATTATTAGTGACCACTTGCTGAGTCAGGTATTATGATGGACAGGGCAGTGAACACAGTACTCATAAAAAGTCTCTCATGAATATTCTTCAATCTCAAATGTGTATTTCATAATTCCTCATTGAAATATAAAATACCACTTCCAGGAAAATTCTGCTACAGTCACATCTGTCTGTGTTCATTTATGTCTCCGTTATATACCTCTATACAGCTGTTCTTTCTTCACTGAAAATTTTTTAATACTCTGAAAATATTTTTGTTCCTTTCTGGCATTGTGTATTTCGTTTGCTCTTCTAGATAACATTACTAAGGAAATCTGAATCACTTCACAACATCTTAAATGTTCACACACACTCAGCACTTTCTTCACCTGATGAAATGTTTTGTTATAGAAAATGCCTTCAGACAAATAGAAAGAGTAGAAAATGCAGTTTTAAAAAATCACGTATTATTCTTAAACAGGCTATTTTGTAAAAAAAAATAAGGAAAAAGAAAAAAGAAAAAAGAGAGAACCCCTTCTGACAGAGCAAAACCTGTTTCTAGAAACATTGCTTTCAAAGCTTTCTAAGAAAGACAAGGTGAGCATTTGCTTAGAACAGGGGTTCTGCTATTTGCTTAAAACTTTTGGATGAGTCTCTAATCAAGATCCTCATAAATAATGTCCAACCATTGTTCCCATGGTTTGTCTTGCAGCAGCATGGAAAAAGAAGAACCATTAGCTTCGGTTTTGCAGGTGAGGATCCAAAGAATGCAGTAACAGCAAGAAATATCACAGCAGCAGTTTTTTAAGTATCAGCAGCTAGATAAACAGAGACAACAACGATGAGGAGGTTTGGAATCATACTCTGCAAAGTTTTGAAGAACTTGGCTCATCTTGTCTACTTCTCACACTAACTTACAAAGGGTATGCTACACACTTGTGTACTTCTTTAATCTTGTCTTAGACAACTACTGTAAGTAGGATGCTAGTATTTTCCTTGTCAAATTATCGTGTGATCTAATTATCCATATTTTCATTAATATCTAGGCTAAACTTACCATTTAACTTCAGTCTTATTCCTGTTAGTATTTAATAACTTCAAATAATTTTGTATTTTCTTTTTCATAGTTCCAGTTGTATAGAAGCAAATTATAATATTCCCTTCAATAACATACCTGTAGGGTTTATTTCTCCCTATGCTCAAATACACACACAGTTTTTCTTAATCTTTTAATCTCACTCACTCCAAATTCTTTTTTTCTTATTCATACATGTAGAGACTCTCAATTTACCTATGTAATTTTCTCATAACGATGAAATCGAAGGTATGCTCAAGTGTTCTAGTCTCAAAATGATCTAATGTTCTTGAGGAAAGGATTATGCTCATACCACACTTCTGCACATAGTGATTGCCGTTTTCCTTTCAATAGGATCACACAAGGAAACTGTTTAATCTGCTGCACATTTATCATTTCCTGATTGTTTCTATGGCATTGCTTTCTTGCTAACTAGTCTCCATTTTTGAGCATCTTCCTGATTTCAGTATTTTCTAAGTGTATTGCTTCTGTGTTACTAAATGTCAATACTTTTCCAAGCTCCTTTGACGATTCTGCGATCTATCACCTACTCTGCTGACAATTTGTTGTCATATTTGAACTCCAGTGATTGTTTCTTCCAGTTTGAGAGAGGGGCAGCTCTCCTTATTTTGTATGCTACCTGACAACCCCTACATATTACGTTAGGTGAAGCTAGCATGCTAACATTTGAGCTGTTGGGCTCTTTTCCCCCATGAACATTCAAGTTAAGGGGCTATGTTGTCAGTCACAGTAATTCCCCACTGCGAGAATGATTTTAAAAGAGCTACGCCCATTTACACCAACTGAGAATCTCATTCACAGGCTGAAGGAGCAATTTGCTGCTATTCTGAGGGCCTTACTGGCTTGACTCAGATCTTTAATAATGGAATATTAAGAACAGGAATAAAAGCCCTGTAAATGTAATCCTTCATCATGATCAAAGGCGGCAGGTACTTAAGGTAAGACAGAACACTGCATGCAGGAGAATGTAGATTCTGAGAGATACAGCTCTGTATGAAAAATGATAATCCCAGTTTCATTAAACATCATCTATGGACAGTATTTGGTCTCTGCTATGAATTCTGAGAACATTTTTCTTGAACAAAACCAGAACCTTTGACTTGGAACTATGCTGGTCAAAAGCCACACAAAAATTGTTTGCATGTTACTTGGGAACTCTGTGTAGAACTTCCATACTTAATTTTTTTTCTGATGGGCTTTCCATAATATTTTTCTACAGAATTTAAACTTGCATTTAAAATTCTTAGCCTGCAAAATTACAAAAAAAACCCAAAATCTTTAAAACACAGACTGAAGCCATATTGTTCTGTTGAATCTCAGCTGAACTCCACACTTTCAGGAAGGTATCAATTTTAGCAGGTATTATGAGTTCTAAAATATAAACCAGTTAGCTGTTTCGCTGTTGATCATCTCAGTAGGTAAAGCACTTACTTGCTACTGCTACATTAATTTGAACAGTAGGGGAATGCTAACATGGCCAAGTAATAGAAGCCTAATTTTTCTAAATAATTTTTAAGCTCAGCTCCAAAGACAGGTCTCTGGGAGGGATCAAAGGATTAAGCCATGAAAAGAACTGGAACAGCTGCAAGGAAGATGACTGAAAGTCTCAAGAAGAAATGGAAAAACAAATCTCAGGTCAGGATAACTTTTTTTTGTAAATGGTTATGCATTACTGCTGATACTAAAAGTAGTGTTTTAAAATGAAAACTACTCAAACCCCCAAACTGCTTAATGAACTCAAATTTTCATGCATGTTTTCAGTGCAATCTTATTTTAAATATCTGGCAGGCTTTCTAAACTTTTGGTGGAATCTGGGATATTCTGCAGAATTCCAATGTTTCCTACATACTTCCAATGGCCTTTGAATTTAATCTGGAAAGCATGTCTTTGCAATTCATTCTGGAACACAGGTTCCACCTTAATAGTATACACAACTGTGCAATAGCATTTCATTTTCACTTATAGGGCTGGCCATCAGATACTATATGCTCCCCCTCCCACACCATTCAATACATTTCCCACACTGTAGGAGTATTAACAACTTACATCTAACCCCCTTTCCAGAAGAAGTATGGAAGAGATGAAAATTATTTTAAAGATGAACTATTAACAGATGCCTCATTATTTTTTTTTTCAATTGTCCACTATTTAGTAAGGATTTGTTCTATTCTTTGATCAGTCATTTGTATATTGTCTTTTAAAATGTTGCCTTATCTAAAACATCCATTATTACAGCATGAATCAGGGCAGCAGTGACAAAGCAGCAGATTTTCATTATATGTTATTATACTTGCAATGTGTCCTGCTTGTTTTAAGAAACTTAAAGGGCATATGCAGAATATATGGAACATTTCTTAACTCACAATCTGACTTCCTTACTTACATTGTGTAGGGTACAGCCACAAAATAACAGATAAAGTGGCACAGAGGAACACAACAATTTCATGACAACTAATCTGTCATGGCTCATATGGTCTCAGCTTTTCATTTGAAACCTTTCCCCATGTGACATTCTGTGAAATAATGTGTGATTAGAACACCTTTTTTGTAGTACAAAGTTTCACGGCACTGGCTTTATATTTATTCATTAGTACTAAATCATGAAGTTAAGAGTGAGGAATCTAAAATAAAGGAACTTGCTTTGACTTGATTATGACTAATAAATATGAGATACCACCAAATCTAAAATACCACACAGTTTATTCTCCAAAAAATTTGTTTCTTAAAGATTTGCCAGGGAAAAGATACAGTCCTTTAATCAAATTTATTTTATAGAAAGCTGCAATATATTAGCAGCTCAATTTCATTGTATTTGATTATAAACTCAGAGACAATGAGCAGAAATCAACTTTATGTGAGATACATAGCTGGATTTGCAAAAGCATCCAAAAGGGGTAAAAATTATCAAATCATTATCATTATCAAAATTACCTTGCACTATACAACCATAGTGGATTATGCATTAGAATGAGAGTGCTGAGAATGACAATAGTCATAGTGTATGGAAGACACAAACAGGACATGAAGCTAAAGAAATTATTCTGAGAATCTTCACTGGATGGATGTGCAAAGAGATAAATGGTTACTAACTTTCACATCTACTATGCTCACAACTGTCCCTTTTTTCTAATCTTCATTGTACATTAAATTATGCAGCTTAAACTCACTTCTATAGAATTAATTGCTGAAAAGCTGATCTTAATTTATGAGGTTAACTGCTAAACATGAGGTACTGGTGTCTGTATTGTTGGATTTGACTTGCTTTATTAAATACTTCTGTGACAAATGGGCAACTTTATAGGGGTGTCGTGACTCATGCTAGATCCTAACCCTTTTCTCAAGATTTTTTTTTCATTAAAGAACAAACCTAATGCACAAGAAACATGCTGCAGAATTTTTTATATTAGTCTGCTAAAAAAAAACAAGCAACAAAATTTGCATAGCTGGCATTCAACCAAATATTAACCTATTTTGTGAGATAAAATAGGGACTCAAAAAGATTAAAGGCAAAGACAGAGGTACATGTGAATGTATATGCTTTTGGGTTACCTTAATTCAGCCATAGTCTTCAGTTCAGGTAAGGCTATCAATCACTGCAGAAGATATTTTTTTCCTTTAAATTAAGGATATCTATTTTATTCGTTGCTAAGTTGAATATTCAGGAAACTTTTAGATATGCAATCTCAATTTTGGAAAGGGATATTTTTTTGGTTGCCATAAAGCCAAGCAGTTTGATTAGCATTCATTAAAATGTAGTAGAATATTCTTTTAAATAAACCCTGTCAATTTGGTCAGGTTTCTCACACACGTTAAAATAAAACCCCAGCTAGAAAAGAAAGAAAACACAAAGGGAGAAAGAGAGAGAGAAAGGAAAAAGATGGGGATGAGAGGACAAACCAATCAGATTTGGTGTTACCAGGCAGCGGAAGTTTTAAAAAAACAGATCACCGAGTGAAATCGTACATTTACTCGGAGAGAGCATCCTTTGACATTGCCTTCTAGATGATCTCTGAGCTCCTCCAGCTTTCGATGGAGCTACATGTAAACATCAGAAAATGAATTGAAAAAGCAACTTGTTCTCTTGTCACGTTTTTGTTTTTTGTTTTTCCCCTTTTCTCTTTTGTTCTTTGGTTTTGTGCTTTTTTTTTTTAATAAATCATAGCATAACACATTTCTCACTGCCTCTGGCAAAACATTTCAAGACATCAAAGTGCTTTGAACAACACAGACATACAAGCTCAGTAAACTTGGAAACTGGAAACAAGATATTTCTGCTTGATTAACATGGCTCTTTTTTCAGTACAGGAAAAAAATTGAAAAATCAAAGGACAGATCATTCTAAAGCTACTGAATCTTTGCTACATTGTTCATTTATTTATTTATTTGCTTGTTTATTGTAAGGCTGTTTCCTAGAATTTATTTCCATCAAAAATAACTTTTTAGAGGTAAATTTTCATGTTTGGGAACCTCAACTAGGATTTCCCATTTTCTATAAGGATATTCATGTAAGATTTTGTGTCTAAATATATATTTTGGGTCATGAAATTAAATCCTGGGCAATCAGATACAGAAATAATAATCCTAAAATAGGTGTCAGTGGGTGTTCATAAAAATAATAGGTGAATCCCAGCACCTAAATAAGCTACATCTGCATATGTATATGCATTACGTATCTCGAATTGTATGTGATGACCCATTAAAATGCACAGGTCACAGTAATTACATACACAATTTTCAAAAACAGTATAGAAACTGTGGCTGTTTTGTATTTTCCTCCATGTGAATTCAGTGGTCCTGACTATCTCCCACTGAAACAGTGCCTCATTCATGTACAGTGCTCTTCTCATCTACACTGTATCTTAAACCTCTTCCCAAAACACAAGATAAAAAGATAAAGCCTCACAGACAGTGAGGAATGCTATAGATGCCTCTAGCTATAACTTGTACAAACAAATAGCAACTGGCTTTTTCTACGCTGAGATCCATTTAAATGGTGGCACTACTGGAAAGAGGTGCGTAACTAATCCTTCCCCTCCCCTTCTTTATGCTCAGTGAAATAACATTTTCACAAAGAGCAGCTGTAGAGCTGTGTTAGAGAACAGAGAGGATGGCTTGTCCTGGAACAAAGGCAATACACTCACATACAAAACCGAAACAAAAGATCAAAAATCAAGAAGGCAGGAAAGGCAAGGAGAGTGCAGAAGAAAAATGAAACAATTAGCGCTTGAGAAAGGGCTAAAAGGAAATAAAGTGGAAAAAAGGTGAAAAATTGGATGGCTGAAAAAGAGGCAGCTGTTGAGATGGACCCTTAACGGAATGGCCTGGACTCCACATGATCAGCATCTTGGTATAGATTGTGTCCTGTGTTTCAAAACCTTTTATTAGGGTGTAACACTATGCATGGTGGGTACTGATTTAGATATCTGCCTGTTCTGTTAAGTGCTATAATATTTGAGTATGTTTGTGCAAATATTAGAAAGGCAGAAGGGACTAATTATTAGCAAAACAGTGGCTCCATTCTTATTAGCCTCACAGGAATCTCTCTCTCTCATTTCCTCTTTATTTACTCTGATTTTTTCTGATTTAAAGGCTAGATATACATGAAATATTCAACTCTCTTGTAATGGTCTTTTGCAGAATTAAATGGAAAAAGTGTGAGCACTATAAAAGTTTAATTATGTTTCAAGATGGGAAGCAGTCGTCTGAAAATGAGTAAGTCACTTCTCCATGTAACAGGCAGTTAAGAGGCAACAAACAACTTGGATCAGAGAAGTGGTTTAATCATGATCACCAAATTACAGGCACTTCAAGAAAGTTGTTACTATCTCCTATTTGTCATGACATTCAAAGCTAACTAACTGGCAGCCTGCCTTCAGTAGGTTGTTCTATGTGTAGCACAGAAACAAACAAAATGTGACCCAACAGCAATAAGAATACTGAAATAAAAATGATGAGATGGTGAGAAATGGAAAAGCCCCTTCCCTCCCTCCCCTCACCTCCCCCTTCAAAAGGAAAAGTGTAGGCTATAGAAGAAAACTTGCAAAATAAATGTTAGAAACATATTTACTTTGAGGGATCCAACTCTACTAGCAACTCCTTTGCTTTCATCCGGCCGTCTAATTTGCTACAATGGGGGAAGATGGGTAAAAAAGACAGAAGAATAAAGAAAAAGTGAACTTAAAAAAATTTCCACACAATCAGTTAGCAGTACATGCAAGACATCAATTTGACTCTCTGAGACACCTCTAGAGGACAAAGACACAGACTCTAATTTCTGGAATAAATGATGCTTTATCATGGCATTTTAAACTTCCTTTGTTGTTCATTTTTATTTCAATATATTACCAATCTGGCACATATGTCGCATGCTGAATTCACGAACATTTTTGAAAGAATACATGTTATTTATTTGATTTGGATATGAAGAATAATGAAGCCCTAAAACTCTAACTGAAGAAAAAAAACACCCTATACCTTCTACAAATCATATGATCATAGTATGCTGTAACTGGGAGTATCAGGCCTGGCAAGTATCATGATTGATACCTGACAGAATGCAATACAGATTCCTATTGACCCAGGCCTAGAGATTTTAGCCACTGCTATCAAGATTCCCAGTGAAAAATTATGCTGCCCAACCAGAAAATTTTAATGCCAGACCAACATCAGGTTTTTATTTTAAATATACCACGTATATAGCCTAGCTCCCAATATCTCCTACCTGATTACTCTTCCTTTATTATATATGTTTTTTTTCCTAGATGATGCAGAGGATGGAAGAAACAAATGAGGTAGCTGCTCAAAAGGCTTCGTACTGTTAGAAGCATGTAAAGTAAAACATTCATTTACAGCAAAAGTTCATTTCAGAATTGCTGAATTCAGTAAATAAACCTCTTTTCCTAATAAATTAAACTTGTCTCATGTCATTTGAAGTAGGGAGGAAGAAGACAATGAAAATGAATTTAGGGATATCCTTCTAGTCTGAGTCAAGACTGAATTGAAAGTTTTTATTATCTGATGGTTGTTTCACAGGTTATGTAAAACCAAGTCCCACACAACTGAGGTGAACCCTTTCAAACCACATTAGCTGTCTTTTCTTTAAGAAATCTCAGCAAGGAAGCCAAAGACTGAATGAATCATGGAAATTCAGCTATGCTTTATGCTCTCTGGAGAACACTAGCAAAAGCACAAGTTAGATTGCCACCTTTTGGTTTTATCTGACCCATGGAAAACGGAGAAATTCATATTCAAAACACAGTCAACTGAATGTGGTTTTTTTTTTTTTACTTGCACCAGATTCTCAAGAAAATAACGCAATTAAGCAATATAGCAACAATTTAAACATATAGTTCTGATAGGATGTCCACTAGCAAAATACACTGGAAACATTTAAGTAAATTGTTGCTTTTCTTCCCTCGTCTTATGGCATTAAAAGGGTATCTGTTTTGAACTCTAAAGTGAAACACCCACATCACTGTTTTGATGGGACTCCAAGCAAATCTCCAAGCAATTCTGGTATACTGACCAAGAAAAAACTGTCATTCTTAAATAAAATATGTCTCCTTTAGAACACAGATTCAAGTAAAATATATGCAGTTGTACTCTAGTTGCTATATTTTTCCTAATTAAAAAAAAAGAAGCCTCAAGAGAGAAAAAAGATCCTTATTTGAAAAGAAGACAAGAGGAGTTAAGAGCAAAGATATTTGGCCCAATAACCTGGTTGAGATATTACCAGTCCCAGACAATAAGCCATAATCAAGTAGAACGCCAATTCGTGTTACTAATTTGAAACTTTTTTTCAAAAATAATATAGTCGATTTTGTTTTGAAAAATGAGAAATAAGAAAAAATAAATGCTGATAATCTCACATAATTACATGGAACTAGGGCATTAAGAAAAATCCTACGTACCACGGAAACTTAGGGAAAAGTTGTGACAGCAATATGCATTCCCCTTCAGCAAAAAAGTTTTTCTTCTATTACTTACCAATGTGGGTATTATGGCTGCTCAAGTTGTGCTGAAGGTTTAGGATTCAGTCAGAAATGAGACTGGAGATTACAGGTACATATAACTGACATTATTTTACTCTTTCTTTCTTCAAAATATATAGAGGAATACATATGCAATGTACACATTGCAAGCAATGAAATTATAAATGCTTGAAAATATAAATTACAAGGAGATAGCCTAAGGTCAAGTCTTGTTTTACATCCATAGCACAGTTAATATACATGATAACATGTTTTCTTCAGGAACCTTGCTGAATGCAACTTGAGTGTCTCTCAAGGGATGAATCAGGGTGATATGAGTATGGTACAAACTATACTACATCTGTTCTGGGAATTAGATAGGGTATTACCAAGAAGGCAAGGGACAGCACGGATAAAACCCCCTTTTTTTTTTTTTTGGCAAAAGCCATAAAAAGGAATTCAGGTATATCCTTATCTCTCCCTGGTCAACTCCTGTACGACGTTCTAGAAGTTGACTGATAACCTAGTATTTCAGAAAATGGCATGGATTATACATTCCTTGTTTTTCAGAAACTCAGATAGACACAAGATCCCCATCATAGATGAACACTTGTAGCTAGGCAGGATTAGAATGAAAGATGTGTACATAAGTGTTCTAAATCAAAACTCTGTACACTTCTAACCCCATCAGTCACTTGTGTGATCTAGAAACGAGTTCTTTGATTTTTCTATTACCTACTTGTAAAATGAAAACACTACTTCCTTCGAAGCAAAACATAGGACTAATAAAAAAAACCTGAATAGTGAAATTGAAAACAAAACTTTGTGCATCAGGTTTTACGATTTTTTTTTTTTTTTTTAATACCACAACACAAGCTAAGTGAGCGGAATAAGAGATGAGGCACGAGCAACACTAAGTAGTTATTGGCAAAATGTTACCTGAAAGACATGAGGGTTTTGGAACATTCTGAAGGAGGAGAATGAAGATATTCAACGTAATGAAGCAAGAATGGTGTTATGTGGAGAACGTTGCAGGAAACTGGCAGGGTATAATGCACTGACAGTTGAGATAATGCATTTATCTTTACATCCCTTTCTTATTCACAGGGGAATAATAGTAGGAGTTAAAAGCTAAAGATTAGCCACAGGTGTCCCTATCCTGATATCTGAAGAACAAGGTGGAGTTACAATGGGAGCAGAATGAGCTAGGAAGCCAGTGCAAGAAAACTTAGGAAGCAGGGAAACCAGAACCAAACAGTGAGCAAAGAGTAGTGCTCAAATATGCTTAAAGGACTTGTCAGAAGATGAATGAAAGACTTGGGTACCAAAGAACAGACACTTAATGTTTTCTAAGCAGAAGTCTCACATATGGTTTCATAATTATTCCTCTACCTTCTAACAGAGCCCGTAAGAAATGTACCTGTTTATCTTCATCCCTGATTTTACTCCAGAAAAAAGAATTTAAAAGACTTAACCTTAAATATATATAAACCAGCAGTTATGCTCGTCATAAAGAAAGAACAGCTCTGAACAACTCGCTAATCTGAGATTCTGGCTTTAGTTGGATTTATTTAAAGGAAGAGTTCCACAACAGGAGAAATAGTCTCAAAATACCTAACACTATCTATCTTAGACTCCTTTCCCCTTCTGATAATATATCCTGTTCTTGCTACTCGAAAGTTTCCCTGCTTACTGCTTCTGAGAAAGAAATTGGAATTTTGCAGGACCTAAAGTTTTCAGAAATGTGTTTTCACATCCACATTCACCAAAAAGTCAAACATCTGTCAGACTTTTTTCCAAAATCCTGACTAATACATACATGGTTCATAATGACAAAGCCTTTTTGATATGATCAAATTACTTAATTCTGAAAGTGAATAATTGCAGCACTAGCAATGGAAACCCTTTACAGCAGTTGTTTAAAAAGATGTTAAGTTCCTTATTCAATGGCCTGGGCATGCAGTGTTGAAATCATGTTAATCAGAAGCAAGAGGTTATACTACACAGCATCCAAATCAAGTTCAGATTATTTGCTGTACACATAAGAAAAACATAACTGTGCTTCCACTTGACCACTACCACAGAGATCAATGATGAATGGTGAGTAAAGAAAACTATTAATATTACCTGTGGAACACTACATCACCGGGTGTGCAAATAAATGTTTTTGCATTTGTCATATGTGCTATCCCACATATCCCTGACAACTGCATCAACAAACGTTTTCTGTTTTCTTAGACAAAAATAGTCCCTGTTAGTTTCTAGCCATGGCTTCTTCTCATTGCACCCAACTAAAAGTTCCCTTGCACTCCTAAGCTGGTTGCCTTAGGGGATGTGAAGTTAAATGGTGTGAATATCCTCTACTGAATCCTCAGTCACGAAACTTGCTTGCATCATATTTGTCAATGTGACTACACAGACTGTTAATAAATGCTTATGAAGTTGTTCCTTTTTAAAGCAGGTTTTGGGCTGTGAAACAGTGACATTCACAAGTTTGTACATGCTATGAGAAAAGATGACTTCCTGTGGTTTTCCAGTTTTACCTGCCATTACTTCCTTCCAGTTACTGTCTCATCTCAAAATGCAGGGCATCATGGTAAGAAAGGAATGATCAGTTTTGGAAATCTACAGCAAAACCATGCATACGATGCTCCTATTTTGGACCACTTCCTTCAGCAGAATTCCACAATATACTCCAAATCTGTTTTTTTTCTTCCCCCAAGGGCAGTTCAACTGACCAAGGCAAAATACGGAAGAACAACAATGGGATAAACCTCTCTCCAATCCAATGTAGCTTAAACAGATGTTCTATGATTCAGTGAAAAAGTAGGTGGATGTATAAAAACAACATTAAAATGATCTTAAAGATAAATGTATTGAGAAGACAAAAACATTAAAAACTTAGAGAAGAGAAATTAAATATGAATCATAATATATTCAAACAGCTCCCACATGAAGGAGCTTTGAAAGAATAAAATATATTAAGTACAGGGATATTTAGGAGCCATCAGCAATTTTTTATCAAAAGCTTGGGGACTCCTCAAGTTGATATAGTGTATTCAACTAGAGAAGAAGGGGGTCCAGTTGATGAAGAGAAACCATAAAAGTTATACTATGCATATTATTACACCATTCTGTTCCAGGAAAATGTTCTTGAAATCTCTCACACAAATTCTCACACAGTTCATATTAACAGAGAAACGTTATTTCAAAAGTATAACCCAACTGGCAATGATTTTACATTAGCTGGCCAGGAAGAAAAAAACTTTATGTATTGGCCAGATCATGTAAGGGAAGTGAATCCAAAGGAGATTAAATCTTATGAAGATGGAAAATGCTTTTTCTGACTCTTAGTGATGTTCGTCAAAGTTCATGGTATACAACAAACTGGAGATAAGTGAAGGACAGCGACATCCAGAAAAAAAGGAATAAACTGTAAATACTCCGTGGCTGGCAAGAAGTCATTTTAATTAGTGAAGTACTTACATACTGCTTGTCAACAAATTTGATGTTGGGGACTGTGACTGCCAACATCCAAATATTATATAATAAAATACTGATACAGGTGGTATTTTTTGCAACCCTTACTTGCCTGATCCAACAGTGGAGAATTCTGATACAGAAATCTGAACGCCAACTAGAATTCTCTTCTCTAATAAGAACAATGCTCTACATCAAGTGAGCAGTTTCTACTGCTAACAAAGAGCTTAATATATTGTTAATATTGCAGCAAATAAATTTCTTTTAAGTTAAAAAACGCATTATGTATAACTTTTTCATGCATGAAAAACAGACTTGCACTTGAAAGTATTTTTACTTCTGCAGTTTTAGGCCAGACATACGCCAGTTAGATGGGGCTTCCTAAATAAATGGGGAGTATTTTTGAACAAAGGGAATACAAGCTCCTATAACAGACATACATTCTCAATCAATAAACATATTCACACCTATGCTTCATACTGCAGTATGGCATAAATGTTTTATTAGGGTTGCTGCACTTCTTGAAAATGGTAAACCTACAAAAGCATAACGTACATGAATGCTAATGTATGCCAATAAAATGTCATTATCATACCATTACATATTTTGTTCACGCTACCCACATTTTAATTTTTTAATTGTTTTTTTAAAATGGGCGCTACTACTCACACTGTTCCATGTGCAGATGAGGAAATAAACACAGTGCAGGTGGACCAATCAGTGGTAAAAAGTAATGCAATTTTCTTGCAGTTTTGGAGTTTAGTACATTAATATCATCACTGGATCAATGGTCTGTTAACACACATAATGACAAAGATAATGTAACCGTGTCCTTATACAGGAGATTTTATAATACACTGGTTCTTTTACACCAACATGTGGCAGCCTAGTTCTTTAAAAATATCTATTGACTTCAGTGAAATTTAATGGTCAGAAATCAAATCTAAAAGTTGGTAGGTAAAATGTGCAGCCAGGGCAAAAGTGACTACAATAAATACAAACATTACATATTATGCCACTACTCTTAGTGACTTAATGTCCTAAATCTCATTTAAACTGAAGCTCTGGGCATATGAGAGTTGGGTCCGTCCTTTCACTATGCAAGTAACAAAATACACAGGCTTTATGTTGTCCAAGACATGAAGAGATTATAAATGATGAGTAATAAAACCAAATGGCTGCTCTTGGCAGAGGCATGCCTAGCCTAACGGGAATGGTATGGAAATCACACAAAGGGCTCCTACTGATAGTAAAGAATGCTGGTGATCAGAAGGCTTAATTACCTTGCACAGAGCTGCGTGCTATTGAGACCAGACTGCTCCAAGCAAACTGATTAAGTTCAAATACTTCATGCTTCACTTTATTATACAGGGGACACGTATGCACAAACATATAGGGACCAAGTTTTACAGTAGGGTTTCCAGACCTAGCTTGTCTCGGAGCTTTCAGTCACACAACTCTCCTGTCACACAGCTGAAGTTCCCCAAACCCTTCTACTCACTCAAGGCTGCCTTTCTCCCAGTCCTTCCTGACCATAGCCCTTTCTTTTCTCATGAAGCTATTGCTGCCTCCTGCCTCCAAGCTACTTCCTACTCTTCTCCAAACCACTCTAAGCCCTGCAGCCTCATCACTCAAGAGCCACAAATACTGTTTTGCTCTACACCAGACCTCTACCACTCAACCTTTACCTCTGTTTCTCCTCAACTCAATACTTTCAGTCCTCTCATTTCAGCCCTGCTTTGAACATTTTTTCACTGGCTGCTGGCATATTTTGCTCCCTGCGTATGCCTGCAGCCTCATTTATTCTCTGTCTTTCCCCACAAAGGAAAGCAGAATTTGTACCTCACGCTCCTGGTAGAGCTTTTAAAAAAACCAAACACCTGTCACATATATCAGAAATTTGTCTTGGCAAGCAGAGTTGTTGTTCATATTTAAGGTAAAAACATGGTAAGTCCTAGGTGGCAAAGTTTTGAATTCTTTGTATACACCTTTCCCAAACTGACAATTCAGTTCTGAATGTGCTGCTCTTTTGCCTTGCTGTCCTAAGCTGACCTGAAGTTCTACAAGCTGCAGCACATATAGGGCTGTTCATATTTCAGTGGAGGACAGCATCCTTTAAACATTTTCAGATACTAAGCTAGCTCCTATCAAAGATACCTCGGTGGTCACGGTGAAAGACGTTTCATCAGTTAAGTCACTTAGAAGTGACCTGATGGTGGAACAGGTAGGTTATAAAGCAAACCAGCTAAGACATTTGCTCTCTTTGACCACTTTTAGCAGCAAAATTAAGGGAGAAATGTTTGCATTTGGGCTCAGTGTAAGAAGGAAGATCCCACCTTTCTGAAAACAGATGGGCCAGTAGGACTTTAAAGGGAAGAGTAAACCTCTTTGAGGACAAGTGCATTTAAGGTTTGTTATCAAATATTTGTAGTATCCTGTACTTTATCCTTTTGACTAGGCTGTGCTGTGCTTGGAAAATCTGTGTAAAGCTTCTTGTCACATGTATTTCCTCACATCTACGCACCCTGAAGAGTTCAACTGTGAAAGAGAAGTGGAAGGGTCAGCAAGGATACTGAGAAAGGACATATCCATTAAAGCTACAGGAAACATATAATTAAAGCAGTGAGATGATAACCTCAGAAGATGAAGATAAGGTGGAAAGATCCGGGATTCAATTCCCTTTGCAGAAACTTAAAACAATAGGACCTTTAAGTGGCTAGATACGAACAATAACTTGGGAAGTGACCAAGGTCAATCTTTGTCCACACTGACGGTGCTGTTGAATGAAACCATTGTCCAAGGAGGCTGCCTGTGAACTTTATAAAGCAAACAAAGTGTTGCAAAGAACTACCATGCCAACCCACAGAACTCCTTGCTCAAAGGTGGTCCTCACATTTTGAAAAGCTATTTTTAAAAGAAAAAAAGCAGTCTTAATAAATAAGTTGTAATGAATGGTGCAAATCTGAAAGAGAGACTGCCAACAGCTGGTTTGAAATCTTGCCAAACTTGTTACTGTTTCTTATGGGATGATTTCCATAAATCTAGTGTAGGGCATTCAAATGGGAGGCCCAGTTTCCAACATAGCCACTGGAGAGAAATATGTTCCAAAGGTAAGCGCTTTGAATTTCTCACCTTAAGGATCCCTAATTTGTCATAGACTTTTCCCGTAAATACATTCCTACGGCCACCACTATTGCTGGTTTAAACAAAAAGTTCTTTACTGAAATATATGCAGGTTTCAGTAAATTTAAATATCAGTACATGCCTACAGAAATTCTTGTCCAAGAATATGCAATGCTACTGTGAAAATGATCAGAAATAGATAAATAACCACTTCCTTTCCTTTCAAACAAGCAAATACGCTGTTGAAGCCTAACCGAACAAATCAAATTCTACCCTATTCATAAATTCCCCTTTTAAAGAGATAATATGTATTTTGCCATTTAAAATTAAACTAAATTGGTAAGCAAAATAGAGGCAATTAATTTCAGACATTAAAGATAAATTTTGAGTGTAACAAATATGGGGATTCATTTGAATTGTTGTCATTACTATTAATCATCTGAACATATTCTAACACCTAATCTTGAGGCTTCTGTGAATGGCATATCATCTTCATGGTCACATAATTTTAAACTCACATTTTAACATGTCATCAGAATTTTGTCACGATTTGTGCTGCTACAGTTTATTTATTTTACAAAGGCAGAAACGTAGAAAAAAAATTAAATACTATTTTCTTACACAATCTCTTCAAGGAATGAACAAAACTAGTTAAACTGATTGCTGATGTTCAAAATGGGACAATTGCCTGGAGACTACAGTGCCTTCTCCCTTTTCCTGTTGCACGTAGAAAATTAAAACAGGGAGAGCAACCTATGATCAATATTTTACTAAACGAAAAGTGGCACAACTAAATAAGAATTTTCTCAAACACAGGCAATGCATTTGGCACATACTAAATTCTCCTTGCAGATCCAGAATACAGAGTTGGATAAGCATTGACCTAAGCCTTACATGAATTAGAAAATAAAGGGCTTCTGGCATACATGGTGAGAAAGGAGGTAATTAGAGGGGTAAGCAGACAAAGAAGTTGAATTTAACAGGATGAACTGCATTAACAAATCCAGAATGGCTGTTCGAACCTTCTGTGGAAATACTTGCTAAAAATAGCTACAGTTCAAAAACTCGGGTAATCAATATGATGTAAGAATCTACTTAATGAATGAAACTCTCAAATTCTGATAGCAATTGCTCAGGCTAAGTCCTAAAAGATAATTTTCTTTTGCCTTGGAAAGACAAACAGATGAATGACTATATTCACATTTGATGCAGTCCTGTGCTGACCTATAAATGCAACGGTAACATGATTCTGAGAACCAGCTTTTTGTAAAAGAGAAAGCCTACCTGCTTGGGCAAAAAAGATACCAGAAACAAGACCTTGATGTAAAAAAGTTATTACAAAAAAATCTCAAAATTGACATAAGGTCTATGTCTCCTGTGTCCTGCAGAAGGTATCCTGTAAGCTCCGTGCAAAACCAGGAGATGTGACACACACATTCTAGAGTAAATGGTCTATATGATCCTTGCATTCAGGCTCAATCTTTTTTTTAGATAAACAACTAACTTCTTGGATAGTTCTTTTTGTTATCACATCAGACATAGAATCGCTTCGCAGTTTTATACTATAATGAGATTGTTTAATTGCGTTACTACATGAAGATAGATTTGCTTTCAAATGAGAAATATTTTCCGCATGGATGCAATAAATCCAAAGTGAACAGGTACTCAATTCAAATAAGACTGATCTTGAAAAATATACTTTTCTGCATCAACAGACAACAGTTTTATCTACCAAGGGAGACAAATGACCACCTTTCATAAGCCTTTTGCAAAAGTACCATTCTAACTGAAGATACTTTGATGGACAGCCTAAATAAATTCTTGAAATTGAATACTTCGACTCTTTTCTTGAGTAGAAAAGAACAAAAAACCACACCAAGAAGGCCACTAGGTCTAGATAGAGAGCCTGGCAAACATGAAAATAAAAGATATTATTTTTTCTAAGCTAGAAGCTGTTAAGTACAAAATGGAGTTAAAGGAATTTAAAACAAGAAGTGAAAGATTCCTTAAACATAGAAACAGAAAAAGAGAAAGTAGAAATGCTATCATTTGAGGTTGGCAAGACATCAATGGTAAACCACGTAATGAAAAATAATACCTTGTCTGAATTTTGATTAGGGATGATAATACACATTATGGGAACAAAGGCATAGTAATCAATGAGAATTAGTATAAAGCTGTATTACTTTTGATGAGGCAACTGCTCTTATACACAGATGAAATGTAGGACAGGAACATATAGAAGTAAAATAGAATTGTTGGGAAGGCAAGGAAATTGCTAGTGGGAAGGCAACAGTATGTTTTGCTGAAAGAGGAACAGGAGAAGAGAAGTTATGAATATAGTTTGCAAATGAGTGATGTAGAAACTGACCATATCTAGATCTAGTATTTTCAATAATTATTTTGATACAAATGTTAGGAGTGCTCTCAGATAAATATGGGAGGCATTATCATTACAGAATATTGAAGTAATTTCATCAGCAGGTATTTGATAACATTGAAGATTGCTGTAAAAGAAATGGAGTGAATTTTAACACAAAGTTCTAAACTAACAAGCATGTTGGCTACGTGGGCAAGGACTTAACAGTCGGAAAAAAGACAGAGATTATTAATCCATTGTACAAAACACCAGTAAAATCTCATATAAGCAGATATACAGTTTTGATCACTCCAAGGAAGGTGAAATCTACAAAAAATGCAGGAAAAGACTTTTGAAGGAGTCTTTTTTTACAAAGATAAAAAGAAGGGGTTTGACTTAGTTAATTCATAAAAATGAAATCTGAAAGTTTCTATGGCTCCCCTTTATAAGTCTATTTGAGGAATGACAAATGAAGTTTATTTAAAGAATCAAGAAAAGATTGGCCTTATTTAAGTTAAAAGGCCACCAGTGGCACAAAGGCAACTGAGTGCAGACTGACCCATGAGGTTCTAAAATAAGGCTGGAGACAGCCATGCAAAGGGGAAAAGTATTTTTAGTTTGCCAGTCTTAGATGGTATTACATATTACAACATTAAATAGTATTAGATATTGCCCAAAATAGCAGATAAGATTCATAGAACCAGGAGGTGCCATTTACTTTTAACTACCTTATTTCCTAAAAACCTTTTCAAAGGGGAAACTGGACTTCAGGGACTACTAGTACACTCACTAAAGAACCTCCAACTTGAAGGCAATTCCATATTTACATCACCCATGAGAAAAGCAATGTCTGTGCTTTAGATTCTTGCTTCTCTCTGTGCTGGTTTTAGCTGGGAGAGAGTTAATTTTCTCCACAATAGCTAGTAGTATGGTGCTATGTTTTGGATTTGTGCTGGAAACAGTGTTGATAACACAGGGATGTTTTCGTTACTGCTGAGCAGTGCTTACACAGTCAAGGCCTTTTCTGCTTCTCACCCCACCCCACCAGCGAGGAGGCTGGGGGTGCACAAGAAGCTGGGAGGGGACACAGCCAGGACAGCTGACCCCAACTGAGCAAAGGGATATCCCACACCATATGACGTCATGCTCTGCATATAAAGCTGGGGGAAGAAGAGGGAAAGGGGGGACATTCAAAGTGATGGCATTTGTCTTCCCAAGTGACCTTTACGCATGATGGAGCCCTGCTTTCCTGGAGATGGCTGAACACCTGCCTACCGATGGGAAGTAGCGAATGAATTCCTTGTTTTGCTTTGCTTCTGTGCGCAGCTTTTGCTTTCCCTGTTCAACTGCCTTTATCTCAACCCACGAGCTTTCTCACTTTTACTCTTCTGATTCTGTCCCTCATCTGGCGGGAGTGAGACAGCAGCTGCATGGTGCTTAGTTGCTGGCTACGGTTAAACCATGACATCTGTGAGGGAACCAGTGAACTTTTACTGCAGATGGTACATTAACCACAGGAACATGTGTGCCTTGAAATAGCTTTCCTGGTCTAAATTTCAGTTTTGGCTCCTGCAAACACATAACTGTTTGCTGCTGCTAGGCTACCACCACTTTTTACAGCACTTTGGATTGCATGTGTACATGAAATGGAATATTATTATTATACTGCATATCTGTAGAAGCATGATACAGTATCAGGATGCTTTAATAGCAAGTTAATATAGACTTCTACATAAGAATACCCCTGGAATAACTAACAGCTATAGTAAGAGTGGTAGAAAAAAAATGGAAATATATGAATGTGGAAGCACCAGAAAGCATAGCAGAAGGAATATAAGAAAAACGTGTTGATGGCACACAGATTAATAGTTTATTTAGTTCACAGCACTTCATGCAGCTTCTGGGGATACCCAATCAGTAAAACAAGACAACCTAAAATGATTTACAGACCAAAACAAAGAGTTGAGCCACTGAGAGATGATGCTGGAATGATAAAAAGCAGGTTTAGATAAGGAGAACGCAGGACAGAGAGCAAATCTTACATATTCAAGAGGTGCAACTGGATGGAGAGACAAATATCCCCTTAACTGTCTGCTCCTAAAGAGTACAAAAGGCACATCCAACTTAATGGATACCCGTGTAAGAAGAAACCTAGAGAAGTTGTGGAGGACTTCATGATGCCCCACATCCTATACATCATTTCAATGAATCCTTACCAGACCAGGTGGGTACACATAGATGGATGCCTGAATGCTGGACAGACTACTAAATGTATGTATCTTCGTGCTTTTGAGTATGTAGATATGAAAGTGTGACTGAAATCCTTTTTCTTTTAAAATAACATCATCTACCTCTCCTATAATATCTGGCATTGAACTTAGCTATGCCGTTGCTAAATTATTTCTTATACTAAGAAAGAAACAACTAGAAGAAAGAGGATCATTGTCTATCCTTGCAAGTATGTTTTTGAAATTTCTGATCCTTTTATCAAAGAAAGAACACAGCAGTAAGAGATGTGGATTATTTATTATGTCAATAGTCAGTGAAGGAACAGAAGCAAGCCTGCCAATGCCTGAGCTGTTGATTAAGATCAGGTTAATGTATGGATGGCTGAAATTACAGATCAGCAGGGACTGAGATACTAAAAAAGAGAGCAGAAGAAAACCAAATTCCTACAAACAGAACATATGGCTATATGAAAATTCAGCACATAGATGCATAATTTTACTCTTGAAACCGTATTTCAGGAAGAAACAAAAATAAATCAGTTGGCACAGGTAATAAAAACTAATACCCCCAAGGAAAAGAGAATGAATGGAGATGGGAGGTCGATATTGTTCCAAGAGGCCAACTCCAGCAAGACATCAAAATGATCACCAGGCACCGACAGTCTCAAAAAGCATCGTTGACAAGACCAGAACTAGATATATTGAAAATGGAGCTAGCAAGTATTTCTGTAGAGGTGCATTCACAGTAATTTCTAAATGAAGGAACTGGATGAAAGACAGATGTAACTACATTGCTGTTTGGAAAAAACAAAACAAAACCAAACCCAAAAAACCTCGTCTTGTGATATATCAGAATTCAAACCAGAACATTGCTATTTCGGATAGGAATTGAAAAGGTGTGGGTAAGGAAACTAATGCAAGAAGGATGCACATCTTTTCCTTTTCTTAAAGTAATGCCAAACTGAAGTTACCAGAATCTGAAAAAAAAACCACTCGGCATTTGAAGAAAACGTAGTAATAAACAAAAACTCTTGCTCCCAAAGCTAACTGAAAAAAACATTTCAAGGAGGAACTGACAAGCTGATGCAGCATAAGCATACATAGATCTGAACTCATGCAGTCATGTGTGAGCCAGGATGCCTGTACAGAAAGATTATTTACATGCAGAATAGTTACAATTTGAAAAAGTAATTATTTACAGGGAAAGACTGAGAAGCTTATTTCTGACATGTTTGAAAGTTTCCCTGGACTCAGGAAAAGAATGGAACTCCATAGTTTAATAAAGTACCAACTGGTTACTAAGAAAGAGAAATGTAGGAAAATTTTGCACATTAGAGCTTCTTCATATGATTCAGCATATAACAGATCTGAAAAGTAGCTGATTCTACGAATTCAAGAATTGTTCTGGATGCTCTGGATTGGTATAGGTAGCCAATTCCCAACTACTCCAGCATCCTTCTTTAGCCCTGCTATGAACAGTTCTTGGGCAGGAGACAAGGAAGAGAACTGGATTTTGGCACTGCTATTTAATACAAACTCAGGTTACCAAAGAATATGGTGCTACTTGAAAAACAGATATTCAAGAAAAAAGTAAAGAAAACTAAGTCAAATAAGTACTTCTACTGAAATTCAATATTCAGCTAAAACATGATGACATAAGTCTTTATTCTGCCCCTCCAGAGACTTGTTGATGGGTCCATTCTGGTACTAACAAAAAACCCCCAAACCCTACCCCTATATTTTTCAACCTTCCTACAAAGTGAATCTTCCATTTTAGAAAGGATTTTAGTAGACTTTGCTTTATGATGTATTTGGGTTTTTTTGATATCCCAAGCATACCAAGCTGCTTCTTAGTTACAATGTCTCACTTCTGAAGCAGTGGCATTTAGTGTTTTTAACTAACAACAATCAGGGTTTTTAACCAAAATGTAAACTAAAAATAAGACTTGTTAGGACTCAATCACCCACATGTTTTGCCAGGACAATACACTTTAAACAATGAGGAAAAGAGGCAATGATTATATGGAAAATATTCTAGTATTTGATTTTAAAGCCACTGCTGCACTCTGTTGAGGACAGCCTGGGAGGATATGGTAGATTGACATGCGTTAGTAAGCAGGATTCCCCATTTTAAGGCAACCCTGTCTACTTCCTACTCCAATGTACATTCTTTCAGCATCTCTTTTCACTAAATATAATTTTTTGTAATCCTGGAATGTGCACTGAAAAAAATTAAGGAGGACATAAAAGCCAGAAATAACCAAGAAAACATTGGAATTTTTAGCAGGTTCAAATACCTAACTAAGCCCGTGTGTCTATAAACAGCTACCTATTTTACAAAAAAAAGGAAGAAACCCTTGCAGTGCTCGGAGTGTGACTTCACCTACCTAGATCATCCTAACAATTTAAAACATCCTTTCCACTTTTCCATGCCCTTCAACCGTATCACAGCTAAAGAGCTGTGCCAAAGCACTTGCTACTTATTGAAGCAAGTTCCTGGGCAGAAAAAACTATAGCATATGCAAACTTCATAAATAAAAAAGAAAAAACCTTTACTTGGGAATTTGTGTATGCATATAAGCTTTAAAATATATTCATATACTGTCCATTTTGTTTTCACCTTGATTACCACCTTAAGAAGAAATAGTAGGAATCAAGATAACAAATTTAACGCACTCAATGTACACAAATATCTACCCTATGGATAAAACTACAAATCATGTTCTGAACAGCATCTTATTATTAACTAAGAATTTCTGGTAAGCAACCTGATCTTTCTTCTACTGAAAAATACTGAATATTTCTACTGAAAAATTTGTAACAATAATTGATACAAAAGCATCTTCCCAACTCTACCTGGTCACATCTGCTAATGTCATTACTTCACATAGTAGTTGTATATTAAAAGTCACAACACTAGACTGAAAATACAAATCATAATTAGGTTTAGTATTAATTTGTAACTCATTTGACTGTGTGGAAAACTTGCAGCAATGTGCACATTCAACATTAAAGCTATGGTTCATGACAGAAGGTGTTCAAAGCAGCATTTTTCATTGGTATAAAGCATGAGAGATGATTGAGATAAAATATTTTTTGCCACAGAAATAATTTTGATCAGCCTTTAATTTTTTTAAAAAAAGTTTAATGTATTGTTCTAGGCTTTTTCACTTCAGAAATTCTCTGCAACTGAAACATTCACATAAATTACAAGTATCATACTTTTTACATTAGGAATATTGGGTCTTTAGGTGAATATCAACTTACGAATGATAAAGATAACAGTTCTTAATAGGAGACAGCTATAGAAAGTTACAGAAAGTGATCAACTAGCAGAATTAAATGTACTATGCTACAAAGGTGTGGATGGAGCAGTGGATAGATGAGATGACCATTTTGCTAGAATCTAAAAAAAAACTTTTGAAAAGTAGCCTTGTTTGCTCATTTTAGCGGTAAGATAGTGCCTGTATACTTTTTTTACATAGGAATTAAAAGCTATCTATCACAACTACAAATATGTAAGGATGTAACTTAACACCACTGAGGGTTTTGTCTGATTCAGTGTAACTGAAAAATGGATAGCTAGGGAAGGGACAGATAACCAGCAAGTAAAGTAGAGACAGACCTTTTCTTAAGCAGAATACAAGGACTGTCGGGAATGAAGTAGCAAGACGGAAAAAGAAAAAAACGCTCTCATCTTAAAGGTACTATAACAAGTTTCTTAGGATCCTTCATGATCAAAGATAACACTGACAGAAACTTTGCACATTGAAGTGGAAGAACTGAACATCAGTGAGACTGATGATCTTGCAGAGTGAAACACTTTGAACACCTCTTGTCACTGAAATGTATTCCTGGTGATAATTTAAAACCTGTCCTTGGTCTTCTATATCTGCTTCATTTGACTTTGACACACAACATTGCCAAAAATTAAATATTGATTACGTCATTTATGTATGGGAGAAGTGAAGACTTCAACTTGAAAGCTGTAATTTTCTTTTATACTAATATCATCTCCCTAAGAGTAGAACAAAATTAGATTTTTGAAGGAATGACTCAGTCATTTGTCCTGGATATATTCTTTTAAGTTATCTGAAGTTATAGATTTAAAATTTTATACTGTAAGTTTAAAAAAAGCCCCAAGAGTCAACATTAATGCAAACATTAAAAATTTTCTCCATATTTATAAAAGGTATTTTACACTAGGTAGCGTATTGCTTTTGTATCTGAAAAGAACATTGCATTTAACTTCATGAAAATGCCAACCACAAACATACACAAAAATACAGTAAGATCTTAGAATCTGAGCAGCTACTGGAAATGACAAGAAAAACCTGCAAGCCACACTGTGTCATCCTAAACTTTTGTCGTGTGAGTATTCAGCAAATTCATCTAACCTTGTTGAGAAAGCAGTAAAACTTTAAAAAGACCAAACCTATATTGTAGAAGATAAAAATATCTGTCACAATCACTATCAACTTTATGGTTGAATGACTGAAAAAGGGAGGACTGTTAGTGCAGTTTTCCCCTGAGTAAAACTTAGATTGCCTCTATATCTGAATCCATCTACTATAAATATGGTTTAAATGGTCTTTGAGCCGCAGTGGGTTTTGCTTGAAACTCAAATGCAATTTAGAGAACAAGGAAGGTGTTCTACAGAGATATATTAAAAGCTAACAAAAGCAAGTTTGCTTAGTTTTGGGGATGTACCTAATGCTAGACAGAGTAGTCCCAGTGGAAATTTATCTTGAGAAGTTCTGACCTCCCAAGAGGCTACAGTGAAAAATATAATTACCTCTTTTATCAGGAAATTAAATTTTTGAGGACTGATTGAAATATACAGGTTCAAACTCAATATTCATCATTTACTACTTTGTTAGAAACAGAGATTTTCAGAAAACATGGAAGATAAAGTGTAAACAGTAAAGCAAATTTAAAATTAAATGTTGTATTTTGTCTACATGATCTGTGTGTATATATAAACAACATTAGGTTTTCCAAAATATAATTATGAAGAGGTAGAGACTTTTTCTAACAGATCCATCAGGAGTATTAATAACGCACTCTCCCATACCTTCTCTCCAATACCCCCATGCATTAGTAACCTGCTGCTTACATTCATTCAATAGATGTGCTCCCGTCATTGCAGAAGCTTGATTTTTTTTCTGACACACACACACGACTTTCTGCTATTCAGTAAATTCAGTGAGAGAGATTTAAGGGTTTATGCACATTTAGGACAAAAAAGTACAACAAGAAAATGGTACAACAAAATAAACTGGAATATGTAGCTGACAAAGAAATATAGTGCCACTAGCTCTATGGCTAGACCACCACTCCAAACAATATGTATAATCAGAGAAACTAAACTGTTTTTCTTTGCTGAAACTTCCTCTCCTTTGTTTCATTTCATATATACACGGTTTTGGAGCCCTGAAATGAGTTCCTAAACCAGCACATGAGAATATTGAAAAGATACATACTTGCAGAACAAAGAAGGAAAAAAAACCACCCTGGGATATCAACTGGATGCTGAAGTACAATTTATCTTTATTCTCACCACTGTGTGGATCAAGAGGACCAGTGTAAATTTAATTCATATTGCATTATTAGAAAGCCAGGATCCAGAAGGAAAAACACAGAAGAATATGAATGAACTGTATTTCTTGACAAATTCAGATGATGTTTGAGAACTTGAGGGTACTGAAAAGGACTGTACAAAAGGTAATGAGTAGTTTGTTTGTTTTTTTTTTTTTTAAGTAATAAGTAAAATGAACCAAGAGCTCTCTAGGTGGCAAAGCAGCTCATACTTTGTGCAAAATCCAGCCTCTAGGTAACAGGAACAGATGAGACCACCCTTCAAGTTTATTTTCCAGTTGGGCTTTCCTAGATCTTTCCCTGTATCAGCTTGTTCCACCCACTTTCAAAAGACATCACAGAAAAGCTGGACTAGGTAGATGTTGCATGGCAATTCCTGTTATAAAAGTGGTGTGGTTTCATACATTTTGAAGAAAATCCAATTTTGCAGTAATACAGGAAAAACAGGGCTTAACATGAAATACCAAAGCATGATCCAATTATGACAAGAGCTCATCTCAACTACTTTCCCAAAGAAGAGTTTCAGATTTCTAATCTGTTTCAAAGTTCTTGTAGTTTCCTTCTGTAATCTCTGAATCTTTGAAGATAGTCTAGAGGAGTGCATTCTGCTTCACAACAGCTTTACTCCTTCCCGTTGTGATAACCTTCCTGAAAATATATAGGCTTCATCTAGAGCTATTTTTTAGCAGTGCTGTCTCTTTTTTATGCCTGTTACTGGTCTCCTTTGGTTTTCTTTGGACACTTTCGTTTTGTCAACAGGCATAAAACTCAGTGCAGTTTCTGTTTTGTATTGCTCTTCTGCTCCGAGTGTTCTAATGTAATAAGCTCTGACTTTTTATTTTTAAGCCATCAGACAAGTCACAATTTTTTAGCAAAAAAAAAATGAGGGAGTCGCTTGCAGACAGAATTCACTAAACATCTTAAGAAAAGTAGACTATATAATGAAGTTCAAGTATGCTGGCCATCAGAATAATTTTGATTCTATTACAGAGGAGGTGAGTTCTGCATAAAACAATCCCATAGGCTAAACCAAAACATTTCTATCTGTGGTTGCCAATAAATCTTGTTTGCTGACGGAAAAGAATAAGACAGCAGGAAAGAAGAACTAGCAGATGCTGGCAATCACTTTAGCAAGCAGAATAATCTTCAAGGATCATGAATTAGATGAAGAAGAATGTTATTGTTTGCCATCTGCTACAGGTCTACTAGTATGTCAGCATCTGGTGCCACAGAAAGATCTTTGTGATGTGGATGCACAAAGCAAATTCAGACAGAATTTTCTTCTGCTGAAAGGAATCCTGCCGAATGTAAACATTACAGGCCTTGCCACTGGTCAATTCACTTAGGTTTTGATGTATGCTATTTAAAGTTTGATAAAAAGAGAACATAGTAGAGTTCACCTCTATGATTAAATAGTACAGTGTAATCAGTAAGAACTGAATAATAATCCCACAAGGTTGGCATTAAAACTTTCTTTCTATTCAATTTAGGCTGTTTTTTGTTTCCGAATGTCAGGCAGCAAATATCTAAGTTTGAGCAAAACCAGTTGGTTTGAAAGTGTCTTAAACCAAACAATAATAAAGTGGGGCACAGAACTGCCCCAGCCCAGGCTAGAAATTTGCACATATGTTTTGTCAACAAAATACTACTTGCTTAATGTTGTTACTCAGTGGCAGGATTATCTATGTTCCTGGGGATATTAAAGACATTCAAGGTGTTAAAAATTTCATATTCATGATTGATATTGCAAGAGATAACATGAAACTTCAGTAACCATAATGCATTGGTGGACCCACATATTAAATTGTGCAACAGTACACATGGAATGAACTGTTCTGTCTTGCATTTATCTATTACTTAGAATGATACAACCCTTGCATGCGAACCAACCTTGTTCACCAGAGGCAATACATTAATCTGATAGATTATATGTCTAAGCATGGAGCTTGCAAGGCATGAATGTACTTACTTTTGGCGTTGGGCAGGATGCAGTGGAGAGACGAGAGGTGGCCTGGGCACGAGGAGATTCTGAAGGAGTAGTACTGAGGGAAGCTGTATCACGTGGGAGCACCTGAACACCACGAGAGATGATGGAATCTGGAATCTTAAAAAGAAGAAAGATGGAATTAATAGTAAAAAATATACTGTATTTAAAACTTACTCAAAATCTTACATCAAAAATGTAGGAATACCCCACTCCTCAGTTTGTAGACCTCATACGTGGTGCTGGCAGTGGATAATGGCATATTCTCATAATTTCAGTAACAAATACCTAGCAAATATGTAAGATCATATTCTAACTGAACTAGCGGAGAACATATTATTTGTCCTGAAAAACCTATGAATCAGACACACTACAACAGGAAATAACAAGAAAGGAATGTTCTTCCTCTTAAGCCTGTTTCAAACCCAACAACGACCAACAGTGATTTCTACCGTGGCATGAAGGGAGGCAGACTTCCCATTCTCTGACCAGGAGACAATATTCTGAACAGAAAAACATTTATTAGCAATGACTGAACCCCTCTGAAGAAACGTCATGCAGTGAGAAAATTTCTCATAAGAAATGTCATGCAGTGAGTAAATACTCTTCACTCCGTGTACTGAAGACTTCATTTCAGCTACAAGAATTCTTGACGTAAGGTTTGTGTTGCAAAAGCTACAGGTCTCCCTGGAGGGAATACAGGCACTAGAAACCACCATCCAAAGCCAACACTTGGTTTAAAATGCATTCTGAAGGGAAAAATAAAAATGCAATCTTTTTTTTTTCCACATAATGTATTAGAAGGCCAGCTATTTCTAAGCTGGAATTTTAGGAACAGATCCTTTAGCTAGTATTGTTAAGCCACTTAAACAAATGGAATTACATCAAATTACAACAGGGAGAAAGTTGTCTTATTTTCAGTAATAAAAGTGAATCTATCATTATTTTTTATCTTCTGTCTCTTCTGTTCAGTTTTATCACCAGTTCCAAAGAAAAGAGGTAGAAGAATGCATTTAAGAATAAAGCTTTTCTTAGCTTGAACATACTGAGTCTTAGAAATTCTGTTGCTTCTTATTACTGCAGTATTTGGGCCCAGTCATGTATATATCACACCGGCTTTATCATTGACTGGATTGCTAGTTTAACATAATGATTAATTTTTAATTTTTTTCTGTAAAATGGTAAGACATACAAATGATAAATACCTCAGATAGGAGAACTGATCCCTAACATTAATTCTGTAACACAAAATGCAGCAGATATTCTGCTATAACACACCTTCTACAAAGGCTTATTCTGATTTTATTTTCATGATTTTAACCACTTTCTTTTTCAGAGGCAGCACTTCTACCCCAGATCAGATTGCTCTTGCTTTCTGCAATTCACTTTTCTATCACAACAGACAAGAAAATGTAGAAATTCAGGTCTTTGACAGAATATATATACACATAGTTTAAGATCTTTCTCCTCATTAAGAATTTCTTAGCTCAGCCTGATGTTCAAGTTCCAGGAGAACCACCAAAAGAACCCCCATGTTTAAGGGAAATGGCAGTAGTAGACAATAAAAGAAAGCAAGAAATGAAGATCCAGTGATGAGCCAAACCACTAACACTGGACTTTTCCAGCCAGGAATTTTTTTCTACATGGAGATGCTGTACCCAGTCTGCAACTAGGTATTTTGAGCATTCTTGCCTAGTAAGGCTTTAGGGCAGAAGCCACTGGAAAGGACCTCCTTCCAGGAACAAGCTTGAATCCTAGCTTTTAAAATCTGTTGTACCCTTAGGACCAGTGTCAGGATATTAAGATGGCTTTGTTGCTTGTCTCTGTGCAATTAAAATGACCAATCTTAAGGCTCAAGTCATTAAATACGGCTTTTTTATGCCATTTTCCCCCCTCAACTTACTTGGTTCCCATCTATGAATAATGACTATATCTAACTTAGCAATTTTGACCCAGAGATACTGGGTTATACCTGGGGGATCTTATTTCACTATAAGCCTTCCTCCACCTGTTAGAGTTTCTCATGTTTATAACCCGTTTATAAGTTGTGTGGAAACAGATCTTGTTCTCAGTGTGCCACAACTGCCTGCTTTCTGCTCTACTGCTGTGTTTCTAGACCTACAGTATTTTTTTGTCAGTCAATTTCTGTCAGCATTTAAAAAACCCCAACTTTCCTCAGAGGATCTTTCAAGGCTAAGTACCATATGCTGCAATTTCCACTATAAATTATGAGTTTCTCTGCACTATGGATGATTATGCTGGGGATATCTTTCTCTCCAGAAACAGTGTCTAACTGGCCTCTACTTGGAGTATTCTGATTTTAAAATGGCATCTTAGAGATGCACTATAAATAGACGGAAACAGGGACAATGATATTCTAATCATGCAAACAGTTTGTAGTCAGAAGCATCATTTCCCTTCTGTTCTCTTTTTCTCCTGAAATCCCATCTTAAATATGCTAAACACAAAAAAAGGTTGACATCCCTAAGTTTTATACAGGCATAGCTCCAATACTACCTACAACTTTTAACACTTCCTTTTAATCTTCGTGACTAAGGACAATACAGCAAGAAATTACATTTTTTTTTAATAAATGCATAGAATGAAAAGACACAATAAAAGAAAGTACAGTTTTAAGTCTTCAAATAAGACACCTTTTCTTTACCCTCCTCTGATAAAAAGCTGCACACATCTTGATATGATTGTGTATGGGTCCATTATACTCCAAGATCCCACAGTACAAATACAATATTGTTTTTACAAATGATACCATGATCCAGTTCTCCCTGGGTTTACTCTGGTTACTCTGGAGTAACCAGATATTACATATTGTCTCATCCCCTTCAGGCAAGTAACTGTTTGGGTTTTTTTTTTCCTATCCACCATATCCATCAATTATTGCTTCTAAAATTTTATCCTGAAAAAGGATATCACCTTTTTCAGAACAAAAAACTCTCTTTGCAACAAAGTGCCTGAGACAATTCCAGTCTCCATTGAACTGCATGTGAAGTACTAATTTTTCCCTGTGAGAAAATTAAAATTTAACCAAAATTTAAGCCAGGACATTAATCAGAAAAGGAAGCTGAAGATAAAAGGAAAAGATGATTACAGGCATTTCATTTCAATGAGAATTATTCCCTAATCCCTACCTTTACAGAAAATACAACTGCCATAAAACAATCCATATATAAACCTATTTAGAACTCTAAGTGTCAGCTTGCTAACTTTCGCAGACACAAAATTTCACTGAGAAATGTTAGTTCGCAACTACAAATTTTGCTCTCAAGAGGTTTATTTCTCTAATATGACAGCGGAGTCTGTTGTATTGCTAAAGCCAGCATTAATATTCTCTTTAAACCACTACAACCTGCTGATTTCAGAGAAGGTACTAATATGTATACTGCATAAACATAAATATATAAAAAATATTATGGATATATACTGTTCATTAAGTGAAAGGGACATGATGCATATATGCATATATGTTATGTGATATGGGGAATGCCTCATTTTTATCACCTACATTTAATAAGTTTTTTTCCTTTTAAAATTAAATTTAGGTAATCTAAGTCTCTAATCAAGGCAACTTCTTGTTAACCATATTAAAGAGGCTGATAAACCCATGACAAATTTCTGTGTTTCCTGGAGCCTGGAAACTTGCAATAAGGAAGGGCAGGATTATTATTGTGTTTTGGATAGATATTTTTTTTTAAAACTTTCACGAAGTCACACTGAGTATTTATGATGTCTCCCCCTAAAAATTTTCAACTCATTTGTCAGTTTCAAACAAATTTAATAGAGGGTAGAGGCCTCAAAACTCTCAATGGGGCACAATAAAACTCTATGTTCAGTGAAAACAGTTTCTGTTTGCATTAGCTGGAGTGGAAAACCTATTGTAACATACTGATGGAGAAAGAAATGCATGAGAAATGAATGAAGTGACAGAGAAAGATATCCACCATATCCATCAGTCATTGATCCTACAATTTTTATCTGATATGACCTTTTCCAGAAGTACTTTTATATCTGTTTAAATATTTGTGTTTGCAGATTAGAGAACTAAGTGTTGACAAGAAGGGGAAAAAGGAAAAGATAGGAGCTCTTTATTCTCTTTTGCCCAGGACTGGAACAAAGATTGACAGTGCTGGTGAGGTACTAGGAAAACAAGCTGTATATGGTAATTACTATGACTGTTATACAAGAGCAAAAATGTCTTAAAAACATAGAGAAAGGACAGCTTAAAAAACCCAGAAACCTTCTGAACAGCTAGGCACTTCCTGCGCTGAGTTTGAAGATCTGGTCTGGATTATAGAATGCATAAAACAATAGCTCAAGAGTAATGTGCAGAAGGGAACAGAAGCCTGGGTGACAGCTTAACAGAGTGCTTCAGAGAGGCTGAATTCGCTGTTTTACTGATACCGAAGAACATGGTGCAAATTCTAGTTTAGTAACCTCAACTCAAAAAAATGAAACTATTGGAATAAATGTATGTGTATGTTTGTATGTACACATATATAGCTTTATCATCAGGTGTGTGAACTTTAAAGCCTTCACATTTCCTAAGTGACTTTTAAATACAGAGATGTTACGTTATTTGATTGATGGTTTAAATTACTATTTGCCTAATGGAACAAGAAAGTGCAGCCTCTTGTCATCCAATCCAGTGACATATTTTCCCAAGAACTTACACCACGTTTGCTGGCTGACATGGAATGAACGGGTCAGACAGCACAACCCTCTCTAGGCCAACTGCTTTCCTTAGATTTCTCTAACCTACAGTCATTAATACAGTAAATCACATTTCATTCCTGATGATACTGTAGCCATTATTCTATCTTGATTCAAGCCTAAACTAAACCTCTGGGAGATGGAAAATAAAGTACAGTATTTTGCTAGAGCCCAAGTTATAACCTCTGTGTTATAATAAACTAAGTCCTTTCTACCGTCCATTGAAATAGTTGCCACTAAAATCCAGTAATTTGTAAGTCCACTGTATCCTGACTCCTCAAGTCTTCTGTTTTTGGGAAATTCTACTTCTAAACAGAGTACAAAAATAAGGGAGAAACTGCAAGTAAAAAGCAAACTATGAACACCCAGTGCAAATGCTGTATTATGTTGACAAACAATTGAGAGAAAAAAGCAAAGCAAGGCAAATGAAGGGGAAAAAGTTACCAAAATTTCATAGCTCTAAAGCAGTAATTTTAGGAGATTATTTTAAATGTATTCAATTATTGAGTATACTAGATGATAAAGCTGATGACTAATCAGAAACAGAGGCTTTACAGCAATGATCACCTCAGCAGCCAAATGATGATGTTCAAACTGACAGCGCGCACGAACTTTACCTTGTTTAGCCCTGTATCTTAAACAGAATATTTTCTGTAGCATGTTCTCTAAAAGATAGCACTAATGTGTTTTTGTTAGAAGAAAATAAGTAACACTGTCTGTTCACACAGTAGACTAGGAGGCAGGCAGTGTATTTTTAGCTATTGTTAGTGCAAAAGCCTCTTGGAAGTGTCTCTTACCGGTTCTCCTGCATTGCCTGCTGCGTGATGGCAATAACTGATGAGACCAGGGATGGGCTG
Organism: Nipponia nippon; assembly: GCF_047370975.1. NCBI lineage: Eukaryota > Metazoa > Chordata > Aves > Pelecaniformes > Threskiornithidae > Nipponia > Nipponia nippon. The sequence goes on from NW_028262291.1 coordinate 34,699,474, forward strand.
TTCACCTTTTGCCATGATAGCAGCTGAACTGGTGTAGGATGGATGCTTCTAATGCACAACACATAACAGCTATGAATACAGTGACAGGAAAACATGAAACTATACAAGCAAATGACTGAAAGGGAATGAGGTGAAAACAAGTGTGACACTGAAATGCCAAGCTCATATGAACACAGCCAGTTTACATCTCAGGTATCTTCTGCCTTTAAAAATTGCACATATTATTTATCTTGGCCTATATCAAAAGAAATTAATCAATTTGAAATTTGCATTAATAAAAACTGAAACTTGCAAGTGGTAATTACCTTAATTCATCCCTGTAAAGATATATGTAATCAGGATTTTCTGTACATGAGGAGAAGATCTCCAGCTGCAGCTGTCTTAGAAATGTCAAGATGTCTCAGACCTGAATTCACATTTCTAGAGTTAGAATGTTGCTGCTTTGGTTTAGAAATTGTTTAATATAATTTTGAGTTACTTAGACTTTCAATTCCCACAATAGGAATTAAAAGTAAAATTTGTGGAGTAAATATAGAACAAAGCAGTTTGGAAAAAAAACCTTTCCAAGCACACAGGAATACATTGCCTTTCCATTTGAAAACTGAAGACACAAACCTGAGGTAAATATTTATATATTGCTTCAAATAATATGATATTTATTTGGAAAACATTTAAAATTTGAATTGAAATAATTTGCAAGTGTTATCTAATTTTTTCCTTTTGTAGCCTCAAATTTATTATTTTGGTTTGAGTAATGTTGATCTATAATTACTGGCTAAAACAAGGCTATAAAGACAATGTGATGACATTTAGTTTTGCGGCAGAATTTCACATCTCTTATGCCGACATGCACACTGGAATACAGTAGTCTGGATAGTTTATGACTTTACCTGCTACCTATCTGTCATACTTTTTATCAATGTTTTTAGAAACCAAAAATATTCTTTTCAAAATAGTTATTACGGCTTAGAAAATTTTGTTGCAATTCCTTAATATGCCACCTACTGGACTTCACACGTTCAGGAGTATAAGTATTTTGAATTAAAAAAAACAAAACAACCCCACTAAAAATAACCTGTCACATCAGAATGGTATCATAAAAATGCATGTTATCGTCGAGATAATGAACAATGTATATCTCCCACTGAAATTTGAGATCACCTACCAAAACATGATTCATATATTTTTATGAAGCTATATTTCCACAAAACATACCTAAAATACATCTGTTTGACCATACAGACATCATTGTATAGTCTTAACATGCAAACGAATATTGGTGGAAAGTACCTGACATAGAAACTAAAGGGTCTCTTACGGAAACAAGCCAGACTCACCTTAGCTGCAATGGCTGCTGCTGTTATATGTGAAGAAGAACTGTCCTCTGTTGAGGCAACTCCACTATCCTTCTTCTCTTCCTCCTCTTCCTCACACTGTACTCCTTTGTCTTCTGTCTGCTTGTGAGGGCTGGTGGTTGGAGGAGGAGATAGAGGAGGTGGTGGTGAAGGTAGATCTTCAAGCTCATCGTGTACCTCCTTTACTTTTACAATGGCATCCCGCAAAAGATCAATGGCGTGAGGTAGGGCTGGCAGTATAAACTGAAAGCATTCCTATGCACAGCAAGAAGAGAAATGACTATGAAAAGTTACCTGCAGAAGTAAATAGGGATTTTTCAGATTTATTCTTAAAAGATATTCGGGATTTAGATGTATCTTTTCACCCGATGATAAACAAAACCTTAAATGCCCTATGCAATAGCTCATAGAGGGTAAAAAAACAAACTCAGAAACAGAACTGGGGACTATACTATACATTTTTGCCTTTTTTCATTCAAATATAGTAAGTTGTACAACGGGGCTACTGTAACTAGGCTAATATTGGATTAAAATTTTGGAAAACAAGAGTTAAATTTTCATGAATACATAATACAGAAACCAGTTCACCGCAGTTGGCAGAATGCTACAAAAATGCAGAATGAAAACATTAACTCTATCCCTGTAGGGATATTAGCTTCAAATCATTCCTATTATGTTCCTTCACAATTAGAGAACAATTCATAAGGGTTTCCATAACTATAATTATATATAATTATATCCTTTTTTATTCATGGACTTATCCTATATACTGGAAGAATGACAAACGACACTGATGTCATTATAATTTTATGTAACTCAGAAAAAATTGTTCATAAATAAACTATTTTTCAAACCTCTCCTTGCTCTATGATCTTAAAAACAATTAGAAAGTTTATGCTATATGGCTGGAGAAAGCAAAAATGCAGATGCTGTGTAACTGTTGTTCTTGTTCCACAATGAGCATATACATATATAGCTACCTCTGCTGCTAAAATATGCTAGTATTTCATCAAATCAAAGAGGAATTTCAGGACATCACACATTGCAGCCTCCTGCTCAGATCAGGGTCAATACAGAATTCAGACAGGTTGCTTAGGGCTTTGTTCAGTAAAGTCTTGAAAAAATCCAAGAACAGAGACTCCACAATCCTTCTTGACAACCTGTTCTAATGCTTAATTACCCTCAAAGTGATTTTTTTTTTCTTTTCTTTTTATCCAGCTGGAAGCTACCTTCTTCAATTTATGACTATTGTCTCTTATCCTCCTCCCAGGCACTTCAGTAAAGAGTTTTCTCCATGTCATTTGAGCAGACTGCATATAAACATTAAATTATTAGAAAATGATGGCAGGGTCACAAGAATGAATTGCCATGGCAGTGCAGTTAGGGAACATACAAGTTGACAGAGAAAGCTGACATTATTCCTTTTGTTGCACTTCATTTTCGGTTTTGTTTCAAGTATAAAGAAGATTTTTAAAATGTATTCCAACATCTTAGAGTATCCAGAAAATAAATAATGATAAACATTTTGTAAATAGATACTGTAACAAATATTTTCAATAAATAAAAATTACTATGTAAACAAAATAAAGAGCAAACCAAGCATCAGAAATTACTAGAGTTTATATAAACCACTTTGCAAGTCAAAAACATGACTCACAAAAGCTGTATTTCCTCAAAGCTTCTAAATAAGAACCCACCTTTCAGTCGCTCCTTTAAGAGTAATGAAAAGTCAGACTACTTCATAGATTTATAAATTCTTTAAACATTCAATTTGGCACTCTGAAGAACTGGAGTAAACTGGATGAGCATAAGATGCTGTATATAATGAATATATATTAAAATATATTTGTAAACACAATAAAGAATTATGACTTCTAATGTAACTGCAAACCTCAGAGTCATTGAGTCTCCACAGCTTAATTTTAAAAATAGTTTAAAATACTGAAGCATACAACCATCATTACTTCAATAAAAAAGCAGACCTCAAGTGCTAAACAAGGACAACAATCTGTGAACTGACCAATAATCATGAAAAGGTACATTAATGATTACCTCATTAGAGAAGCCATGTCCCCCACTCCTACCACTGAAATAAAGCCTTGTTGACTTCACTGTTGATGAATAGATTCCCCGTAAGTACTCTAAAAACTCATGCTATTTGTAAAACTCATTGGTTTAGGCAATTGTTAGTACAATTATGAAAATTGCCATAGACCCAATGATTTCAATGAGCATCTGGTAATTTCACACTTTGCCCTCTTTCATAATATTAAATACCTTTTGCAAGGCTAAAAGAAAAGAAAACAGACCAGAACAACACAAAAATGGAAGTATTCTACAGAGCTTGATTTAGTGGTATATGCCACACAAACTTTCCCTGGAGAAAAAACATTTGGCATTGTGTCCATTTTTGAGATGGAGCATTTACGCTGCTGCCATTTTCTATTAATATTTTAATATTTTATTAATGAAATATATATACTGCTGCTATTTCATAGCTTTATATAAGCTTCTTATACGACTGTATTAATATGATGGAAAGGAAATTAGCAAGTCATAAAAGAGAGAAATGAGATAAAATCCTGGTAACAACCCATCCTATCTGGTTCTTGAGATCCAGCCTGTTATGGTACAATTTTCTCTACTATTCATCTTAAAAATCTTTGCTGAAATCTGATACTTTAAAGATGTTTCATATTAAAATAAATTGTGACAGGACAGAGTATCATCATGACAGGAAAAAATAAATCATCAGTTTCTAAAAAGCTTGCTTGTATAATGAAATCATACGACATTTTTTTTCTTCTCCAGCAAAATTACCTTTTTTATTACTTACTTTATATTGAACTATTGTTAAAATACTTGTTAACATTTTTCCATTTCTTTTCCTCATCCTCTTTCTACAATTTACCTATCTTCACAGTCTGAGCGCCTCAGGGCAGAAAATGACAATTTTTTCTGTACCTAGCATGTTAGGAGTGCTACTGAATACAACAAAACCCACTAGAGATCATAGGCTATTTCATCTCTTTCATAATTCAACAAAAGAAGTACAGACTACTGGAAAAAAAAAAAAGCTTCTTACTGGTGCACCAGTCCTATAAGATATGGGGCCCATTGCTATCTTAAATACATATGACTTCCCACTCATAACTGGAAGACTTTCAAGTAGGTATACTCCAGCCCCACCATCCTTCAATGCTTGTTGCATGTTTTGAAGGCTCTTTAATTTCTTTTCAATTAGAGTCTTATTAGATTTCCTAAAAAGGCTCTAAGGAATGGTAGAACCATAGGAAGACTTACTGAATCCTTGAACTGAAACATGTAGACAATGTATCTGAAAACCTGTGATGGCTGCTTAAGATAATAGTGTTCAAAACATTTCCTCTTCAACTTCTAGGTGACAGCCCACGTAAACATTCTTTTATTTATCTCCAGACCTAAGTCTTTCAAGCAACCGTGACTTCAGGGCTGTGCTGCCAAACACATTAGTGCCGTCTCCTCTGTGATTGGGTACTACTGGTTCAGAAGATGTTGATAAACTACCAGGTACGCATTTGTTAGAGGCCAGAGGTAAAGACATTTTTTAACAAGGGCACTGACATAGTCTGAGCCCTGGAGAAATACGTTCTCATGACTGATGGGGGATCTACCTTAGCAGTTTTGTATCAGGTTGTACAGCCCACTATTCAGCTTAGCAGCACTTGTGTGGAGAAGGCTGTTTTTCTGGGTCTGTCAGCCAACTATACAGAAAGAGCGAGCACTGGAAAGATCTAGCCTTACTAACACAAAAAAAAAATTCCTCCTGATGTTTAATTGTGTTTCTCTCAGCTCTACGGTCAGAAAGTAAGCATGAATAAAACCACAAAGCCTAACTTCCCTGTCCAAACTGAGCAAAATGCAGGAAGAAAAGAAAGTGTATAAAGGGTGTAAAGTCTGATACCCATATCCAAAAGATATAAAAAATCCTCAAACTCTTAAAAACGATGTTCCTTTTTTTCCCTCTTGCTGACCAAAATTGGGAACATTCTTCATACTCCAGCAAGTTCTACCATACACTAGACCTTCCTCTTCTGTGTAAAAAAAAGAAAACTTTCTTGGAAGCTGCAGACAACACAGGGACCAGGTACAGGCTGACTAGAGAAGGAGGAAGCGTAACAGACCATTAGACTCTTTATTAGCACTACCTGCTACAGTGAATGCTCTCTTGCACTACATGTAATGCTGTCCTGGTCACACAATACCTTCAGTCAGATCAGAATTGTATTGTTCCTGACTGAGAGTGATGGTGCGTTCAGTTATATGAATATGCATTTCAATTCACATTTTTTAAGATTTTTTGTAGTGGGTACTTTCTACCATTCAGAACAATGGGAGGTACTCATCATAGGTCCTCATTAGCAGATCAGTAAGAACACTTCTTACCTGTGACCCTTTCTTGCTACCTGGCAGATTAATTATGAGAGTTTTCCCTCTGATTCCACACACAGGTCTGAAAAGAAAAAAACCCAGAGTGAAATTCTTGCATGCAACTTTCTCTGCTGTAGAAACAAGAACAGAGCATTTAAGATAAATTATATTATTTATCAGAATTTGTAATTTCGATTTCCAATTCTTCTGCCTAGTAACAAGCGATAGAACAAGAGGAAATGGCCTCAAGCTGCGCCAGGGGAAGTTTAGGTTGGGTATTAGGAAAAACTTCTTCACCAAAAGGGTAGTCAGGCACTGGAACAGGCTGCCCAGGGAAGTGGTTGAGTCTCCATCCCTGGAGGTATTTAAAAGAAGGGTAGACGTGGTGCTCGAGGACATGGTTTAGTGGTGGGCTTGGCAGTGATAGGTTAACGGTTGGACTCAGTGATCTTAAGGGTCTTTTCCAACCTTAATGATTCTATGATTCTATGATCTAAAAATGTTTGCTCAGGAGAAGCTGAGCTGAAAAAGCATCAAACAAGGCTGACAGAGTCTAACATTTAATTGATAGTATAAACATTGGCTAGGTCTCCATCTTTTTTAGATCTGTGTAGCTCCCTTAATTCTATTGTTTACTTGCATCCACTACAGTCTTTGATATAGTCCCTATTTGCTCATACACATGGTTCCTTTGTAACGTAATTGATGGTGTCAAACACTATTTCCCTTGCCAGGTAAAAATACTAAGTCATGCTCATTGCATTAATTCAAATATGTCTTTTTTTTTTTTTTTTTTTTTTTTTTAAGATGCAACATAAGAAAAGCACAGAGGGAAGTAATTCTCAAGTGAAAACTGCACTTATGCAATTCACATCTAATTCTTCCTAACAGTCCTTCCTTCCTCATCAAAAAAAGATGAAACCAGCTGTCAAAGATGGAAGATTTTATTTTATTTTTTGCCTTTAGGGAATTCTTTTGGTCTCGATGCAGGGCTGAACTTAGACACTCAAGTGCTGAATGCTTTCTGTTGTTTAAAGTTTGCCTCTTCCTCCTTTTAGGTAAATATTTTTCAAGAAAAAAAAGAATTAAAATTACTGGATTTTGTCTTAGAGGTTGTAAAGAGTGCCTTCTCCTTTTCTCCACTGTTTATGAAACCAGTGGTAAAAAACCCAGGGCTGGGATATAAGGATAAGAAAAAAGGTAAAAGGACGAAACCAAACCACAGAGATATGGAGGCTACAGTTGAGAGAAGCTGTGTAACAATCTCTTTATCAAACAAAAACATGTACCATAAGTAAAGAGAGAATAGAAAAGAAAACAATTTCTTGATAGGGCATTACCAAAAATTTTGAGCCAAAGGATGTGGTCTGTGGGGTAGCCAACTTCCCTAGATTTCCTATACAAACAATTCTCAGTGATTAATGTCATTTATTGGTAGCATGGCATTTTCTAGCAAGGTAGCAAGTATTCTACTGACAGCTGTCATAATGCTCACAAATAAATAGCACAGATATTGGTTTTGTGCCACAAAATGAACTTTTGATATCCCAGTCAAGCCAGCCTGAAGAGAAGCTGTATTTTCAACTAGCAGCTTGAATATTGCCTGACTCCTAGCCTCTGTTTTCCCATATTTACTTCTTGCACACTATATACCCTCAGTTAAGAAAGAATTCCAGGTAGTTGAGGAATGCTCTACTGCAATACAAAGATGAAGAGCCTGAGTTAAAGAAATGTGCTCATCCACTCTTCTTGCAGTAGTCAAACTTACAAACTCAATCCAGCAAATCCCATATGTGGGATACAGTTTATGACAGATACAAAATAAAGGAAACAGGAATTACCCACAGAGGAATTAAAATGAGGTGGAATTGTGTTTGGCAGATAGCTCCTTTATAATAATCTCCTTCTTGGCTCTTTTATTCTGTTTTAAATAATTTCAAACTAAATGACCGGTACAACCAACCAATAATAACAAAGGACTAAACCAGCAGCCATTCTCCTGAAAGCTACAAGTTTTGGCTGCCAATAGTCACATCTAGTGGCTCGACAGAAATGGAGCTGCCAAAAATTTCTCAAGAGAGCATGCAAAAGTAAGTAAAAGTACCTAAGAACTGCATGGCTTGCAAAAAATATTGTGTGTGCTCACAACACAAAAGCACACAAAATACGCATGCATTCTGAGTAATTTTAGAGATAAATCAACGATGTTCCTGCAAATGTCAACAGTTGAGGGAGATGCCGTGGATGTCATTTTGTCCTCAGCCTTGTGATGCAGGGACAGAAATTTAAAGAAAACACAAGGAAGTCTGAGAAAGAAAAATACAAATTGAAGCAAGGGAGCAGAAGGAAAAATAGGATGCAGGAGAAAGAAAAAAAAGGATGTGGGAGGAAAGAAATACAGGTCTAATGCAGCAGTAAGAATGGAGAACATGATCTCTTTTGGGAAAAAAAAAATGATCTCCCTGGGAAGAAATTATGCTGGTAAAAGCAGAACAGATGTGCAAGGAGATAGACAGTGCTTTAAAAAGCCTCAGTAAAGACTGGCACGGCATGGGTAGTTGACAGGTAAGGAATCGGGTGAAGGGAAGAGATAATTCTGGGACAAGGACAGTTTTGGAAAGCCACAGAGAAGGAAACACTTTCAGGAAACACATAAAAAGGTCTACGACGCTCTAAGATACTCCCTGCTGGACCTCAGGACTGAATCCGAACTATGAGAGCCCCTCATTTGCCCATAAGTATCTGTGAATCCAGTCTACAAAATAACTCACCTAATGCTGGCCCATAGTCAGGAAGACAGTCTATAACTTATAACAACTTTTAAAAGTTCATGTGATAAAATTCAACACGATTGACCTAACATTTCCAAACCTGCAGGTGATTTATAGAAGTGTCAGCTTAATGTTGCATAACAGAACTTCTGCTTTCGTTTTTTTGAAAAGTCAAAGAAATTACATGCAAGATTATCCATCTGAACTTCATTTCAAAATGAAGTCAATGAGAGGTAAGCTTAGGACAAGTGACATTTGATGTTAAATACTTTGAAAAATTAGGATCTACATTTTTCAAACTGTTTACCTAAAATTAGTGTATGTTTTTGACCTCTCCTAATATGTGCCTTTGTTCTCATTGTAAGGGGGGGATTACAACACTACCTTAATTTGCAGAATTTTCTATGAAAATATATTAACAATTTGTGTCTTAGAATAACGAATGATGTAAGCAAAATCCCAGAGGAAGTGAGTGTGCATTCAGAGAGGATTCTGAATAAAGAGCACCAAAACCGATACAGGATTACACAGAGGACAACTGAAACAAAGAAAAGTAAATTTCCTTCCTCCATCTTAAGCATTTGCAGAGGAATTCTACAAAAAAATGTAATCATAACACACATGTGCATTCATGCAGAACTGAGATTGCACAAGAAACCATAATGCTGTAATTCTGCAATTTTTGTGTACTTTATGATCTGAACAGTGTTATACAAATAATGGACTTCTGCATGCTGATTGCTTTTAGGCCTGAAGTAAAGGTTTTCCCTGGGAAATTTATTAAGGCCTAATATGATTGCATGCACTATCTTTGTAATATTATCTCCCATCATTGTCATCAATTACTGCTGAAAGTGGCTGTAGTTTAAGGGACATTTTCTTGCTATATACACAGAAGAGTCAGGTTGCAATCCAGCATTTTGGTTCCGCTACCATTACAACATCCTTTCAGGCATCCTGATCACACCACATCCTAAATCAAACTCAAACATCTAAGTGGCTATCCTTTTCCTGATCAGAAACAGAACAGCTAAATTAACCTTTCCACTCCTTGTGGAAGTATTCAGTTATCCTTTCCCTTCAGATAAACACACACTATGATATAAAAAATTGTATCAGATAAAAAAATGAAAATGCTCGCTAATTTGGACAGAATCTGAAGGTGTTAACTTGGTAATGTTGCCCTTTCAGGTATGTGATATGAAAAGTTTTAAAATGCCTTGTCGAATCATTAAACCTCTCATCTAAATGCCCTTTAAAAATGGAAGCTATCTGAATACAAAGTTGCAGACTTGAAATTTACTTCTTTATTTCTGATATAATTATTTTCTTGTTATACCCTCATTATACGAGAAATCAAAAACCAGTAACAGCCATTGTTTCGTAGTTACCTTGAAATAATGTGCAAGCGCAAACCAACTTATGAAAGGTACTGATACTACTAAGCCTATCATAGGTAAAATGAGGTAAATTGAAGGAATAAAATAAAAATCAACTCCAGAAAGAAATACAGGATAACAAGAGATGTCACTGATAAAAAAGAAACACCAACAGGCAGAGAAACAGTTACTAATTATTTAGTAGGAAATACCAAACTCTAGGAGTTGAAGTACTATATCGGAAAGCACGGGATAAAATACCACTTAATTTATTCAGAGAGTTTTTGCTGATACTGGAATAAAAGCAATATCAAAACAATACATTTGTATTTATCAAGGTTTTTTTTTTGCTAAACAAAGCCTTTTAGTACTTGATGAACAACATACAGAAGAATTCTTCACTCACCACCGAAATGCCAAAGCTCTAGGATGAAAAGACAGCTGTTTAACAGCATGCATCAATATTACAAATAACCTGGCACAGAAAATACAGGAGGATACAGTGTCTAATGGAGACAACAAAGGGAATTAAATGAGAGAACGCAATTACCATTCTTGGAACTTGGCCACTTCACTGAAGTTAAGACTTCTGGTCTTGATAACAATGGCAATCTTCAGTTATTTGTCATTTCGTGACAGTATGTATTTCTAAGGAAATGGTTCACCTCATATGTTGAAGGAAATAGTCTTACCTAGAGAGCATGCCCAGAGGAGTAACATTAAGTGATCCCATCAGCATTGCCAGGGCCATCCCTGGGGCTTCTCGCTCTATTACTTCTTTAGTGGCCTGCAATCAAAGATTAAATAGCGAAGTGAGTGAAGAAGTGCAAGGACAAGAAAAATATGAAGCCAGCTAAAATTTGGTTAAGAATATCTCCTTTTTTTGTTTCTGCCAAGAGACGTCCTTGCTAAATTCTCAACACTGAAATATGTTAAAGAATTTTCTCTTGGGTGTGTAAAATAGGGAAAGACAATGGGTTGGGAAGAAGCACTGTTAGCTGTACTGTAAAGACTCCTATAGAAAATATTAAAAGTCAGGACCCTATATATATAGGAAATGTTAACCAACGCCACATAAATAACAACAACTCCCTCTAACAGAAAGGAAAGAATGTTGGGGAATAAGCAAAGAAAAGGCCAAATGTAACTGCCTTCTCTTCCTCATCAGTCTCATGTGCATTTTCCCGTTGAGATTTTCCCAGGCATGAGAAGGGTGAATCGGTCTGCGCAGAAGACAGAAAAAAAAATTTGCAAAGGGAAGCCCATGTAGCAGGCAGGCAGGCAAATAGTAAAATGGTAATGATAATGGCCAGAGGCTGAGGCCTTCCCTTTTGATCATGTCAGCAAAACAGCGGTTCCAAACAGGCTGGTGGCTTTTATTCACAAGCGGTCCATATGCAGTGGGCATCGAGAAGCCTGGAAGCAGAGTCTGAAAATTTTTGTCTTTTTAGTCCTTTTTCTACACAGGGAATCAGATAGAAAATTATTTTTCTGGGACATGCACAACCTTCTGTCCTTACTTCCTAATACAAATTTTCCCAAACACACAATCCGTCCAGTCTCCCAACCTCTAACTTTAGTTAGGACATAACACCTCAAAGGCAGGTTACAGTCCTACTCTCTCTTCATTTCCCTTACAGTAATTGCTGCTCAGTGGATCATCTTGTTTCATGTTCTGAAACAAGATTCTAAGTTATTTGGCACAACTAAAATGTTAGCAATGCTCATAAAACTGTGAAATCCATTGTAAAACATCCAGCCGAACCACAACACTTTGATGGTACAGCTATCAAAATAGAAACAGAAAAGCACATCTTAAATATAAGGACACTCTGAATAAGCTAGATTTCCTTGGCAGTTTGATATAGCAAAAGAATAAAATGGAAGAAAACCAGACAAATTATTTTGTGGGAAAGATTAAATTATAAATCACATCCTTGTACTTCTGTGAGTTCCTAGTTTACAAATAGAAAAACAAAGTCCTAGAGAAGGAAAACGACAGAATTAACCCAATGGCATCCCTAGGAGAAGGATCCAGGAGTCCTATACTAGCTATACAGCTGAAACACTTACAGGAAGCAATATATGAAACAAAAACAAAAAATTCCCTGAACGGTACAGATATTCAAGTGGCCATATTCTCAAACATTGTCACTAACATTTAACATATTTTAAAGGAATATGTCAGTGTCAGAAGATATCAGACACAGCTATCAAGTAAACCTTCAGATTTTTTATTAATAAGCAAACTTGGTGCATGCTCCATTGTGGGAAGCATGAATTTTGGTTTATACAAAACCAAGCAATTTTAATTCACTAGCTGACACCACAGTCTCCTTTATTTCAAGCATAGCATGTTGGTTTTAGTATCTGCCATCCTCTATGCAGAAACAGAAAAGGCATATAAATACCACCCAGTGTCTGTATTTCTACACAGGGGAAATGAGAAAAAGCAGGCTAGGAATGATGTGGACAAAACTAAAACGTCTCTGCTGAGGGAGATTGCCTAAAGATACCTGCTGAGGTATTAAATTATCAATCACATCAACAAATCTTAACACTAGCCATAGACCTAATGATTTTTATAGTATAGAACAAAAAGCCATTGCAACGGTGAAGGGACACTTTGCTGACAATGAAAAAGTTGGTGAAACATGGAATCCTCTGTGTGTGCATACATAGTAAGTCCGTATCTATGCCTTTTATTTCAGCTAATACCATGCTTCAAAGCTATTCAAAACCGGTTTTGTGCATTTTGATATTTCTTTTTTGCCCTTGAGCACAGTGACACTTTGAAGATATCATTAGTTAAAATTCTAAACAGGCTTCAAAGGTAGTACAAGATGCAAAAGAGTTACATAAACAACAATCCTGCAGCTTGGGGAGTCCTTCAATGAAATTCAAGTCCATTCTCCAACTTCACAAGAAAAATGACCTTCACAAAATGTCACTGCTAGCAGGCAATGTGATTATTAAAAATGTATGGACTAAGCAACAAAATCTGAAAGGGCAGAAAGTCCAAACAGCAGCACAGTCCTCAATAGAAGTTTCTAAAAATACCTGTTTCAAAATATATATGCTTATGTTTATTACTGCAGGCAGACTTCTACAAACAGAGGAATGCTTCCTGTTTTCATATTTGCAGCCTGACTGGATGGGTATAGACAAAAAAGGCTGCTGCTAAGTAAACAACTTTTGCAGTGACATCTGCTCTTGAAATCAGCCACTGGAAAGTCCAGTCTTGGGATGTCCTCAAATAACACAACTCAAAATGTGCAGTGTACAGGAACTGAAATCACCATCACACTGGGAAGGACACTCTTAATCAGCTATACATATATGAATGAAATTAGTGGTGCTGCAGTGATTTGCAGATACTTTGTGTCTATCTGTAACAACTCTGTTTCACTAACAATGCACCAAAGTGCTGCTGGCCAGGTTTTCTAATACTTCTTTAAGGTTTGAAGGAAGGGTGGAAAAGAGATGGCAAAACTAGATTTTCTGTGTCCAGCTCAGGAGTTAACTGCCTGGTACCAACATCTACCTGCATGCAAACTATTAAAGAATTAGTGACTCAGCACCTTCATGTTTTACCAGTATGCTGAAAGGCTGGATTAAGATTGTTAAATTTTGTTCCATGGGCAATTTTTTCTTGGTAGTCTCACCATCAGCCAGCTTTTGCCTGCTGCAGGGGGCCATAGCGTTGGCACAAAATGAATCACAAATCAAGGTTATTGCCCTTGGCTCTCTTACAACAGCAATGACGACACTACTATGTGGCCAGAAGCAGGAAAAACGATGAGATTTCATTCAGAGTTGTCACACTGATGTCTTCATCAGGACCAAAGCTGTACACTGATTTCTCAAACCTGAGGCTGATGACTATATAAAAAGTAGGTGGACAATACTGGAGTAAATTTGCTAAAATGTCAGCAAGGAGGTGTCCCCAGTTTCTCCCACATAAGGTGACAGTGCAAAGAAGACAGATGCCTACAAGATGGAGGTGGAAGAGAGGGGTTCCACAGCAGTGGAAGCATTTGAAGATAAAGGCAAGAGTTCAGGAGAGAGACACAAATGCAGCAAGGCCAGTTTGAAGGTTGCAAAGAAAGGAGAGGTCTGTAGTTTAGACGGGAGAAGGGAATGTGGGAAGAAGGAAGCCTAAGTAGAAAGGAAGAATTGCAGAGAGGAAGTCCAAGCAGCGGGATTGTCAGAAGGGCAGGGATGAGAGTAGAGCGAGGGCAAGTGAATGAAGCGAGTGGGATGGAAATAAGACTGCACAGGGTGGCTTGGATGGACAATAAATGAGGGAGAAACTCAGAAGAAGCAAAAAGGAAGACAGGACATGATAGCAGTGTCAGGCTGTGGGGGAACCAGGGAGAGCCAATGGGACTGAAATAAAACAGTAGTTTCTACTCCAGAAAGGAGAAGTAGAGACTAACAACTAAATGATTATTTCACGGAACTATTCAGGACTTACTGACGATGCCTATGAGAGCAGTTCTTCTTATATTTCATTGCTATATGAATAAATGCAATTTATTCTAAACCACATTTTTGATTGTTTTCAAAGTGCCTTTTTATTGGAGTTAGGGCATTATGTTCCCAAACAAACTGATATATTTTTAGATATCTTTGACGTAGTTGTGGTTGCTTAACAGATGGCTTGCTGCCAATTGGTTTCACAGAGTTCTCTGCTGCTTCACTGCCTTTCTTTGCCTCCATATAAATTAAGTTAGTTCAGTTCCTAACCTGTGGAAGCCCTCCCAGGCAGCTTCTGGAGGATATACCCACTGCAGACCGATTTAATTAAAAGACCTAGGACTACTCTTCTTGAAATGTTCAGAAACTCCTTATCTTTGTCTTTCAGGTATTAAACATAGCAAACTTTGACCTCTTAATAGTAAGTAATGATCTGAGACATTTCATATACTCTTCAGCAGTTTTGGGATGGTAATATGGTTTTATCTCTTCACCTAAAATGCAAATAGGAAACTGAGAAGTCATAATAAATTCAATTAAATTAAGATGACCGAGACTGCCTCGGTTCAAAATATTATTTCTGTTGAAAAAGTTCAAATCTATGACTCTGCATAGCATATCATAAAGCTATTTATGCAAATTAATGGACAAATTTGCAGGTAATTTATATTTAACAGACTATAGAATTAGCATAGGTAACATTTTATTACCTATTTGAGCTTTCCATTGAAAGCAAAAGTCTTGGAAGGGCTTAACCAAAGAAATACCTATATACCCTCTGCAACAGAGATCACAGACCACAGTCAAACTTCAGAAGACTGGACAAAGACCTACAGAGGCAGATCAGTCAAACATGCAACAAAAATGTCAGTCACATCTGTCAACCACTTGTGTAAGAAGTGTATACTTTAGGAACAAAAATTGTATCTCTCAGCTTGGATATGAGATACCTTCTTCAAGGTTACTCAGTATACCTCTGCTGGAGATAACACGTCTGCCTTAATTTCTATTCACAAGTCAGCTATTTCAGCTTACTCTCTACTTCCCTACTCTTATTTTGCAGGGGAGAAAATAGAAGTTACATGGAGCTAGACTGATTAGAGCTTCTTGCCTAAAAATCAGTTATCTATTTCTTCTCCTAGTACAAGAAATACATGTTGCAGCAGTTGGTTTCTTTCAATACATTGAAAAGTTTTTGGATAAGGATCAGTTTCGAGCCAGTCACTCTCACCATCATGTTGTCTTTCCTTGAATTTTTCTCATTCCCTGCCCCCAATAACCTGTGTGATGATATTCTGTGTTTTTTTTTTTGTGAATGGAAAGCTTGACAGGAACTGTGTTCTCTGATGTTCTCCAAAATCAAATTTCTTTGACTAATTGCTCAGTTAATTTGACAAATGGATAAAACCAATCGCATATGCTACTGCTGCAAAGCAACCAAAGTCAAGCAAGTTTGTAAAACTCTCTCAACTCACCATCAAAGTTAATAACTTTCTAACAATATAGTGGCCCTAACACATCATTGGGGTGCTGCAGCCAGAGATACATCATGCAATGGCTGTCCTTTCACATGTATGCAATTATGATTATCATTGACTTCTCAATGCCAAATTATTTGTCACAGATCCATTTACGTCAAGAATGGCCTGCATCCAGAGGGCAATGAATAGCTGCTTCTGGATAGGGTGGATCCCAGAAGTAGGTGTTCATTGTCATTCTAGAGCTTTTGACAGATTCAAACACACACCAACAAACCTGGCCACATGCACCTTAAAAGCAGTAGCCTGACAGTCATCATTTCCTTAACAATAAGTTACCCATGAGTGCTAATGATGTAGGCCTGTAAAAACCCATCAACTGTTTTATAGTACCAGACTAGCGGACAATAACTGACATAAGGCTACAGTAAGCACCAATCGCTATGTTTGGGCTCACAGGATGGACTGGTGGCAGCTAGGTAGACATCAGGCCAGTGCATGTCTTTCTTCCTCCTCATGAAGTGACCATCCAGGCTTTTGTCAGCTTTACCATACAGTAAGAAACCCAGCCTGAGTCTGGCGAGTCTCCATTTTGATATTCCTGTTGGGTCTTTTTGATGTTAAATGCTGCTATGTGTGTCAGACACACGATCTCTGATCATAGAATCATGGAATTGTTTAGGTTGGAAAAGACCCTTCAGATCATCAAGTCCAACTGTTAACCTAGCGCTGCCAGGTCCACCACTAAACCATGTCCCTAAGCACCACATCTACATGTCTTTTAAATACCTGCAGGGATGGGGACTCAACCACTTCCCTGGGCAGCCTGTTCCAGTAATCGTGATTCTCTCTGCCTGCAACTTGCCCCCATCAAAATCCCTCACTCTCTTCGCTGGGATCCATAGTACCACTTACTGTAACCTAATGCCTGTGGCATGTGATTCAGAGGCCAGGAGCTAATTCAATGTCCTTCTTGTTTATAAACTGATATCAGCAAATGATTCTATCAGTACAATTCCACTGTGTATATGACCATAAAAAGCAACTGGCTGGTAGAGGTACCTCTGATAATACTCAATGACTTATGCATGACCAAGCCATTAATATATTTAATTTTTAATAGTTGAACTCCAATGATAGTTATTGGGGAAGATGCTTCACATTTTTATTCACAATAAAGAAGCTGAAAATTTAAATGAATACACTAGAGAAAGCAACATTGTGGAATTTGTAACTTGCTCCTGCACCTCAGTAGGTTTGTATCTAAGTTTTGAGCTAAACCTGGTTGCATTTGATTTATATAAACTTCATAGATCAGTGATTTGCCTGCCCCATTTGTGTAATAGAAATGTTAATGAAATTGGTGCATCTGGGCAACCAAACCATGTGCATCTTCTAAATATCACTTCTAACATATATTAAGTGTTAATAATATTTTTTTAATCCTGATTGCTACACAAAGTTTTAAGATAGTAAATGCGTATAAAATATTTATGCCACACAAACTGATCTTAATTTTACGATATTGCCCACTCCCATACAATGTCATAAAACCAATGGAACAATCACTTTTAGAAACAGTTAACCAAACAAAGAAAACACTTACTAAATGCTTTTCTGCACTATGAGGAATGCACTGAGGCTCTATGAAGATGTACACAGCCCACCAGATGCAGTATGTTACAGCTGTGTAACAGTGTGTGTTAAGCCAGTGTCAAAAGGCAGAGTATTTGCAATGGGGGAGAGGTGAGGAGGATTAGCTTGTTAAAACAACAGCTGGAAACAGGCCACTGCACTTGCTTCCAAAGAAGGGTCAGGTGCTTTTTCAGCACTCTCTTTCACATGCAGACTGCTGTGCTTCCCACTTCACTTCAAGTAAGAATCAATCCCTTGCTGTTCAATAAAAGTAGTACAGCTGAATACTTGCTGGTAAAGGTAGTGACACCATTCTGCTACTACAAAAACAGTTAAAATTTTATCTATCAATCATTATTATTATTTTAAGTTTTCCCTCAGTTACTTCAAACTGCTTTATATTTAATATAAAATGTAAAAATCTATGCAATCCATCACAACTTTTGTAAAATTCTAAAAATTGAAGTGGAACAAAACCTGAGAAGTGAAAAATTTTGTTCTTTGCAAATCACAGAATCACACAGCAAAAATGAGTATCAATGTCTCAATAAGAGTACCAATAAGAATTTTACAATTAATGCAACTGACAATGTAATGAGCTTTAACTAATGGTATAATAACTAGGGAGCACTGTCTCATTAAAAAAATACCCTGTATAGTGCTTCTGGTTATGTGTACTACCTTCTATACTGACTATATATCTATACCAAAGGGGAATCAGGGTACAGTTAGCTTCATTTTGTACAAAACTAGTGCCAAAATTGACTTCTTTATATATGGGGGGGGGGGGGGGGGGGGGAGGGGGAGAAGTATATTAAGCAATGAAGTCTAGAACTACATAAGAGAAATAAACCTGTCACTTTTGCTTAGTTGTGATATTAGTATCCCAGGAATAGAACAGACCCTGTTCTTTAGAGATCCTCATCAGTACACACAAAGAATGAGGCCACCAGGTAGAAATGTATGCTGCTTTCTCTTAAGAACTTGCCCAGTCGCTTGGGCAGTGAAACAACCAAAAGTTTTTACTTGCAGTTTCACTTCTCTAAATAAATAATTTTGCAATGCTTTAGCTCCAACGCATTTGCTACTGAGATTGAGATGCAGAACTCTTCTTTTGAGAATATTGTCTGCTGTTTCCTATCATTTGCCACCTTCTGCCAAGAACAAATATTGCATATGAAATATTTATACTGCTGAAACTTCAGTCAGTTTCTGCCACAGGTAAAGTAGCACCTCCAAACAATTTCAGATCTCAAATCGTCAATGTTGAAGATTAAAAAAAAAAAAACCTTCCTAAAATACACTACAAAGGACGGACTACTGAGTGATGATTTTTCAAGAATATATCACGGCAATACAAGGATTACAAGAAGTACTTTACTTTCTCTTAAGATTCCCTTACACAGTATCTTTACTCCCCAAGTAAATGATAAAGCATATCTAATAACAACAGCTTTAAAGTACTTCTGCCATAACCTAAAACTCATAGAAAGGATTCTTCAGTGAGATCCAGTGATGCAATTCATGTGTTCAGAGTCTGAACAGTTGTCGATTTAGGTACATGTGAATGATGCAGTCGTTGGAACTGTACAACTGAACAGATTTTGAAAGCCAGAGTGACCTACTGTGCATTCTGACAAACAATTTCCTATACAGGATTATTTAACTCCTGGCACAAATCACACCTTTCTTCCTCCAAGATTCTCATGGAAACAATTGGATGAAAAGGTTTCTCCAAGAGAAGATGGAAAGTACGTTGTTGAGACTGCTTCAGCACAGAGCACTGAAAAAGAAGACAGCTAATCTACACTGAGTGAGGAATATTACACATATCAAGTTTACCTTTTCCTCTGCAATTTGATTTTACTATTTAATTAATGGCTTACAATACTTAATAGTTAACAATATAACAAAATCCAATATAAAATATTTTTCCTTTATTTCACTGTTCCCAAGATCTTTTCTATACACGTTTCTGTATTCAAAACACCAGTTTCTTCCAGTTTTAGAAGACGTTATGGTATCTTTCATGCACTAGCTAAAGCAAGTTCAATCATTTATTGACACTCCTTAGCTGTGACAGAGTAATGCTTTCACCTTAATGCAGCTTGCATTGTACAGACAAAATCTGTCGGTTTTCTTCCTAACTGCCCAACCCTTAACTTTGAAACCCTGAAGTTCTTACAATGTAGGCACTTTTTCATTAATACATATACAGCAACATAGGTATATAAGCACCTCCTTTCACATACACTTCTGCTGTGCTTCAAGCAGTAGACCATGCTGCGCAGAAGAATCTTTTTGCTTTTTAATAAAATTCACTGTGTGTCCAAACTTTTCCAGCAGATTGATTTTTACACTAGCAGCATGTAAGTGGATCACTGAGAAAAGTGGTAATTTTTAACAACTGGTAAGGCAGAAGAGATTCTTAGATAGGCACAGGGAACAAGTTGGTGTACTTAAAATGAACACAGGACCGGACTCTTGCAATAAATGCTAAGCAGCTCACTACCACAGCAATGGTAGTGGTTCAGAGAACTACAAACAACTACAAACATCATAGCCCTAAGCAGATTAACTCAAGTAAAAAATCAGACAGCAGTATTTCTATATAATGTATATGGATAATGAAAGACAGTAATCCAGAATAACATAGAACTCATATGCACCTTAGGTTAGCTGCCCAATACTATGAGTCTGATTAAATGAGTTAAATAAAAAAATCCTCATTTTAAAAAAGCTACCAAGGAAAAGAAACAAAGACAAAACATTTCTGGGGAAAATATTACGCTGTCTTAGCAATGTGCAAGCTATTAATTGAGAAAAACCCACAAGTTCCAGCTGGGTTAGTAAATCCATCTTTACTGTGCTTAAAAAAAGTCAAAAGAAAACTCTACTGTTACAGACTCCCTCCTGCCTGCAAAGAGTGATGAGTAGTTAATAGCAGCTTCTCATTAAGATGCTGCAGGAAACAAAATCCCTAGGAGACAAAGACATCTGAAAGAACTTTGTGTCTTTCTTTGTTCTTCTCATCTTGGGACCCACCAATGCTGAACAGCAGAAATCAGTAAAACTTGCATGAATTGTAGAAGAGTTTGAGAGAGACCGCAGTTTTAGGCCTTGCTGTTCATGGATTAATTCTGTATACCTCTGGATACATAAGTGCTATTTTGTTTGACAGAAAGAACTGGTCAGCTTGTAGAAAGAAGTGGCAATAACCCAATCATTTTTCACTCTTGAAAAGGGAGCTCTAGCCCAAAAACTCAGACAAAAAAATGGTGCAATGTGTAGGCTTCATTCAGCTCTGAAGTCTGCAAAATCTGCCACTTGAGTGATGCACATGATTGCAACACTACACAAAATAAAGCTTATTTAATAAAGTCTATCTACAGTCTACCTGCAAAAAGATTAAAAGAAAAAGCCTAACTAAGGTGTACAAATATTTCCTGAAAGCAAACAGCGAGGGTGGAAGAGATTATTTAGTGTTGCTATGATGTACTATGAGAGCAGTAAAGGACTACTCAAATAAAAGTTCAGGTGCAGTCTCAGATAAAATTTCTGAACCATGACATCTATCTGACTTCATCAAACTCTCAAGTGAAGTGAAAGAGGCTCCAGCAAATTCAAAGTCTAAAACCTGGCAACAACAGAAAAACGTACTGGGGTGAACAGTTCTGCAACAGTCGTTGAAGGATGGATGACTGGGTCCTCTTCCATGTATAAACTCAGTAAATATATCAGTTCAATTTACTAAGGAAATTCACTGACTTTAAGCCATGGATATTACCTTAACAAGCAATCAGTTAAAACTGCATTATAACCATGTAAACACATTTTCCTAGAGTGTACTCTAAAGGACATTTTAAGAAAAGGGAACCCAGACAATGGACTGTTTACATCTTCCCAAATACATTCAACAAAATAACAGAAAAAACCATGGGTTACAAATTGCGATGCTCAGAAGTAATCACGTAAACCCAGTATTGTCTTGCTTCTTATGTCTGCTTTGTGTATCTATCTCCCCATTTTCCCAATAAAACCTATTTACCCCCTAAGTAAAGAGGCAACAGTAGAGAGACACTGGAACTTACTCGGTATCAATGTACCTTCAGCAAATTGTTACATGAGTTGTGACAGCAAAAGGCTTCATCGCTGATGACAATGCATGAACTTAAAGGCATATATGTTCTTTAGCATAACACTTATCATCTGAGGCATTCTTGTCTAAAATTAAATAATTTTTTCAAACTAGATCCAGAAGCAACATACAGACATAATAAAATCTGAATTCCAAGTTGATATGAGTCATTGTCAGGCACATTATTCTTAAAAGAATGGAAAACTTCAACTGAAACTGAAAGCAGTGATTAAGTGGATCAGGGCAGTGGAACACCTTCTGGAAATCCCAAGGGTAACAAAATAATTATATACCTGTCTTTCTTTTTGAGAGCAAAAGACCTGTATTAGTTAGGAATTTGTTTTCTTTTCAGAAACAACTGAAGAAATTAGCTGCTTAGATGCTACAATGCTGACTATCATCAGAAAGGATACCTTTAGAAAACAGAGAAGAATAAAGAAAGCAAAATCTAAGAATTTTAATGGAATTTAAATACTGCATTGAAGTGAGAAGAGGATATATGAAAAACACTCTCCTGACAAATAATTTGTAGGATTTAGACATAGTAGTTCAGGAAATGACTATCAGAAATGTAACAAGTTTTTTTATCAGAGATAATAAGGAAGGAAGACAATAAGGAAATAAAACTGAGAGAAATAGGCTGATAACAGGAAATTTAGTTATCCTGGAGAGAGAAACTCTACAAGCTGGAAAGACTTATAACTCCTCATGACTATTCCAGAAGCTAATATTTTGTTGAAAAGTGCAGGGGATAGACTAAAGAATATCTTAATAAAAACAAAAAAACAAACGAACAAACAAACATAAAAAAAAGGGACAAAATAATGTTGTATTTCGTTGTTCCAGGGTTCCAGGATCAGAACCATTGTTCTGATTCCAGATAGATATGATGTTATTCCCAGGGCTTTGTGTGTAAATTTTTCATTGTTTCTTTAACCAAATTTTGACTCATTTATAAGACAAAAACTACAATGTATTCTTTCAACTTAAAATATTTTTTTTTTAACCGATTAAAGTATTTGTACCATACTTGATCACTGCAGATGGAAAACTGATTTACCTGGATATTTTACAGTGAAGCTGCCTGAGACAGCACTGCATCAATTCACCGGTAGGTATAATTTTCAAGCATGAAAATTCCATGCATTCATGAAAAAACATTGTGTTTATTTTCCTTCAGTTTCTGATCCTTTTCCGCATTTTGTTTAAAGTTTATATAACCTGCATATTATTTGAAAACTAGCTGTTTTTCTGAGATAATATTAATTTTTAAAAAAACATATTAAAGTAACTAAAATGATACACAGAAGAATGACTTATGGTTCTTGGGATAAGAAGCGAGTTCTAGCAACGTCCTGCAGCCCCACAGTGCTAGAGTGAATATTCCTCCTCCCTTCCAGCACCTGATGTCACTTCTCAAACAACAGGCTAGGGAAGCAGCAAAGTAACACTGGGAATTAAAGCCTGGAGAAAGAGAATTGCCACTGAGATCTGTTCTTGTCACCAGAACCCTCAACAGTGTGAAGCTGGTGGGAAGTGAGAGACTGCCAGCCTACTGTCTTTAAGAGTTCACGAACTTGTGAAAAAAAAAATGCCTGGAAAAGCAAGGGAGGGTTGGAAAGGCTGAGAAGAGAGACGACAGGAGAGCCTAGGATACCGTAAGGGAGTAAAGGTGGACATTTGTGTCCTCTGGTTCCTCAGAGCAGGGAACAAGTATACAGGGAACAAATCTATAGATATATAGATTTCTAGAGACTAATGTGAACACTAGGAGAAGGTTCCTGCTGGATCTTACTCGGAACATTATCTGCTGTACTGGGAGCCATCCTGCACACGGGCAAGCTGATGTCGGAAGCATGGGAGCAAGGTGCTCTCCCACAACGTCGGTCTCTGATTCCACAGCTAGTCTCGCACAGGTGAAAGAGGCTACTGACTCAAGGGATGCTGTCCTGCCTCTATGGTTAGACATAATTTTGCATATTTAGGGTATCTCTGAAGACAGCCAAAGTAGTAATATTAAATCTGGAGAGATTAAAAGAATATTACAATTACTTCAAGCGTAGGAAGACTTTATTGTGAAATTATGACAGCGTTCGTTATGACAGAATGTTCTCTCTGGTTCCTAGTTGGTACTGGATTCAAAAGCATAATTAAAACCACAAACATAAGCTAGAAACTGTGGCAGAGCTAGGAAAAGAGAGGTCAAGTGAGTTGAATTAAAGAAAAGAGGCAGGAAATCCTGCTTCTTACTCTAAGCTATGACAATGATTTATTCCCTTGCTATGGATTTTATGGATGTAGTCAAGTCCTCGTTCTTCATCTGTGAGAGAGTGACAAAAGGTTTCTGTAAACTGGCAATAGACCATTCTGCCAGTACAGAGAGAGTAGGAAGCAGCAACTACAACACACTGCGGTTTGGTAATACTGTACTAATCCAATGGCTTTTTTAGATAAGCTGCAACCTTGTGTTTTAAATTAAAAGATTGTAAAATTTCTTGTTTAGCTCCTTTGATCCACTGTGTTTACTGAACATAGCTCTGCATTCAAACCTTAATCTTTCTGAGCCTCAACAACAGATTATTTCCCCTGTTATTACCTAGCTTCGATGGATTCTGAGAATTACCATAGGTAATACTAGTGATGTGTTTAGTACTTAATTACTACTGAATTTAATACTGAATACAGTATTACTGAATAGTAATTCACCTATCAAATGAAGTGATGGAAGCAAAGACGAAATACAATTCAGCTTTTTTTTTTTTTTTTTTTTTTTTGTAAGGAGGGAAAGTGTTTTGAGCAGTTTATGAAAAAGCTGGATGCTGGTACTGAGATCAGTTTTTGGCTGGTATGTTGAACTGAATCAGATCATGAAGGAGCCAGACAATTTCTGTTTCCCCATTCCTTACAATTCTTCTTGATTTTTTTCAGACTGGTGCATATTTAGAAATAAAATCTACGCAGGTGGGCAGGACAATATGATAGAAATGCCAGGCATAAAAGCAAGTGGACAGGACAGCAAGAGAGCAAGTATCAGTGAGTAAGCAGACTCAAAGAGCAGCAAGGGGACACCATAATCAAGAAGCAGGTGAAAAGGCAGGAGGAAAATGCCAGACATTCAGCAAGTCGATAAAGCAGTACCAAACAGTCAGCAGGTGTGCCAAGCAGCAGAAGAGCAATTCCGCAAAGTCAGCAGATGCACTCAGCAGGAAGGTGATGCCAGGCACTCGGAGTGGGAGACAGGGCAGCAGAAGGCCAATGTCCATGTGCAATCAGATCGAAAGGACAATAAGGAGGCGATACATGCCGCTCAACAGATGGACAGGGCAGTAGGTAGTCCGTGTCAAGCAATTAGCTGGTCAAGAGGTAATGCCAGACAGTCAGGCAAAGGCCCAAGATTTCAGGAGGACACCACCACACAGCCAGCAGGTAGAGAGAATAAAAAAAGAGAGTAGCGAATGCCAGGCACTCCCCAGACAGGCAAGGCAGCAAAGACCAAAGGCCATGAATAATCAGATGCAACTGTCAGCAAGGACAAAACTGATTGACAGCAGCAGGGTGGCAGTGCTTTTTCAATAACTTAGGATACCATGAGTGAAACAGTCCCAAGAATCTAGATGCTCACCCTCTGGTAATATCATTAGATCAGAGTGAACCATGACAATCCACAGGAGAATAGCACACAAATGGAAACAGCAGATGAGTCTGACCCTAGCACTTGGGGAGGCCATGGGACTTTCCTATAAAACAAAAATATGAGAATCCACAAGAAAATCAAACAAATGGGAAAAATGTGTCTAAAAACTGTTTCTGATGATGATTAAAAAAAGCAAAAAAATACTAGCAAAGAATTAGTTTGGAAATGATTGGGTGGGATTGAAGATGTCGCTTACCCCTCTCTGGAGCCCACATAATGGGAATGTTGGGAATTTCTGCAGCAGAAAAACAGAAGAGAAAAGGGATTTCTGACTCCCAGTTCAAGGAAAGTATGTCAATTTAGGACTGGGTAACCTCTTTGGGCAAAAAATAAGAATTCAACTGAATCTTTGCCCATTCCCAGATACATGCCTTTATTGAGGTTTGCGAAAAATTTAAGAAGCCCACATCACTTTCATCTCATGACATCCCACCCTTATTCCCCCAAACCACACTTACCTCTAGCACAAGGTGTATAAGAGGGGAAAGGGGATGGTCTTGTGAGCTCATTCCCATATCCACTGCAAAATAACTTGTGAAGATGAACAGGAGTACCCATTAACCACTGCCGGCCATTTGTGAGATAAACTGAAGAAGTCATTAACTGTTACTCATCACTAGCGTAGGCTGGTGTTTGAATCTGGCTTAGAGACACCCACAGTCTAATGAAAAGAATTAGTCTTATGAGTCTTGTGGGGTAACCCTCTTCTATGGGAAGAGCTGCAAAAGTACGAAACTTATCAACACCTTTTTTTACCTTGAATCTGCTCTTCTCTTTAACTTGAGCACTCTGTTATTTATCATGGTTGTTTTTTTAAACAAATTAAGCCATGTTTCAGAAATCTTAGCTGCTGTTCTATTTCAGAAACATGTAATGAACTCTGGAATGTAAGAACTGAGAAATCCCAGCAGTAATATAATTCAGTAATTTAACTCATCTGTCATTTCAGTCATGAGTCTTTTTATTCAGTAAGTATCTTCCTAGTGACTCAAAGTCAACCAACCAGGAATCAAACTTCACTATTTCTGTCCTCTTAGAAGTCCACATTGTGCGTGTACTTATCTGCCTGCACATTAACTTCTTATTGGTAACACTGAAAAGCTACATCTCACTTTGATAAGGCAATAATATGCAACAAGAAGCCAACTCTTCCCTCTCCAGAAAACTATAGAGAACCTTAGACACAATAAAGGAATCATTAGTTCTGCTGTGCACTGCTGAATTAGGATTTGGAAAGGTCAGAGAGACAGAATCCATATGAATTTGCCATGTACTCATATGCAACAAAGCTTTTAAGGAATACAGTAGTAACAGGCTAAGCTGACGGAACATTATTGATACTGATCCCCTGACTATCAGCCACTCATCCTCCTTCTAGCTGAGCAAGGCACAGGAATAACACAGGATAATATAACTTCAAATTTAGAAATTGGGGTCATAGAACAGGAATTTCTTCCATATCCAAACCTTCCTGTATCAAACACTACTATTTGGACTTAGAACAGAATGACAAGGACTTTAGGCAGAGGAGACCAAGTGACTTCCATCATATGATTAGTAATGGCATAAACCATCCAGGAATAGCATCCACTGACTGAACCAGAATAGATATTAATATTATAGAGTACAAGGTACTTAGAGCATGCATTGGCAGTTTTATCAAATCCTGTGCTTTTGTGGCCAGCAGCAACTACAGTTAACCGCACCACATCAAGAACAAAATTGCTAGCACCTTCTCTCCAAAGGGAGATCTTTCAAGGCTCAATGAAAATGAACTATGACTAACTGATCTCAGCGAACCATAAGAAAATGTTTATTTGTGTTAGAAAATATGGACTTTTTAAATCTAGTGAAAGTTTAAATGTCAACAATAAATAATCAACAGTAGTTTATGCACCTCACTATTAATTTGGGTATTCTCATTACAAAATAATTGGGAAAAAGAATATATGTATGAAGTCACATGAAGCTAAAATATCTGTGAATGGTCTAAATTAATGCTAAAAAGTAATTATTTTCTTGTCCGTAACTGATAAGGCTTTCATGTCTGAGTGTGACAACAGTCATTTTGGTTTTCTATTCTGGTACTTATACAGAGTTAACATTTTGCTACAGCTTCACTGCTCCACGTGGCAGCAATTAGCAGAAGCAGGCAAAGGACCAGTTATAATCCTAAGAGTAACTGCTGAAGCCAGCTGCTTTCCAAGACTCTTCTCGTTTCTTTCCATTTAGTGACTGGAAGAGCTCCTACACAGCAGGCAAGCAGCAAACGAGAAATTCTCTACTCTTTAATAAGTATTAGTTTTAATGATCAACTATTTAATAGTGAGTCATTTTGTTACTCTGGTGCACTTACGTCAAAAGGACTAACTCACTCATTTTTTGATACATCTTAAATCCAAACTAGCATTTGCCATCTCGTTATCATTTATTTAAGCTGCCTTCACAGAGAAGTCTTCCTAACGTGCCTATACATTTTTTTTGATAATTTTCTCCATATTAAGCTTTTATTAAACTCTTTGTAATAGACCATGACCAGAAAAAAAAAGACACATTGAGGGCAAGAATTGCATAATTACGGGCCTGACAATGTTTTCAAGATTATTTTGCCTTAACCTGATGTTTAATTTTGTTCAGTTCCCTATTATCTGCTGTGAAGAGATGTTTTAATTGAAACTATTTTTAGAAATGTCTGAAAGGAAAAAAAATTCCAAAAGTTCCAAATTGAAAATTTCATTATGCAGAAGCCCAATGGCAGGCATATTTTTCTCCCCCAGTTACAGAAAGGACTGCAAGATCTACCCACTGTGGTGGCTACAC
Organism: Nipponia nippon; assembly: GCF_047370975.1. Classification (NCBI taxonomy): domain Eukaryota; kingdom Metazoa; phylum Chordata; class Aves; order Pelecaniformes; family Threskiornithidae; genus Nipponia; species Nipponia nippon. The sequence goes on from NW_028262291.1 coordinate 34,727,633, forward strand.
TGCTAATAGGAGCCAAGCCAGTTAATTTAAACTAACAGAGAGAGGTCCATATGAGCTGTGGTCCCTACAGTGAAAACACGGCTAAAAGGCATCAGTAATGCCAAGAGGAGGAGAACCCATCTCTTTACCCTCATAAAAAGTAAATTATAATAATATTGTTCTTCTCGGTGTATTTTTGAAAGTATTTGGGATCACTGGGATATGAACGATTTGTCCACCCACAGGATATGCTGAGTCTTCTTCCAACTTCTATTCTGAAATTACCTTGGAATAAAAAACTTAACTGCAAAATTTAAGATAAAAAAAGTGAGATTTCCTGGCTCGTTACGGTGGCTTTGCTTCTCCTTCTATGAAACATTCAAATCCCTTACTGCTGTTTTACTATTGTTTGCTTCTTTTCAACAGAGCCTGCAAATATTACATACATGTTTGAAAGACAGAAAACAGAACTTCTATTTGCTATTTGAGAGTATTAAGGAAAGCTACAATAAAGCAAATAAAAGTTGATCCTCAAATGGACAAAAATACCCAACTGCTTAACAGGAATTCTATTAGTATTATCTTTAGGATATGATGGTCAGACAACTTTACACAGAAGGCTAATACATTAGTTAAATAATTTAGAAGATACTTGCCCCAGCATTCTCAGCCAGTATTACCAGAGTTTTGCATTTTCAAAAGAGACAGAGAAGCAATGCATGTAATTCTTCTGGATGCAGGAAACAAAACTGATTATTTATTAATTTCAGGATCCATTTGATTCAAACTGTCATCTCATTTAACATATACAGAACGTAAGGCTAGAATCTAATTTGGCCTTCCGCACAGGATAACTCATTAAATATCATCCATGACTTCTGTAAGGAGTACAAGATAACTTGAGCTTTATATGACATCTCCCACAATCAATTGCTTTTGATTTGACAGGATTAAAACAGAGAATACAGCTCTTCTTTAGGGCATTTGCTTGTGTGATTAATCTCTCATTGCTAAACAAACAAGCCAACCCAAACACATAAAAACCTTCCATTATGATGATTCTCCTATTAGACATTTCTCGCTTGAGCTTCCTATCACCAGCTATTGTTATAATTCTCCTTAGTAGACTAAAAAAGCCGTTGGTATCTTACATTATTATTTCCCAAAGAAAATACCACATTTTAATAATAGTAATACAGTCTACATCTTGCACTATTATTTCCCAAAAAAAGTACAGGTCAAAACCAAGTTACTTGTCAGTGTTCTTTATGATAAACTAAGCAGACTGAGTTGTGTAACTCTCACAGAAAGCATCTCTCCTAGCCATCATATATTTTTTTGACCTTTTCCTATATCCACTGTGACAAAAAGGGCATGTCAGAAAAATATGCAGCTTTCCACTTTAGACACATCAATCCCATACACAGAGACAAAAGTATCCCCTGTATTCATGTTCCTTTTTTTTTCCCCCACCATCTTCGTACTTGTCTATGTCAGCAAATCTAGACAGAAACAAGTTGAGACACATACATTCTTTCAATCCAGTATCTCAGCTGGATATGCAGACAAGGAAAGACGTTCAAAACTGCTGTTTATGTAGCAGAATATCAAGAATTTACCAAGCCCTCTTTATTTATCAAAATTAGCATTCTTCAGGAATGCTCTCTCTGCATATATTTCTTCCTTTTTTTGTTTTTTTTTTGGGGGGGGTTCGGGGTGGGGTGAGGGGCTTCTTTTCTTTTTTTGTGTAACCTCTGATATTCAAGTAAATGGAGCTGAAATGGGATCTGGTTTCCTTCCCTCTCACATTTCTCACTATGGCTGTCCTGGCAGCTCACAGGTGTTTCCATGCAGTGACTGAAGTTGATGATAGCACAACCAAGCTCTTCAGTGATGCTGCTGTGTTACCAAGTTTTCCTGAGAAACTCAGACAAGAGAAGAGAAAGTGCACTTTTGAGCACTTCATAAGTCAGCTAAATCAGTTTGGAATTTCCCAAGACACAGGTACTTCTGTAACCTGACAGTGTACTGTGTAGTCCAAATAATCTGTATACTGCTGCTTCTCGAAGAAACTGGTAACAGTTGTTTAATGAAAAGTGTTCTGCAACTAAATATATCAGTTCTGCTAAAATAACATGCCTTCCAAATACAAGATTTAAAATTTAATTATAGAAAGTTTAATTGAATGAATAAGGCATACAAATATGTTTGGATTTTTATAACACCAAATACAGTGTTTCAAATAACAAATTTTATTGAAAAATTGAAGCAGACTGGATAAAGACCTAATCATATAAGCTAGGAACTGTCTAGATGACTAAGAAAAAGGGAATGGTACTTTATAGAGTTGTTGATAAACTTCTAACAGAGTAGCACAGAATTTGGAAGGAGTTCGTCACAGCGCAGTCTATTCCATTTAAGCATATTTGTTGCCTAGATGCACCTGGCAAGGTTTCATAATTCAAACCCTTCAGGAGCAAGCTGGGTGGGAAACATAATTTTCTAAGAAATATGGAGAAAAATAGTTCTCAAAAGGTCTGATGGCAAGTTACAGGATCAGACATAATACATACACGGCACACTTCATTATACAATAGCTCTACACAGAAATCAAACTTAACGGGGAGCAAGATCTCCATTAAGAGATACTGAAAACTACAGTCTTAAACTAGACTACAAAAATAAATGCTGAAAAAGGATATTAAATTGGAGGGTACCTTGAATATTAAAGGGTGAAAAACTGAAACAACAGCATGGGTAATTAGAGGTTGTATGATCTCATAAGTATTCCTACCACAAAATGACTAATGTCACATGTGAGATGAAGACTTCATTCCTCCTCACTATGGAGCCATCCTGAAGTGACAGTTTGCAAAAAGAAAACGAGTTTCTTTTGGACCAGTCACAACACTAAGATGTTTTTGGTATGGCACTAAGAACAGTCGAATACTGCTGAAGAACAGAAGTACCTACATATTATTTCTAGTTTAAACTATTGCCTACTAAATGGAAATTGTTATTTGAAATGTCTCAGTGGATTTGGGTTAATCTGGGGGGAACAGGTGTTGCTGCGAGAGCATGGCTACAACGTGACATACCCTGTTCTGTCACAAGCATCTTATTTCATAAGCAAAGTTGAATGGAAAGCAAAGAAACAGACAGAACACATGAAAATTACAAATAATAGAGATTAGGAGCATTGTCCACACTACTTGGAACAGAGAAATGGAAGGATACAGACAGTAAAATAGTCTGTAGAAATAAAATGGAATTTGAAGAAAAATTCACACTAAATTCTAAGGAGAAACTTGGGAAACAGCAAAAGTGAAAGATACCGTAGGGAAGTGGGAAAAGCCAGGTGACAGAAAACTTGCCATTGGTAATGACTATAAAAATGCTGGTGCAATTTTGAATTGAACATACAAAGACTTTATATCACAGCAGCATAGAGAATTTCTTCCCTCCAGACACAGCTTTTGTGTGGCTACGTTTGGAGTATTTTGTTCATTCTGAGCAAGCTTTTTTCAGAAAAATGCTGACAAATAGGAGGGAGTTCCAGAGAACAATGACTTCTTTTCATGGACTAGAGAGCTTTGATGAAAGAATAAATAAATATGCATATATCGTCAGATTACATGAAAACAAGTATGTGTCTAAATACATTTAAAAACAGTCTATAAATATTGAAAAATATAATCAGCAAGAACCAAGAGGAGCATTCATAATTTTTCCAGAGCATTGGAAAAGGAAGAAGACTGTAAGGAAACATCTGTCTGGTTTTACATGATGGAAAAGAGCTCTTCTATGCTTCTTCTAAAGTCTTATCTTAAAATTTCAGGGCCAACAATTACCTGCAGTGGGGCTGAACTGTTTGTGAATATACATAGTGACACAGCTCAAGGATGTCTAGCATCAGTTAAGGCACAACAAGTTGACTTCTATTGCTATTAACTAAGGACATAAAATTAGTCTCGTAGGGTGGCAAACAAGACTTGTGAGACACACCAGAGACGAAGGGTAAGAAAACAGCTAGAAGACTCTGTTGGGGCAGACAAGTGAATTTTTTGGATGTACAATTTTGCAAAAGAATAAATGTAAAAACAGAGAAGACAGAAGATAGAAAACTGTGCAGAGCACCTGCATACATGAGATTTTTCCCTTCTCCCTGGTATTGACTAACAGTAATAGAGAAAATACATTTCTATATCAAAGGATACCTAGTGATAGATAAAAACGCTGCCACATTATTTAAATATTTTCACAAAAGATAATGTATATTATCATTAACATTCTGTAAGAACTGCAACTGTCTACCACTCAAGTATTGCAGTTGCAAGGAAAAAATGTTTGCATCTGGAAATACAAACCAGAAGTTCCCTAAACAACTTAACTTTGGCCATATGTAAAGCCCTGATCTCTGTCTAGCAACAAACACTTTTTAAACCAACAAGCAGACTGTATAAGCATTTCCAGTATGGATTTAAACACTATCCCCATAAATTACAGGCAAAATAAGATAGTAAAAAAAAGTGGTTTTATCTACAAAATTAAGCCTACACTTTGGCTTTAGTCCAAATGTGAACTCCCATCAACTGCCGTAAAAGATGAAGAATTGCAGCATTCACTAATAACATCTACAAGACAGTTTCCTTCAGATTCAGCCATCCATTGGGTGAATTTTGGGTTTTAATTATCCACATGAATTTCATCACTTCAGTCACATGGACAAGAAGGCAAAGGATATTCACACTGCTTAATTGAATTCACCCTCACCCCTCAAAATATGAATCATAGTAACTAATTCAAAAGCTTCTCCACACCCACTGACTAGACTGAGGCTATAAATTTAGGGACCAGGGATAGGTAAGGAAAATCAGATATTGTTAATACCCGTAAGATCATCTATTCCATTGTAAGAAAAAAAAGTCATTACACATCATTGAAACAACTGCAATAACCCAGTATGGTTCCGATAGTGTTCAAAAGGCAAAGTGAGTGGGGAAACGGAGTAATTGTTTTTGAAACTTCATCATAAATTTCTGAAGTTTCAAGAAGTTATTTTTAATAGATACATTATGCTAGGCACTTAGTTTCAATTTAATCAATAATTACAGAATTCAATTAATGTTACTTCTTTGGGCTGTAAAGACTCAGAAACTAGCTTTATCTTGTACACTACAATAGCAATTATGTATTTATGCTCAGAAAAGAAAGCAGAAAAACATGTTTTCTAATCAAAAGTACAGGAGGATTAAGGAGAAGCAGGACTGAATCATTCCAGCTGCAATATGACCCAAGGGACTACTCTCCCTACTCTCAGGAAAAATGCTAAAATGTCTTCCAGTATCAGATTCAATTATTACCAGTTTTAAAATCATGACTTAAAGATAACATCTCAATAGCACCATGTCATGATCACATCATTTCATCATCAGTTCAGTAATGAGAGGAGAGCATGCTGGATGAACACCATACACGGAAGAGATTAAAACCATTTCTGACATCAATGCAAGTTTTCCTGAAGGCTTGCTATTGCACATTTCATGTTGACATAATGAATTTTCCATTTTGAACTGGTTCTCTCATTGACCCAAAAGACATAAAATATGGGGCCAAAGCTTATGCTTCTTCATATGTTTTTGTTATGACACATATTGGCAGACTAATTTTCTTCCCTTAAAAACATTTGTTTGAATGAATGATCTAATAAACCCTATTGTAAGAACAAACCTTATCATTGCCACTTTGTAATAAAAACAGGGATTCAATCTCTCCACTGTGATTTAAGCTTAGTCTTGCAAGTTAATCCAACTTAAACGAGTGAAGAGTGAGAAAATAATGTCCTATATAAATTCTTTTTAAGTATAGGAATAATTCGACAGTCAGAACACTTAACTTTGTTATAACCAACCAAACTCTTGCATACCTATTATTTTTAAAAATAATGCATTTTTTCCTCAGTACAAGGTAGTAATGATTTTTATATCAACGTGTTTTTATTATATAGGATAAAGACACTTCAACAACTCAGATAATTTTTAAAATGGCCCACTGTAATGTCAAAACTAATCAAATAAACCATTGCCACCTATCTTAAATGATTAGTTTGAGTAACAGCAATGAAACTGTATAAGGAAAATACTAGGTGTTTATGTGCAAAGTTCTCATTTGTTTATTTCTTGTCCCAAATGCTGCTTGAGAATCTGTGGCTAATTTTTAGCACTGGCTGCAACACTTCCTCTGGCACTACTGCCTAGGCGCCACCCTGCATGAAGGTAATAAATCAGGAAAACCGAAACAGAAATTCAGCCCTCCTTTTACACGGTGCTGGGAATACAACCTTCAAAACCATTAAGTTAGTTTGCAAGCAAGAGATCAATTCAACCAACACACTTTTCACTTTTGTGTTGCTTTAGCACAGTGAATCATCTGCAAATTCAGTTTCCCTAGCTAGTGCACTGTGGTCATCTTATACTGTTCCCATTTTCTGATACACAGACCCTTAGGTTTTAGTTACTTAAGGTTTCTAGTATATAATCTAAAATCATCAGAAGTAATCTACAGGAGCATTTTCTTTACATGCTTGTTTAGTTACACAAATGTTATACAATAAATTAGAAAATATTTTTAGATTCCTAATGGAAAAAAGTTAAACTACATCCATGTTTGACAGAACACATTTATAAGCAATAATATATAATGAACTCAAATCAACTCTAAGTTGAAAGTCTAAGCAATTGAAAACTTATGTGAGTACTTAAGAGAAATCTAAATATGTTAAATTATGGAAATAAACACTTCAGGCACTCAATCTTAATTCTGCCCTTTAGTGAACATAAGCAAACAAAAAAAAGTATGTGATTTTAAAAGTTCATATTAATCTAACTGGAACCACAAATACCAAAATACTTCAACAGCAATCACGCAGTCATTTCATATTACAACTCATGGCCATGAGGTTATTAGGTTAAGTATCTTTCTTTTTTTTTCCTTACCTTAGCTCCTTATAAGTGGAACGTAACCAGATTTCCTGCGCAATATTTACAAGTGCAGGTTACCTCCATCTCTGTGCCTGTTTAGCCTTTTTTGACAATGTGGTGTCAAGCAAAGCAACAGCAGCTTTGCACAGAATTTTTCCCCCCTACTATCTGCCTCTCACACTCCAACCTATAATGCAGTAGTTGTCAATGCAGTAGCCTACACGGGAGAATTAAAGGATCTCTCTTATCCCACTTTTCCTTGTGCAGGACATAACAAAAGCCACACAAGTTTTTGCTTAGCAGTGTTGTACTGCAGTGCTAGGGAAAATTACACCAAAAGCCTTTAGAATTTTGTTTTGTAAGGGGATTGGAAATCTATTATACTATGCCACATTTTAGTTTGAAAATTGTTTTGGGTCAGAACCCAAGGTCAGAGTAATTCTCTTGTGCTATATTCCCTATTGCTTTTTCTGCTTCCCAGTTGTGTATCCCTTGACCTGTCCAGAGATACTGCAAAGTAAATTTACAGAGGAAGTTTAAAAAAAAATATCACCCCCTCCCCCAGACTCATACATTTCTACACCAAAGGGCAGATTTTTCCTATTCCAGGACTATCTCACCTCTGGAGTGACATCTCGTGGTGCAAACCCTGTTCCTCCAGTTGTTAAAATCAAATTAAGTTCCTTTTCATCACACCAATCTATCAGCGTCTCCTGAAAGAAAACAGGAATCCTGTCAGATTTAACAAGTAATACGTGGGATACAGTTATCTCAGAAAACACCTGAAGACTTGAAATGTCTTAAAAACAGACACACACAATAAATACAGGGAATTGTAAAATCACTCATGGCTTTGTATACAAAGACTTTAAACCACTATTTATAACCAACATATCACAGAATAATTCAAGTATCCAGCATAATATTTTTGGAAATGCAAACTGAAACTCTGTTCTCCATCTCTTGACCTGAAATGGCAAACAAGAATTCACAGTTATTCATTTATATCAGTTTATTTTGATTTTGAGATATAAATATAATGCTTTGACACATGTTGATAGAGTATGCGCATTTAATTCAGATTACATGGTTGATGCTTATTACAGTAACTTTGGTTTCTGTGCTCCACTTTAACAGCCTGAAAAAAGTAAGAACCACATATTTGTAAGCTTATCTACTAAAAGATGCAATAATAGACCTGATGCAGCAACACAAAAGATTATCTATAATCATGTTTTCTACATTCCCTACAACATCTCAATAGGACTGTACATACCAATTTCAAGGCTGGACTAAGAAAGCTTAATAAATCTGTCATGTAAATTCAATGACTTACAATACTGGAGAACTCATGATACTAGAGAAGTGTTTAATTTTATTTGCATTCATTTTTTAAATGACATTTTAAACTAGTTTTCAAACAGTGATAAAAATTTGACATAAGCAGAAAATTTCTGTAGTCTCAGTATGATTATATCACTTATCCTTCATACTCTACTGTGGGCTAGCACAGCAGCAGAATGTCTGCTTGGAGCTCAAAATTAGCTGTGTTACACGAAGTACACTCATGTATTACACAGCAAGGTATCCATCTGCAGAAATCAGTCAGATCAATTACTTAGACAGCTATCCTTATTCTAGCAAAGAAACCTCATTCCTTGAAAAAGTTTAGGGCATATTTATGTTTCTGGAGTGTTATACTGGGGAGGAATGAACTGTTTTGGTGACTGTTGGCTAGAAGCTTATTATTTATCATAAAATTAGATCTGAGCGACATACTGATTTAAACAGCTTAAAATACTGTTGATGGTCATAAAACTGTCCAGAACATTTTAAAAAGTACTACAAATTTAGATTAATCCTCAGGTACGTTCTGCAGGCTTAGCACTGCTACATAACTTTCAATTAAGAGAAAGCTCATATATGGCCTCTTCCAAATTGCACGTAGAATAAACTTGTGTCTGCCTGCAAGCCCCATCATGCAAGCAAAGACGTGGCAAAGCCAAAGGTTCTGTCTTTATTTCTCCTTTCTTTACTCATTCCTTCCACTTTTCCTTTTGCATTCTCTCTTGTCTTTATTAAAATCACATTCATCTTTTTACTCTCCCATTTCGGAGGGTGGCACTTTACTTAGCTGGGCTGTAAATTACCAGACGTTTCTGGTTATATGACCATTTCAAATAAGCTCAAGAAAAAAAACACTTAATGTCTCAGACCTGTACATAAATGAAATATTAAGTCTGACTTCTTACTTACATTTTGAAAAAAATGTGAATTAAGATAGTAAAAAGCATTTTAAGTGTTAAAATTGTTTGTTTCAGTAACAGAGATATGCATCAGAAAAACTGTTTTAAAGAGGTAGCATATTCTCTATTTTATCATCTAGAAACACATACATCGACTTTGAACAGCTACAAATTTCAGAGAATACTTGAGAATTTCAGTATAAAAATGGTGTTTGGCAAAGTTAGAGCTTAATATTGTATATATTTTAAAAATTATCATCATCAAGAAAAAATAGTCAGTATAAAACAGGAGGGTGAGATTTTGTGATTTTTTTTTTTTTTTAAATGAAGCATTTATCTTTAGATAAAACAAAACCCACCAAACTCCAACTGGTTTTACAGAGAAAATAAATCCTTCCTCTGTTCTCATTTTGCTACAGTTCAATAATACTCCAGTTAACAGGGAAAAAAAAGTCATGTGATAGCCTACAAAAAGCTAAAGAAATCAGTATACACCCCAATTCTTCAAATAAACTGAGCAATAATTAAATACCTATTACTGCTATTCCATCAGTGTACTTAGGCAGACATATAATTCTCTATCAAATTCTAGTTATAGTAAAGAAATATAAGCTTTCAGTATGAAGACCTTTGACTATGAGGCAGGAAGTTTGGGTTTCATTGTATTTTGGAAGTGTAAATTGTACCACTTAGATCTTTTAAAACCATGGAAAAATACCTGAGACTGATATTCAGCTTATTTACTTTCTAGCCCACAAAACTCTACCCCCCAAAACATTCTCATTGACATTTTAAGTATGTAAAAAAGGAAGCACCACCCTGATCAAATGAGGACAAAAGGCTACTCATATTCACTTTGCTGCTGCCAGCAGTCCAGCTACATTCTCCATTGACTTTGCATGGAACTGACTTTGCTGTGTCTTCAGATGAGAATTCCTCTATATCAAGGACCTGATATTTGGCTTTAATGATGCTATACAAACAAAATTATTATATAACATTTCAACCAGAAAAAAATTCATCAAATAGTTTTTGTGCATCTTTGTCCTCTTCTATTGTTTCATTGATGATAGGCTTTCAAGACAAAATGAGACTAAGTCAACAGGTTATGTAAATCACTGTCACTCCATTCAAGTCAATGGAATTATGCTGATGGATACAAAAACACACTATCTGGCTCTGAAAACAGCACTGTAAAATCACTACCAAATTTTAAAAAGCCAGAATAAAACTACAAACCTCCAGAAAAAAAAAACAACCAATAAATAGCTTAATATTTTTAACAATTAATATCCTAAAATAGGCTTTATCAATTATTTTCTAGTGTGAAGGTAGACAAGGACAAATGAAGTCATTACAGTCAGTTCCTCTAGACACATTTTTACTTCAAAAGCACACAACTGTGATTCTAACCTGTTCAGATTTCATTGAAGTCCTAGAATAATTATATTAATTATGTTTTTCTGCTGCACAGAAATAAAATGTCAGCCCAGTTGTCTCCTTAAGCTTTGGATTAGATCTAGTGTCCTGTCCTCTCTACCTATTTCTTTGCATTTTCTCTTTTAAATACATTTATATTTCTCTCATTTAAATAAGTAAGAAATCCTTGGGTCTAACATATGATTTATTTCCATCTCTTGCTCCAAAGAGCTCTTGTTTCAATCGGCCATCTCTCTCCCCCAACTTGGAGCTACTTGTTGGACCTCCTATGCACTGCCCAATCTTGAAATTATTTCAGTTATAACACTGCTCATCAAAACCTCTGCTTATGATCTGTTTGAATTTTCTCATGACCAATGTTGATTTCACCAGTGCAGAAAAATCTTGCCTCATTCTTTCACTGAGTTCTTGGTCTTTCACATGTAAATTCATTGATTTTTAATGCCAATAAAGATCATTATCTCATGGAAAGAATGTCTACAGTGTGTGGCACAGTGTCTACCCCACGTTTACTGCAGATGCTTGCAAATTCATACAGGCACTGTCACATTATGACAGACTAAGTCCAAAAGCTGTACAGATGTATTCTTGGGGCACCACACCTAAGCTAGTGCTACGTACCATTTCAGTCAGTGAACGGCTGTAACACTTACAGACATATTTCCTTCTGTGGAGGAAACTTAAGCATTTCACTGTCCAAGATGCAAAACTGCCATTAGTCTAAATGGGCAAGTCACAGAATTTCGGTCAGTTCCTCCTGTATTTAAAACAAATTCTAGGACTCAACCATCTCTTCACTACACCACCCACTCTTCATCTCAAGGATTCAAGAGAGACACAATACATCGTAATTTAATTTGGTAGGGTTTTCCAGCAGCTGTTTATGTTTATCATTAAGTATTTGTTGTGTTTCTAGTAACTGTTTCTTATCAATAATTTCTGTGGGATAATGCCTGCCCCCCCCCCCCCCCCCCCGCCATGATGCATAAGAACCCTGCTCACAGAATGCACAATGGTCATGGTTAGCAAAGTGGGGTATTTTTTAACTCCATTAATGTACCATCCTCTAATCTCTGCAAGTAAGTCAACAGGAGAAACAAACAGGGATTCCTTTCTGGAATGAAAGAAAAAGTTCCCTGATCTTTGGAGATAACTTTTTTTTATTTGTGGGTTACTTATCTTAGTAAATTTTTGCAGTCTCTTGCAATAAAGCCTTATTACAATCATTGGCACTCTCTGTTTCCATCCTTGATCGGTGCTTCACTTAAATAATGGAGTAGAGCAGTTCTACATGTGTAATTAATTATTTCATTTTCAGAGTGACAGAAGCATCCACTCATTGACACAATATTATTAAGCATGCTGTTAGCCAGGAATTTAATCTTGAGAAAGGTTGCAGGATTCCTCCAGATCTCTTACTGCTACTGTACACTGCTCTTCCACGTACATATTTAGACTACGAGTAACGCCCTTAACTGGAGCAGCAGTACTACAAAGCACACAAAAATGGTCACCGTGGATCAGACTAAATGCCTACACAGAAGAGCTGAGGTCTTGAGGACTGTTCCTTTCCTATGATGCTACATTCCTATGGTATTTCTTGTCTTTCTTTTTGTCCTGTTTTTGCCATCACTTTGCTACGAGAGTGTGATAACAGTCCCACGTGTTTATGCATCTGAAATGATTAGAATACAATCCTGCAAGTCAATATTATGGTGCTTATTCCTGGGAGTAACATGTATACTTTTTTTCTTATCAACATGTAATTTACTTCATAATACAAGGACTGTAAAAATAATTCTTGATACATATGCATACTTTTCATACACCTTAACCATTGGAATATGACCTGTACACTGTTACCACTTCAGATATTAATTAGGACAGAATAGGGAAATGCTAAAAAGAATATAAACAGGCAGGTTTTCAGGAAGAATCCATACAGAATTCTTCCATTCTATATTCACTATTGAAACCGGTTAAGTAATTCTATAGTTAACAAAGACGTTTAGTATTTTGGCACACGCTGAATTTTTCTAGCACAGTGCAAATGAAATTATTTCTCCTTATATGCACCACTAATCACATATGAAGCACCATTTAAAATACGTTAAAATTTAATTGAAGTTGCTGAACAAATGTAAATGTTAACTATGAAATTTAATTATGAAACAAAATACATTTATTTACATTGAACTTTGAAACAGAAGTAAGTTAGTATAAGCTGTTTTACAGACATGCATTCTATCTAGAAGTTCTCAAAACAACTTTACGTGACTGAAAAGACCATTGTGGCTTCTGGGAAAAACTACTGATAGTGCTTAGAAACGCAGAAGTCTGTGTTCTACAGCACAGATCTTCTCAAAACTAGAAGCTTTGTAAAATTATATAACTTCTATATTTGCAAATAAATCCTGTTTACTCTAGGACAGTATGTTTCAAAATGCAAGGAAAAACATATAACAGTATGTTGTTAAAGCTATAATGATAACTTTCCTTAGCAATCCAAGTCAAATAAGAACAGTTGTATAAAAAGCCACGTTAAATATCAATTTAGTTTTCTTTCACATTTAGTGGTCTCATGCTAAAAGAGCCTGACATAATTTTCATTTATGATTATCTAATATCATAATTAAGAAATTATAGTGAATGAGAATATGGAAGAACATATCAAAGAAGAGAAAATCTGCATAGTCACAGATTTGCTAAGAAAACTGGATGTCATTTTGACCACGAAGTTTCAGGAACATAGGAATTAGCACATTAAGATCTCATAACAACCTTTACTTAGTCATGTGACTTGAACTACTCCAGACCCCAGTTCACTAAAGATTATCCCTGATATTATGGCGAGAAAGCATACATAACTGCATGAATCAGAAATTCACGTCACAGCACACAAATACAAAGCAGGAAAAAAGAAAAAGAAAATATAAAAGTAATCCAATTGTTCCTCGTTGTTGTATTATTTAGGAGTTTGAATCTTCCCTCTTCGGCTGACCGTGGCTTGTCTATTGATTTAAAAGGGAAAATCAAGTACCGAGGACCATGCAAGAACATGAATACCCATAAACAAAGGCACTGAAGGAAAGATAAAGAGCGGAGTTCAACATTCCATTTGAAAAAGAGGGAAGGCCTTAGAAACATTAATATATTATTGGAATTAATTTCATATTTTTTGCCCTAATTCTTGTGAAGGTTTTATTTCTTATGCTCACAATCTTTCTCTTACTGCTTCAAAGCTTCGCTGAAATGTAGAGGTATGAAGATACTGTTATGTGTGGAGCAACAACTTTGCAACTAATCAATCTCAAAATCATGTAAAAATATCAGAAAATGAAATACTAAAACGCCATGAAAATACACTTGACATTTTCTATTACCTCCACCCTTTTTTCCTTCCTCCACAACAAAAGGCAGAAAGTAAGAGAAATGTTAGGATTATGTTCAGAGTGTAATCACTGTAGTCAAGAGACTTGGATGAAATGCAAATACGTATCTCAATGTGTCTAAATAGACCTTTTCATCTTTTAAGATTTTACTGAACATAGTAGTCTTTTGAAGATTCTACAGATATATTTGCAGTTTTCAGCATCACAGTCATTTTGCATTCTTGTTTTTCCAAATATGGTTTTCTAAATACTAAGCTAATGTATTAAAAGAAGTCATAAAAACACAACTATTGTACTGAAATGCAAAACTAAAGGAAGTAATAAAAAGGTACTCTATAAATAGCTTACTTTTTAAATGGAAATTTAATTGTAGACATTTTCCATTTGAAATAAATTGCAGCTATCAAATATTTCAAGGTTCAACATACTTATGCAGCCTGTAACGTAACGTTTTTTAAAAAAGTACTTCACATCTTCTAAAAGCTACTATTTGTGATAATTATCACTAAAACAGGAAAAAAATAGTAGGCACTGAAGTGCAATGCTCAACAGAGTTCATCTATGCAAATGAGTAGGGAAAGTCAAGCAAAGAGATGTGCAAACACTGAAGTGTTTGCTGGTCAAACCACCAGGACCGAGAGTGCCAACACTGCGGCTTTTTAAGGGCTGAGACTGGCAAAAAAATTTCTAGCTATTAGGCTGGAGAAAGGAAAAGACAGTATAGGCCACATACCAGATTGACTCCACAAAATGAAAGTGCAGTTTTAAATGTTTTTTGCTGATTCCCTTCAGAAAGACAAAGGAGGGATTGTTAATTCAAGCTAACTACCTTGACATATTAATCTTAGTATAAATGAGAAAAATCGTGATTTTATTCTATGATTTAACAAGTTCAATTAAAATCTACAAGGAGGTCTAGATCAGATGCAAACCATAAGTCTAGATGTGCAGCAAGGCACAAGACTTGTTTCCTTCTGTATGAAAAATCTTTTCCCCTCTATTGTTGGTACCACTGGTATCCTCCTAGAGTGCATGCTAAGGTGTTGAAATCACGGCTACTCACTGGAAAGGATCGGTCACTCCAGCATAACAGTTTTCCTCAGATGCCTGGAGGAAGGGATGGAACTTAGAGCTGTCAGAAGAGTCAGAACTAGATATTTTCCAAACACGCTTGTTTCTTGAAACAACTTTCCTGTCCACTCTGAATTTGGCAGATATATATGTGTGTGTGGGCATATATGCAGACATGCCCATCTTTATATAATAAAAATGTACTAGCAAAAGCACTGAAGTTCAATGTGTCTCATTCCTGTCATGCATAAAAGACCTCTCTCTAAAATGTAATGCTTATTTACTAACATAAGTATTACAGTAGCTATAAAATCTCTATGTTTTTCTTAAGAATTTATTTGAAATCAATTAAAAATTAAATAAAAACATAATGCCTCCTTTACAGTATTGCTTTTCCCAGTGAGAATCTTGACATCTAATATATATTCCTCCTATTATTTCTACAACACCACAAGCTAAAATAGCACTTGGAATGAAAAGAAAAGGAAAAAAAAAAGCATAAACCCAACTACATCAATCCAATACTGCTCACCAATAATAGATAAACAGGTATTTTCTCTCTTTTTTGTTTTAAATTAAAGCAGCACTTCAAAGACCTGTTATCACAAGATATAAATGCTTGATTTTAAAGCCGTAAACTTCAGATTAATTGTGCAGAACAAGACAGCTTTTTCCACATTTTCTTCCCCTTTGCATATATTAATGCACATCTAAGGTTGCTTAAAAGACTGTTTACTTTGGGTTTTCTTCTCAGAAGGTGAAAACGCAGCTTGTGCTTGTGCTGACACACAAGTCAGTAACTTTCTAAAACTGGAGTCCTTTATGATATTTTATCTATGTGTATCCACATCTACAGCACATGTATCTCATGCACCACAGATCAGAGGTTTCACTGAACTTTGCTGGCTGTAACAAAGCCCAGATAAGCAACATCTTAATCTCATCAAAAACATAGAAATGGCAAAGCCACAGAAAACCAACTGTAAATTTCTTTGAGCTGCCAAGACAACACTAACTGCTTCAACTCTAAGAAACAGGTAAAAGCATGTCTGTCAATAGGCAAAGGCAATACATCTCAGAGAACTCCAAGTTCAAACATGTAAGAATCCTATTTCTGTAATAGCCTTCAACTCACAAAACCCACACTTCTTAGGAACTATACTTTAAAATAATCACTTGCAGAATTTGCGCATACGTATTTGCATGCAGGTACAACTACATCTCCAGTTTAAGCCAGGTTATACCCTGCCTCTACTTGTGCTGTTCAATGGGTGGGAAGTGCAGTGGATTTAAAAATGACTACAAGGCTTCTGTGATTAAAAAAAACAAAAAAACAAAAAACCAAACAAACACATGAGGAACCCAGCTGTGGAAAAATGTTTAAACTCAAATGTTTGCTTTTCTGTAACTATGAAGTTTTACAAAACAATATAATTGTAAAAATATAATTGATCCTTACAGGACCCAGTTCAGTTCTAGCTTCATTTTCTAATAGTAAATACAATCTTACATGTTACTTCATACATTTAGCTACAATTGTGTAAGCCATTGTTTCATTTTACTTTTTAAATAGTATTACAACTTACATAATTTCAGTTTTTGGTGTAGCTCTCAATGGAAATGACAAATTGACCAGAGTGAAAATATTCAAATATCTAAAAAAGGTTAGGATGGGAGAAAAAAGACGAGATGAAACCATTAGAGAGACAGGGAGCTACTCAATGTAATGCAGTTAGTGGTATAAATTCCTCAATGTGTGTATTGTTCATGCGTTTCGTCCATAGAGTCAATGAATGAAATTGTTTTTAAAATAAAATCTGCTGCTTTACCTGTGAAAATACAGTAAAGAAAATTTACCTACCAACGAACAGCTGCTGTACTTTGAGATATTTAGTCCATACATATAGTCTAAGAGTGGGTGGGCTGGTGGCCTGCCCTGGAGTGTCGCGGGAGGGGCGGCCTAGCTCCTCCCCTCTTCCTGCTCGAGGCATGACATACAGGGCAGAGTGCATCCGCCACCACTTCAGATCCTCTTAAATGCACAACCAAACCTGAAAGAGATTCAGAAAGAGGGGAAAGGCAGGTAGGAGACTAATGTACATGCAGACTATACCTCTCAAAGAACACCAGTTACTGACCAGTAACCTTTCTTCTTTGAGTCTGCATGTACATTCCCGCAACGACTCGCTCCGAACAGTTACCTTTGCCTTCTACCACCCAGGAGAAGGCCTGAGGACTCCCACAAACAACTGCAGCATCACTCCACTGAAGGCTGAAACAGCCCTGGATACTATTAGACTAACATAATGCCGGGTGAAAGCAAAGACAGAACTCCAGGTGGCCTTACGGCAAATGTCCAAATACCATACAATACAGATACTAAGTTTGCCCAGAGATCTAATAGCATTTGCTTTGGCCGTGGCACGAGGGAACTTCCTCGAGTCCACCCAGAGCCAGAAAGCCATCTGAACAATTGTTGTGTGAAGTCAGCTGAACTTCTGGATATTCCCACAGTGCAACAAGGAAAGAAACAAACTAAAAGACTTGGGCCCTTGAAGAGAAATTATAAAGTCCTTAGGAAATCAAGAATTTGAAGTATAAAAATCAATCAAAGAAGCATAAGATCTGGAAATGAGTACTGGAAGAATAATTGCCTGGCTACTCTGGAATTTTGGCACCACTTCAAGGAGGAATTCTGGATGACTGAAGAACAGATGCTCTGCCCTTATAAAAGTAGTATGTAAAATGGCAGTCATACAGACCCGTATACTTCAGCAGCTGGCTGAGAAAACTGTCACCAGATGTGCCACTTCCATAGACACAAGCAGAAGGAGTAAGAATTTAAGAGATCAAAAGGGGAGAAGGAATCACTATAATGCAGTGGTTTTCCAAGACTATTCAGTCATGAACAATTCAATGTACCCCAATCAGCTCTGGTAGGAAGCTATGAGTTGTGAGATGTGAGAACATGAGTATACTCAACCAGAGAGTGCAACTTGGTACCCTCACCAAAGTACAGAAAGGAATCAAAGGAACTGCATTTAACAATAACCTGAAAGAGCTGAGATCAAAGCAGTGACAAACACATTGTACAGAAAATACTGTTTTTTCATAGAGTATGCATGTCTAGATGATACTTACATGCTACTGGCTATCATTACTCTGGAGAGTAGCACTGATGACCCTAGAGACTGATTAATGTTTTGACATGGAGGGTCCTGAGATTGCCACAGCTTGAAGAAGAGCCAGAGAAGAGCTAAAATACAATGTCTGTGGATACTACAAAAGAAATCTCACACAGCAGCATATGAATGACACCCACTGTCAGAACACGGTGAAATGACCCGAAACATAACAAGTTTGTCTTTACTGAATATTTCTCTATATGTGTGCCAATTCTGGCAACTTACAATCAATACACCATAAAAGGAGAAGAATCATTTTGCAAGCCTAATCCAAGCAAAATTACTGTATGGCTTTATTAAGCCAGGAAGCTGAATGAGATGCCAAAACAATGAGTATATTTTAGCAAAAGCACATGCGGTATTGCAAAGAACAGACTTAATTAGGTCCTCTAAAGAATACCCCTAACAGAAACAGCAAAAGTGTCTTGTACCCACACAGAAATTTCCTTGGGGAAGTCTAGTTCATCAAATTCTAAAGAATATACTAAAATGGGCCTGGATGGAATCTCAGTTATTCTCTCTCTCTCTGTCCAGTTCAGGATTATTTTGTCATTCCTGACAGACATCTGTCTACAAAACATACTCTTAAAGACCAGTAAATGTTTTACTTTTGGACAAACGACCACTGGAAGAGTAGGTGAATAAACTGGTTTAAATTAAAATCCGAACTTTTGGAAGAAATGTAGAGATTTGGTCTGAAGTATCACTTCTATCTTATCAAGGACTGTAAATAGAGTCAAAGCCACTTACATCAGGGCTCACTGTCTTCTGTATGCAACAAAGAACATTGTTATGTCAAACAAGTAAGACTGTGAAGAATCACATTAATATTTCAAATTTGAGTTAACTCTTCTATTTAAAATGGAAGTCTGACAATCACTGTATGATAAAGAGAATTTACGTGCTACCAAACTGGTGGATGAAATGCTGAAATAGTTGCCGGATATATAGTAGGCTCATGAGTTTCTAATAACTCTAATATTCTAGAGTACTGAGAAACAAAGCCCACACAGAAGATGAATTCCTCCTGAAGTAAAACCATTTCCATTTTGCAGCACATGTAAAGGTTATGGACCGTTTCCTACCCTGAACCAAAATGTTCTGTATGTTTAAATAGTCAAATATGTTATTACACTTCACTGGATGAAAACTTGAGGGCTGAATGATGCATGTGTCTATTGGTCTGAATGACCCATGTGGGGGAAAAAAGGCAGAATAGACCAGAGTAAACGCCTGCAAGCTCCTGAATTCCACGTACCAATATTGTTCAAGAGAGAATGGAGTGACTGTGGTGACTCAGACACCGCTTTTTCTTAATCACAAGAGAATAAGGGTATTGGTAGATAACCATAGATCTGAGATGCACAGAATTAAAAAGACATCTCCATACCAACTCAGATGCTCTGCCCCTCTAGAGAAGAAATCTTCTTCTTGATGTTATCAACCACAGATTAATTGTTGATTAATAATACTGCCAATACAATTGCCTATTTAGATAATCAGAGAAGTATCTGATAAGAAGATGTGGCAGCATATTTTGAAGATCCTGAAGATAACAGATTGTAACAATTATTTTATGGCGAGCACAACAATTCCGTAGATCTAGCACCTCCTTGCTTGCTCATGCAGTGCACTATGATGGTGCTATTCACCCAAAAATCATTGTTCTGATCATCAGTGTATGGATATAGAACAGCACTCCAGTTTTGCCTAGCAACTTTTACTAGAAGATGCCCCTCTTTTGCAACGAAGAAGCCATCCTTACTGACACCTCTACATATTTGTAGTGGATCCCCCTGACAGCTGAGAAATTTTGAGATTACTATCTATCAGCTCTAACACCTAATTATAAAGCATAAATTAAATGTAAGATGTTTCCAGCCAACCAGTGCATGTACAGGCCATGTGATCTAACAGCTAAAGGCACGATCTTATTGTGATCTGTGATTGTCCTGACACTGTTCAGATTGTTTCAGAGAAGTGTTCTTTTGCCCTGGTGAAGCCTACCAAGACAACAATACAATCTCTTTCCTGAATATTAGATGAATATTAGAATAAATTAGATGGGAATTATCTGTGTTCATCCTTCTACTGTAGTGTAAAATAAAAAAGTATTTGTAGAGAACCCTGAACATTATGTGTGAGTTGATGCAGAAAGGATTCTTGTACAAATCAGGTCACTATATGTGCAAAGATGCACATGCATATATGCAAAGATATTTATTTTTCCCCAGGAAAAATTACTATAACAGACAAATTACAAAGTACCATTTTTAGATGGTAAATGACCTTCCAGGTCTAATAATCAACACCAGATTTAGCTTCCAGAAGATAATAAACCATCAGGAAGAAAGCCCCTTCATCCAAAACTAAGCAGTGTCCTTTATTTCTCCAAATACAAGGAAGGTATGGACATCCTGCTCTGATATATTCTTGTGATAGAGATATACAAACAATGAAGAAAAAGGTATGTGCGAGAAAGGAAAGAAGACTGGAGTATTCTGGAACTGATTAGACTGTCTGCACTTCTCCATTATCTGCTGTGTAGGAGTAATCTTGGAGACCCTGCAAATGATTCTCAAAAGGGATAAGGAAAGGATAAAAACCAATTGAGATTCATTGATGGTTCTTAATGCAAACAACACATTGACAGTTGTTGAAGGCAATGAAAAATAAATAACTGTGATCATTACAGAAAAGTCTTTTCCCTACGAGCCCTTGCTTTTTTCTTACAGAGACAGAGCACAACAGAAGAATAATAGAAGGAACTAGTAATAGGCTGCCTTGCTGATTAGGTTATTGTTTATTCCTGAACTCTAGAGTATAAACATCCAAAGACTAAAATGTAATGAAAGAACCTTTTGGCACTTATAAGACAATCTATTACCAAACTAAAAAGGCCACTCTTCAAAGGGAAGACCTCTTCAGGATTCAGTCTATGCAGAATCTCTCTTACAGGCCCAAAGGACTATAGCTATTACACAATACTGGGTGAAAGTGGTTACCATAGAATTTGATGAGCTATCTTCTGCTTCCATTGCAGCTTGCAGAGGTGTCTTAGCATTAGCTGATCCCACTGCAATCAAAGATTTCAACTGATTATGATACTCAGGAGAAAACTCATGCAGAACAACTCACATTAGGAAGACTTCCTTCCGTAAGAGCTGAAACTTTCTGGTCATTTCTCTTTTGGAATGTTTTTAAAACACGTTCATTTTTTATTGACACATACTAACAACAAAATTACTTGGAGTCAGGTGGTAACAAAAGCATTCAAAATCCTAAAGAAATTTCAAAATCACTTTCCAACTGTTTCTGCAGCTGGTATAAATGAAGCTAAAATCTGCCAGGATACTAAGGTTGTTCAAACATGCTTTTATGGGTATTAGAAATCTCTCAGGCAAAATAATATGCAGAATGTGAAACAACCTACAGCATTTTTGCAGAATTCTTTGTATTGTAATCTCCATTGTTTCTAAGGTCCTAAGTTTCTGTAAATTATTTTGTGCTATACAGAAATATATGTTAACACTTTGTTATATTACAAGTATTATATATATTAAAAAAATGTATATCCTTTTGTACTGTCTGAGGTGGGACAACTTTGTAAGAAGTCTGCCTAATTTGATAAAGTTGCTGCAAATGGAGCAAACAGAAACCTAATAAAGCAACTGCTTCATAGAAGTGATCTAGCTCAATCTAGTCTCAAAATGTTAACAAAGCCAGAGAGGCTAACTAGGACATGAACAAAGTTCAAAGCAATACATGAGAAGAGTTGGAAAGGACTATTCTAAGCAGAATCACCTGTCATCTCTTGCTTTTGTAAAGATGTATGCCAAACTTCACTTGCTAAAATTTAAGAATCATAAAAGAAATAGTAATCAGTACTATCAGAATGAGAAAAGTATAGAATGTTTGCTGCTAAAGGAAGAGCAATCCTTACAAATGCTTGCAGTGGTCATATTGAGTCTCTTGACTGCTGCAAAGAGTGTCTTGGTATATTCAGAAATGCTTTCTAGTCACAACTTCCAACACGCTGGTTCTATTTGCAACTATTGGTTCTGTGACTGAGAGTTTTCAAACAAACACTACTAATTCCAGAGTAAGAAACACTTGCACTAAGCATGTCATCTATACAGGTACTCCTAGCACTTAATCTTGAATGAATGATGGCTTAATTAATTAAGTGTTCTGGCAACGAATATATTTGTACCATATGCTTCAGTTGCAAAATCAAGATCTGTGCCAGAACCAAAAGCTGCAGCACGGAGGGAATAGTCGTTGACGAGTGAAGCCCTTACCGTGTCTACTTCAAGAGGAATTAACGATTTACAAACTCTAGCTACTTAGCACAAGACAAATCAAATCTCAGTGTCCTTTTTACTAAAAGGTTTTCTTACAATTTAAGTTCTAAACCTCAAATGATTGCTATTGTGTTAATCTTAGCAGACATTTCTCACCATAAGTAATCCTTTTGAGATAAGTATTTCAGAAAGTATTTTTCAAATTTATTTTGAAATTGCATTCACTTACTTTATCTGAAGTTTATATTAAACCTTCGTAACTATCTAGAAGATGACATTATTTTAAACATTACAATTAACCGAATTAACATACAGATATTGCAATTATTCATTATACTTTCATAAATGGATATTTCATGCCTCTCTGCTCCTGTTTCCCTTGAAAAAGAATGGAGAGAGAATATATACACACTTTTTTTTTGAGTAGTTTTCCAAAAGGATACGCAGGGACACTCAGTAATTATGGAAATGTTTAAGGAGTACAGTAGGTACAACAGGTTCTAGTGAAAAAAGGGCAATTCCCATTGTTACTGATGCGCTCAAATCAGACAGTGGAAGTTATGCATACGAAATGTCTGCTGCTTCACAGGAACAGAACCCTCCTTGCTAAAGCATGAGTCATTTCTCGAGTTGTGAAACCACGGAAAGCCCTCTGGACTAGGAAGTACTTGTTCGTTATTTTAAAGATGTAAGAAGACACACATGGTAACCTTTACAAGAATCCAGAGTTATTTATATACTTCAAAAAAAGTTGCATAAGACATAATGAGTCTTTTGGACTGTGTATCACCTGCTTTACATACTATTATTCTAACATATGGTCTGTTACATGAAAATGTTTACATAAGTAATTTTTGTTTTTTAATTGTAAAACTTACCCTTCTGGACATGTTAAAATCACATCACAGTCATCTGCTCAATGCAATTTAGAATAAAGGCATCATCTCAATAATTAAAAATACCATATTGCCCCTTTCAAAGAGTTGTATCATCTCCCACACGTTCTACTTTGAGGATTATGATGCACGCAGTATATGTTATCTCTGGACTACTGCTTTCCCTTATAGAGACAATTGCCACTTTAGTGCTGGAGAGTGATGAAGAGCCTACACAGGCAGCAGAGTCATTCAGATAGTATTTTCAGTAAGAGGGAGTAGGCGGAATTAGTGGATGAAGGAGAGTATGCAATAAATTTTATCTGTGAGCAAGAACTGGACAATGCCCTCTGGAAATTAAGGACCACACAATGTTCTATTTATAATGTTTCTAATATTGTAGTGATCCTGACCAGGAGACCATTGTACATCAAGGAGTCAGTGATCCACATAACAGTTCCCCTGCCGTTCCCACAGCGGGCTGTGCTGTGCTCCACATCCAGCGTGGCCTTCAGGCCTGTGTCACGCTGCACAAATCCCTTGGCCAAGGGACAGACTCAGACACCTCATTGTAACAGAGAAGCCTGTAGGCAGCTCCCACTCAGTACTGGTGATTACACCACCAGCGTGGCCCTTTCTTCATCTAAAATTGTAGCAAGAACTTCTCATAAGTGGACAAATCCATCCAGGGATTGATCTGATGCTGCAAGAACACACGGTTCCCAGCATCTGAAGGGAGTAAGATTTATTTGCTATCTATATTCCTCCTCTTACTCTGCCTTATTGAAGACGATATTTTATTAAGCCATTTGTTGTCAGGCTTTTCTTATTGAGATCCAGAAAGAACCTGTTACGGTCCCTCTCTCTCACTCCGCCGCCCCAGTGCAGCACAAACACACACCCAGAATTCCCTTTTCATTTCAACACTCACCACACCTGACTCTACGGAAGGAGAAGCCCTTGCTTTTTTCTTGCAATTACTAAGCAAGTCTTTTCCATCCTGTAAGGGTTCTCTCTCCAGGCTTGGTAATGTCTGTGCTATTTGAAGACTTTTTTAAAGCGAGATGAAAGATTTTTTTCTTCTGCTAAGAGTTATAAATTTGTGGTTAAAGACCAGGTCTACCAGAAATCCAACAATTCTATAGCAGCAATATTCCAAGAGCTTTTACATTTGTACCCATGAATTTAAGCAAAGTATTTGACACTTTATCCACTTAGAACTTTTTGGTTTTGGAGCTGTAACCATCTGTACTGATGGACTCTAAAAAATGAAGCCAATTTCCAAGCCACTGTAGCTATTCCTTCCTAAATGTCACAGATCATTTAGCTGTCCATTAAGCCTCTAGCTGCTGTTTCAGCTTTCACTTCTGTCTAACTCCAAAAGTAGAGATGCTTTTAGTAGGAAACTCTAAGCATTTTTTGTGTCACCCCAATTTCTAAATATCTCCAAGAAAACATCATAAGAGCATTAGCTACAGCAAATAGATTTAATTGGAAAGAGTAGTATACAGCTCTCTACACAAAAAACAACTGCACAGACAAAAATATTTTTTGTCAGACAGATCCTTTTCTATCCTATTTGGAATTTGGGAAATTTGAGTTTTGTGTATTTTTGAACCTTTAGGCGAAAAAAGAAAAAAAAAAAGATAATAATCATGATAAAACCAAGGCACAGAAAAGCAGACTGCCACTTCATTTAAATATACTGAATTGAAGGTCATAACTAGCAAGTTAACATCTGGCCATCCTCATTTACAGTACTGACAAAAGAATACTATTTTGCTCAGGAAATAATTGCAGGCTAACAGAATAAACAGACTTCACCCCTTTAGGCTCCTTTTATTATAATGACATCTTTGTAGGGAGATATTAAATTTCTCACTGACCTACTTGTAGAAAAACTTTCATCAGTAATCTCTGTTCTTTGCATAGATTTCACTGTCTGACTGAGGTCTGATAAGAAAATGTTTAATTCTTTTGCAAACTCTGTAGTTTGGATGTTACCTTCAGTTCCCTGCAGATAATCTAAGATGGAAGAGGAAATCAGGCTTTCATGGGGAGTTTTGTATAAGACAAACAGCAACAATCTTGAGAATCATTTTAAATTAACCTTTCCTAGAAGGGCCAGCAGAAAGATGGTTTATACCGCAGTTTCAATTTTAAATTTATTTTGCTATTTTTATTTTTTATTAGCATTGGTAAGCTGTTATCCACCCTGCGTGTAAAATAAACTCACTATTTGGACACTATTTGTCAGTGAGCTTGATGCATTGCATCTTATTCCTGATTGTGAAACCTACAAGTTGAAGTGACTTAAGTGAAACACCTTAAGTGTGCAGTCAGAGAAAAACTCGCGCCCAGTTTGTTAAGTTTGAAGAATTAGGCTGTGCCTGTTGAGGATAGAACAGATTCTTAATTAAGACCACAAAAAGAGATAAAAGTTGAAGGTAGTTGATCACGTGTTCACTCCATGCTTCAAACATACTCAAAATACATAATTGTAAGGACAGTTAGAAAGAATATTTCCTTTGGTTTTCTTTCCCTATTATTTAGCCATCCTCAGAAGGCAATATAAGTGCTCACACATGTCCAATATTGGTTTCATTGGTAGAGATCTAGCAGAGTAAATTTAAAAACGTTTTCAAAAAAAGCGAGTCTGAAATTAGCTATTTTTTCCATCACAGAGGAAAACCTTTATTTTTCAGCTTGTATATTATGAGATTGCTGTGGTTTTAGATGAACTGCATCATAATTAGTTCAGTTTTTGCTGTTGTCAAGACTATTCCTCTGCTAAAATACTATTTGTCCAAATATAGGATTGTTGTTTTAAAGAGTTTGAGGTACTAAAATTGTGCAAAAAATATTGAAATACAAAATATTCTGCACCCCCCTCCCCCCCGCACAAATATTCTATTAAAATCTATATGTTACTTCATACAAAAATATTTCAATATAAAAATACGTCGTAAAAGTGCTTGGGTATGTAAATACATGAGGTGTATCTCAGTTGTTTTACTTAAAGCAAAATGGCAAATGTAGGGAAGTGTGCCATTGTGACTAAAGCTTCATGCCTGTATATCAACTATTGACTGAACACTCAGAATGTGTGTCCTAAGTGCTTTTCATAGTTAGGTCCGCAGAAAAGACTTAATCACAGAAAACCTCATAATTTCCCTTTATCTGTGCACTTCTATTGCTTATTTCTTTTGCTGGGTCTCTCAGAAGTCAACTCAGTGAGGATACTGTGCATGTGAAAGCTTTAAATACACTTACAGCCCAATGCTTCACAAATACGCATTTTTTCGTTTTTGAAACACAACCATCCCTTTGGTTTTCTCACCTACAGAAGCATTCATAGTTCTGAACAATATTTAGAGACATTTGGAGCTTTTGTATGTAAAGCAGTTCTTTACAGTTCCCTGATTTTAAACTTAGGCATCTTTCCTTCAAAACAGCCTGAGGATAATTGTCTGTTGTCTTTTACAGCCTCAAGGTACTCTG
Organism: Nipponia nippon; assembly: GCF_047370975.1. Taxonomy (NCBI): domain Eukaryota; kingdom Metazoa; phylum Chordata; class Aves; order Pelecaniformes; family Threskiornithidae; genus Nipponia; species Nipponia nippon. Next base: position 34,754,606 of record NW_028262291.1, read on the forward strand.
TGAAACTAAAGTGTTAGCTTCAGTGTCCCAAATGACACTCAGCTTTACTTTTATACACTGCCTTTTTTATATAGCATTATTCCCTAGAAATTTTTATTAAAATATAGAACACATTCCTTGCTCCAAATACATAAAGAATGGTTGTTTTCTGTTTTATCAAAGGAGGACAAGAATTTTAAAACATCTTGATGTTAAGCTCTTATCTTCATAAGGTATCCTCAGATACATAGCTTCATTTTCAAGAATGAGAAATGTTAGGTGATTCTCACTTATTTTAAATTATGTTCAACTACCAAGACCACTTTGCTGTTAAGAATGCAGAAGAACCCTTTAAAGTGACAAGACTGAGCGGTATAAACTTCCATAAGCGATCAGCCTATTTGTTAGGAGAGAGGTTTATGTGATCATGCTACTGAAGCAACACAGTGAAACTGTTACAATATTTGTAATTTTAAAATACAAGGCTATTCTGATAGAGCATCACAACAGTAACAAAGCAGATGATAAATCATAAGAGAGAATGGAAATGTCAGTCTATGCAGAAATGGTAAAAGCGAATATGTGTTACCTTTGCAGTCTTAACATTCCACCTAATCTTGTCAGAATGATGAGGCAGCTGAAACTGAACGCAAACGTTTCTGGCAGAACAATCCTAGAAATCCTTGTGTATTTTTTATAAGAGAATATTTTAAAAAGTAAAACTCTGCAGCCACTGCACCTTTACTGAACTCTGATGATTCAGTGGCATTCTCCCCCTTATACATTTCTCTGAGGACAATTAAGTCACGTCATTTCTGAAATCCTACTTAAGTTGAAAGGTACAGAAACAGTGTTACACTAAGTAAAATCAAAATGATAGCTATTTTATCGTGGGGATATCCAGCAAAAGAACATCTCAAAAGCACGGGGACAATGAAAAAGATAAATATTAACCTTTAATCTTATATTAGTGCTTAAATTGAAAAGAATGATTTTTCTTGCCTAGATAGGTGCATGTTAGGAAACACTTCCATAGGGAGCTCAAAGATATTCCGGAAGAGCAAATATTGTGACTTCAGCCACAGCAAATGACATGATGTGTATTGTAATAATATCAAGACATTGTTTAGCAAACTATTTAAGCTTGTATCCAAATATATACTACTACAGTTGTCCAATCAAATACATAATCAGTGTTGTCTCTACACACCATGGCAAAACTAATTGGCTTTTGTTACAACCATAGCTCTCTGAGATAATTTGTCCATCTTGATCCCACTTCCTTAGGAATCTCATGCCTGCACCCAAGATGGACCCACTTCATTCAGGCAACACCTGCACCCTGCACTTGTGTCTGTCTTCTCCTCACCCTGTGGCATCCCTTCTTAGCTCGCTTAGGTAAAAGCCATGAAGAGAAATAATTCCATAAATGATGACTCACACAAACCAAACCACCAGATAAAATATGGTGGTTATCAATGCTAATTAACGCAATAAGGCTTTTTATCTCAGAAAAAAATGGAGGAAGCTCTTGGGAAAGCTTTTTTCTCCCGTGTGCTTGAGTTACAGGAGCAGACTTCAGGGGAAGAGTTTCCTTCAGCCTGTTAACATATCTGTTGGGCTTCCTTACTTAGAACTCTTGCTATATAGTATTTTTTAATGTGGAATAGACCTCTTCCTGCAATTTTTTTCTGGATCCTTTTAACAACCTATTATCAAGAGGATTTTCATTAAGATACTAATGTGTTCAAGTAACCTTTCTGTGGTTTTTTTGCAATTTTTTTTTTTTTTTTGCAAAAACACCTCACATGAAATTTTGAATGCTGGGTGATTTTCAGTAAACTATGACAGCCACAGAAGTAAAATAACAACTTGACTCAAAAACAAACTTACATAAACCAAAAGTGTGGGAGAATTCAAAATGCCTCTTAAAAATTCTATTACCTACGCAGTGATCAGTGCTGAACAATCCAGAAAACAGCTAATCAATCAGGGCTTTTTTTCATTACTTACTGTTGTGATGCTCCCTGAATCAGTACATCATTTCAATAGTCTAGACTAGCGGTCTCCAAAGTGGGGTGCATGCAGGATGATGACTAACCTGATCTCCTTCTATGACAAGGTGATCCACTTAGTGGATGAGGGGAAGGCTGTGGATGTTGTCTACCTGGACTTTAGTAAGGCCTTTGACATCGTTTCCCACAGCATTCTCCTGGAGAAACTGGCTGCTCATGGCTTGGATGGGCATACTCTTTGCTGGGTAAAAAACTGGCTGGATGGCCAGGCCCAAAGAGTTATGGGTGAATAGAGTTAAATCCAGTTGGGGGCCAGTCACAAGTGGTGTTCCCCAGGGCTCAGTACTGGGGCCAGTTCTGTTTAACATCTTTATCGATGATCTGGACGAGGGGATCAAGTGCATCCTCAGTAAGTTTGCAGATGACACCAAGTTGGCCGGGAGTGTTGATCTGCTGGAGGGTAGGAAGGCTCCACAGAGGGACCTGGACAGGCTGGATCGATGGGCTGAGGCCAACTGTCTGAGATTCAACAAAGCTCAATGCTGGGTCCTGCACCTCGGTCACAACAACCCCATGCAATGCTACAGGCTTGGGGAAGAGGGGCTGGAGAGCTGCCTGGTGGAAAAGGACCTGGAGGTATTGGTCGACAGCCAGCTGAACATGAGCCAGCAGTGTGCTCAGGTGGCCAAGAAGGCCAATAGCATCCTGGCTTGTATCAGAAATAGTGTGGCCAGCAGGACCAGGGAGGTGATTGCCCCCTGTACTCAGCACTGGTGAGGCCGCACCTCGAGTACTGTGTTCAGTGTTGGGCCCCTCACTACAAGAAGGACATTGAGGTGCTGGAGCGTGTCCAGAAAAGGGCAACGAAGCTGGTGAAGGATCTAGAGCACAAGTCTTACGAGGAGCAGCTGAGGGAGCTGGGTTGGTTTATTTTGGAGAAGAGGAGGCTGAGGGGAGACCTTATTGCTCTCTACAACTACCTGAAAGGAGATTGTAGCGAGGTGGGGGTCGGTCTCTTCTCCCTAGTAACAAGCAATAGGACAAGAGGGAAAGACCTCAAGCTGCGCCAGGGGAAGTTTAGGTTGGATATTAGAAAAAACTTCTTCACCAAAAGGGTAGTCAGGCACTGGAACAGGCTGCCCAGGGAAGTGGTTGAGTCCCCATCCCTGGAGGTATTTAAAAGATAGGTAGATGTGGCACTTGGGGACGTGGTTTAGTGGTGGACTTGGCAGTGTTAGGTTAACGGTTGGACTCGATGATCTTAAAGGTCTTTTCCAACCTAAATGATTCTATGATCCACTGGGGTGCAGGGAGAAAATATTAGAATATACCTGTACTGGGAGGTGCATGCTCAAAATTTTTTTACTGATGGGGCACGCAATCGAAAAGTTTGGAGATCACTGGTCTAGACCACCTTTATTATTTTTTTTTTTTAATAGTCTGCCAGCATGACTGGATACTCTTTAAGTACTTAGCTCAGACAACACTGTTTCATTGGTAATGATGGTACTATATTATGAATTTCACATTATTTGTAACCTTGATATATAGTGGTATGAGAATGTATGTGCTGGAGGCTGGCGTCTACCATAGCCTGTTAGTTCAAAACAGCAGTGCACTTTTGACAGCTCTCTGCTTACCAGACTTTGGTTCATATCACAAAGTAGTCTTTTAAGCATATGAACTGGAATCTTTTCAGATAAAACTTTTTGGAAGATGGACTTCAGCAGCACATGTAATCCACTCCAGCTGTTAACAGGCAGACAGTTCATAGAATCATACTAGAAGTAGTTTGAAATAAAACATATCAAAGAACATACAATCTGGATGCTAGATCTCCAGCATCAAATGCTTTACTTTATAGTTAGATGCATTTTATTGGTTTCCATGACTTGGCAACACAGATATGGCTCGAGATAAATGTTCAGTTCTTGGCACTAGGGACGTGGTGGCTAGGGCTAAGGAAGGCATTTTTAACTTCATCCTCACACACTTTGCTCTGATTTTGTTTAGCTAGAAGACATCCATTTGTGGAAGCCTTTAGGACATCAGTTAAGCCAGCACTCCAGCTCTGTGCACTGTCAGAGATGAGATGAGCCACTTAGCCAACATACTCAATAAAACCTAGAATCCACTTAAAACTTTCCATTTTACATCTGTGCTCACATACAGCTCATCAGCATGAAATCTCATCTAGATGAATTTTGTGCATCTGATTAAAAAAAGCATCTGAGCAAACAAAATGCCTCTAGCCACATGGTTCAACACGTCTGTTAATACTATTTTACACCATTCCCTTATGATATTTTCTTGAAGGAAGTTTTTGGTTGGTTTTCTGTTAAAAACATTTCAGGTTTCCTATCTGTTTTAGACAGTAGACCTCACATATGATATGGTGCCTAATAGGATTAGGGCATCACAAAAAATTTAATTATCAGAGAAGTTTAATTAGGTGTAATCACACATTGAAGTACTAAGCATCACTCTATTAATACAGTTTACAAGCTTGCATATCACAGGGAGGCATGTGTAGTCTTTGGTGTCTTCCTACTGTGTTTTTCCAATCAAGCCATTAAAACACAACATAAAAAAGCATCTAGATAGAAAACATGCTATAAAAGTAAAATAAACTACACTATTTTAGCAGAATTATCTGCAGTCTACCAGTTACAAATCTTTTTCCGAAAAATACAATCTATTGAACCAGTTTCTGATGGAAAGATGACTGCTGTGTTATAACCAGATAAGATTTCAGCTTCAGCAGTTTTAAGTGAATGCTTTCTGTTATTAGGAGCTCCTTTCTCCTTCCCCCCCCCCCCCCCCCTTACAATCAGCAGATTATCAGCCAATAGAAGACATATAGTCAAAGCTTCAGTGCCTGCTTTCAGGCAGTCTTACAATTTGCATAAATTAAGCATGAGAGTTAATTTAAAAAGTGCAGTAGAAATAAGGAAGAATGTTGCTGAAATGCAACCAAATGTGCCACTTGTGTATGTTTCTGTCTCAGTCTCTTTATCTGTTCCTGATATGGAAGTGCTTCTATAAAATAGATAACTTTTATAATCTGACTCTAGATCTTTTTCAGCCCTACTGTGTCATTTTTGTGATTAGGGGATCAGCCCTTCACAGGTCATTCTATATGGTGGGGCACCAGAGGCTCATACATAACAGAAAAGGTTTTGTGTTCTGGTCTTGGTTCCTTTCCTAATAATTCCTCACAGTCTTTTTTTTTTCCCCTCCCCTTCAGCTGCTCCTGAACACTGAGCTAATAGTAACCACCTTAGCACACTTCTCAGACCTCATTCTTGAATTGCAATAGTCAAATTAGAGCCCCCTATTTTATATGCAAATTTAGGATTTTTTCACACCTCCCATACACATCACTTAACATTTACCTCCATTGAATTTCATCAGATGGTTCGTTACCCAATCACTCAGTATTTCAATGGCCCTTATTTGCAATTACATTCATTTCTCTACAAATAATAATTTTCATAATTCACTAAGACACTACCTGTAAAAAGCTGAAGGATTTTTTTAAAAAAACCCAACTGATCTCCATTTTTCCTCTAGATGCAGTACCAATATTCATCTATTTTGACAATCATAAAAAGAAAGAACTTTCAGAAATCTATTTACCACAAAAGAGATCATACTGTAGATCTCCCTCAAACTCAATCAAGCCCCTAACCAATTATGACATTATCAGTTACGATAGGACAACATTAAATTTCCTTCATAGATCTCAAAAAAGTCACCCGAATACATTCTTATAGGGTAAATATAACCAAATAAAACTTAATGTAACAAGTCACATGGAAACTGATTAGGGTTTTTATATAAACTTGATTTACTTACATACTTGCCAAAAGCTATTTGCTGCTTAATGAAGCTGAGCTATGTTTTCTCCTCTCATTCAGACTAAGTGAGATCCCATTTAAGAACCGCTTTTCCAGTGAGAACAGAAGCCACTGAAAACATTGCCCAGTGTACCGGGTCAGATGAAAAGTACAAGAATTGTGTTAGAGTAAGTAAGAAGATGTCCCGAGACCTAACTAGGTTTCAGGTCATGACTGGTACAGAGATAGGTATTTATCAAAAATGGAAAATGAAAGAAAGCCAGGAAGAAGTCAGAGAAAATTGGTTACTATGGCCACAGAGAGAAGCAGAGATTTTTTTTATGCTGGAAAACAAGAAATTTGAAATCTTTTGTTGTTTGTCTCCAATGTATTTAGTGAAGAAAGATTTGATAGACAAACAGGACTGTGGTAATGAAAAATCTGATACACATTAATCTCCCCACTTAAGGGCAACAGCATCAAGAATGCTTAAATGCTGGGTAACCAGAAAGAAAGATCAACAATATAGTGGTTTGTCTTGTAAATTAACTTTCAGCTATTTTTCTTGTTTCATCCTACAGATACTTCTCTCTGCAGGAGAACTACAGAACTATTTTGTTTGCTTTGGAAAGTAAATAATAATATTACTAAAATGACTTTATGTCATTGCATGGCATTTCAACTTAAATGGATGCACTATCTTCCTGCCCTTCCCTTCCCCATGCTGCAATATTCCATGATCTGCAAAACACAGGCTAAACTTCTTTTGGATTTCATAAGACCAAATTTCACAATAAAATATAAAATGCATTAGTTTAAATCCTTCTCACATCAGAACAGGAATTAATAACTATGCTTCAGCATCTTCCATATTCAAGACAGCTTGTAAGAGGAAGTTAGCTTGGCGAGGTGGTCTCCTCTGTCATTTCTGGAGCCATGCAGTCTCCGAGGCCACAGAGCCTATGAAACATAAGATGGAAGACAGCAGGAAAACAAGAAGTGATCATTCCTATTTTCATGTGGAAAGTTAGTGAGTATACTTTTTCATCTAGAGCATCTAGGCATTTGATGTCCTTGCCAGGAAAGCAGAGGAGTGCTTGTGATACACTCAGCAGTCCTAATAATGATCAGTTCGATCACTAACAGATGTTAAGGAATGCAGGCCACCCCCAGATACTTGCTAGTGGCTCTTCCAAATCAAAAGAAGTCAATCGGCCTCTTCAGTGCCAGATGCCAAAAAGAGCGGATGCCCAGCTTCCCCCACCCCAGTTGCCTGGTTTACATCATGCACATCTCAGAACAGTACAGAAGCAGCAAGGAAGAGAGGAAAAATGAAGTATGTCTGTACTACTGGTAATGGCAGCAACTGCCTGGGCCTAAAAGAAATCCCATCAAATGCCAGGGAACATCCACAATGGCAGGGCTGAATCCTGTTGTCCAATAATCAGGGAACAGCGATACAGACACTTCGGCTCTCTCTCATTTTACATTCTTTTTGTACAGATGTTTTTTTGGTTGAGAGGTCTCTGATTGCAGTGAGTATCCATCATCCACAGAAGATGAGAGAAACAGATGAAAAGCCCCTTCAGTGAGTACTCGCTAAGGAGTTTCTATACAAAAACTTGCTATAGCAATAGCTATAGCATGGAGAACAGTCATGTCCTCCAAGCAAAGAGAGTCTCTAACCTATAAGAGCAGAAACAACCCAAGAGTCAAACAACAACCGTACACAACAACTACTGGCTTCATAGGTGCAGAAAAAAAATCCCACAACAGAAAAGGCATTCCTATGAAACACTCATATTTTGCTGGTGTGAGTGTGCCTGGACAGTGGTTCAGGCTTGCGCAGCCAGGCTTGGCACCAAAAACCTAGATTCTAAGCCAGAACCCAGTGTAATACAGACTGCGCTTTCCAGAAAAAGGGGAAAAATCAGTTTTAGAAGAAATAAAACTAACTTAAAACAACAAAGGACTAATAAGAAGAAAATCTGACATAACACAACAGATAATGAAATCACAGTCAACTAGAAGCAATATCATATAATACAATACAATATAATATAAATAATCAGCTATTGACAAGGACTGAAAGAACAAAGCATAAGTGCATGGCATGGGGGGAGAAAGAGCTAAGAGCACATTATCAGTACTGCAAGCCTAAGTGACTCTATATATGTACTTATAGCCCCAATACATACACACGGACAGACAATTAAAGGAAAGTAATTTTTTGTTTCATATAATGTTTTTCACAATTTTGTCACATCATCTCACACACAAACCTTTCATTCTCTCCAGCATGGAAACAAAAAAAGTCTGTAAGATCATTTAAGGATTAATATAGCAAGTAAAAACTCAAAAGTTCTTTCTGTCATCTAAACAACATAATTTACATTTTTTGTGAGTCATGTGTAGCTTGAAAAAGAATACTAATTAGTGATTGACTCTGATAATGCAGGATTTAGAAATTAACTCGGGAAGAAATCTGTGTGTACATCAGGTAAACTTTAATTACAGGGAAATATGATGAGATGTAAAGTTGTTCTAATGTAACATGTCCCACTTCTCAATTGTCCTAGCTGGATTCATGGCCATAAGAAAGTCTCCTTTATGGAAACCTGAAAACCAAGTAGGAGATCCAAATCTGTAAGTTTATCAGGGATTGCATACACTAAATTGAGATCTCAGAATAGTGTCTATTTTTTTTTACTGGTTGGGACACTTGCAAATCCTTTTAGAAACCTTCTTTTCCTGCCTGCAGGAGCACAATGAAACTGTCTACTGGAGGGTCAGTCTCCAAGTGCATGTTAAGAGAGTTAAAAGACAAGCCCTCAGTTTTAGCCAACACACAGTCCAGCATGACAAGTAACCTAATCATGGAAGAACACATGTGATGATCACACATTGCCTTTAAATCTTTTTCAACTTGTATCTGTAAGCTTTGGAGTCTATGGAGATAGTACTTGTTAATACTCATTAGACATTCAATGGATAATATCCTTTTATGTCATGCTACTCAATAAGAGCTCTTGTGCCAGGAGTTAGTAATTCTAATCTGAGAGGCAGAAGAAAGAGAACACTGGCAGAAAAACTGAGAACCAGAATTGTCCTTCCTGCAAGGTAAATAGTAAAGCTTCTTGGTGCTTTGCATTTCTCAGTAATGGGACTGGTGGGAGTGCATACTTTAAACAGCTTGGGCCTCTTCAAAAAACTCTTAACTCTGAAAGGTCACTGGAGGGACATGTATTTTTTGTTTTTGCTGGATCCAAACAGATACACAGAGTGATAATCTCAGCATTATCACCAAACTGTGATGCCTCCCGTCATACACCTTGGGGAAACTTTTTGTTTTGTAACCATTTTGTTACACATAGCAGATGAACATGAATACAATGATGAAATAAACCAGACCCAGGACTTAAACTCCTATGCAAAACTGGGATGACAGCACACGTCCTTGTTTATGTCATGCATTGTTAATTCTGTAGAAGATGCAAGAAATATTTAAATGCCCTACCTCCCACTATCAAGATACGAAGCCAGTTTTGTGAAGTCTGAATATTTCGAACCACAATTCTGTTCTTATGGACTATCCACCACAGTACTAATGACTACCTTTCTTTCATTTGCTTTTTTGATACAGGACTATAAACCGGCACTTGTTGACAAGTTGCTACTTATTTTTTCCACACATTGACAAACATGAAAATGCTTTGAAGGATCAAGGCCAGCGTCTCTTGGCTGCGCACAGAGGTTGCATGAGTTTCATCAGCTACTCCTACCGGCATAAAGAACAGATTCTGGCATACAGTATTATGTAGGTATATGACACCACAAGGTCTACAAATCAGATGTTCTCTGAGAAAGTCTCTGAATAGATTGATTTTATTTGTAATCATTTCAAACATGCATATTTTTGATGGCAGAGAGTCCACCTCTGCTCTGAAATGCAGCTCACCGATACTGAAATCAGCTTACTTGTTTCATAAGATGTTCCTAAATAGGATTGTGTGGAAAAGTTAAAATCTCTTGAATTCCTAAGTCATCTAGAGCAACTGACCTCTAAGAGGACACAGTGTTCCCCATTTCCCTTCTGGCTACTTCCCTCTCTCTCACATTTTTTATAATTTTCTACTCTTGGATCTTTATCACTGGAGTCTGTTGCCTCACAGACTGAAGGCAATCCGAGAGGAATGTGTTTCAGCTATTCATGAAGAAGATTTTCATATATTAAACTATTAAGTGAACACATACTTCTAAAGAAAAAAAGAGAGCTATCCTATCATTATTCAGGGGAAAAGGTCTGTAGTCTTAAATGTAGCCTTTAATACTTTATGCATATGTGCTTTCATTTAAAGAGCAACTATAGAAAAATTACAGGTGTTCATTGAGGAGCACAGAGTATGCCTCTGTGTGAAAGGGTGGATAATGGAACTAAAAAAACCTCCCATCTTCCTCCAGAACTGCTTTACATCTAAATGTACAAATTTGCAACCAGTACTAAGAAAAATTTCTAACAAGATTTCTTAAAATGAACTACCAGAGGAGGTAACCTTTTAACCTTGTTCTCTACACTGGGATATCTGTCTCGTACCACAAGTACTACAAGAATGAAACACAATGGCAGCCTTTCTTGTGCATATTACTTTCATGAATTGAATACCTGCTGCCAAATTCACTTCTGGTCTTGCGATGATGAGATGCATACATATACCTACATGAAAAGCATATGGGAAAGCACTTAAAAAAAAAAAAGAGAACAATTCCCTTCTGCGTTTGACTTGCAAATCCTAGCAAATCAAGTATTTTTTAAGAAATCTGTTAATGAATGGTCTTCTCATTCACTGAGTCTTCCTCTAGAATAACAACCCTTCACAACATCATGGATTTCCTTTGTAATGACAGAATGCTGCAATCAAAAAGAGCATCTCTCATGGTATTATAAATCATAAGATGCTACTGCTGACATATAAAACTATCTACAGGCATGTCACACAAACCTTCCCTCATTGGTAATAGTTATAAATTGCTCTTTACTCTTGACGCAAACTCCACATTGTACACAAAATTGTATTTTGTCATGAATGTCATTAACTAGAAATACAGCAACATTCATCAGTGTTGCCTGATATGCTCACCAGTCCCCATGTACATGAAATTATTTGGTTTAGAAGACCTCTCCTCTAGGCACAACATACCACTACAGTAGATGAGGAGCAAGGCTGAAATCTGCCAATGCATTTTTGCAAGTTTGAAAAGCTCCTTGCTTACATTCTGATGAGAATAGAACTACAGAGAAAGTGGAAACAGTGACACTTTCTCAGAATTATGCTGTAATTCTTATATTTACTGTCTTCATCAGTTCCTGCAGTATTTTAAAACCAGCAGGTACTGAAAATGAAGTGCCATTGCTTTAACTGGTGTAGAGAAATGACAGGAATGCAGATGGCAGTATATCCATTTAGGCATTCTCTCAGGTCTTCCTTCTCCGAAAGCTTCTCTTATTGAAGCATTGGTCCTGAAGATCCTGTGATAAAAGACGTTTCTACCTTCTAGAAAAAAGTTTTCGGGGGCGGGGGGGTGGGGGGGTGGGCGGAACCTGTGATGGTATCTTCGTATGGTTACCTCTTGAGCATTCTCACTTCAGGAACCTAAGCACCTATGACAAAAATCTAGGGAAGGTAAGTTACATCACACTCCATTTCAGGCTGATACAGATGCTGAGGAACTGTAGTGGTGATTGATTCCACGCAATTCTTCCTAACCTTGGTAAGGTGCATGAGGGTAGTTAGGGTACATGCTATCACTTCTGCCATAAATACTCCTAATTCATATGCCTATAAGCACACCAGACACTACTTAATTTTGGTAAGCGGGATGCACTGCTTCAATTATACCCAACACTGACACTCATTCAAAGAAGTAGGTGCACATATGTACAGGCAATATTCTAGATACATAAACCATATATGATCTCACAGTACATATATACACATAGTAAAAACACACTCACATGCAAGGATAAATATATTCTAAACACTCCAGAATGGAAACACTATAAACGTATTAAAATTTGCTGAGTATTGCAATATGGACAAATAAGTTCTCATGTATATATATATATATATGTGTGTGTATGTGTATATATATATATATAAATAGAGGCTATCTTTTAAATTACTAATATATTTGGAAACACACATTTAATTCATCTTCTAAAGATACTTTTATACTTTTCAACCGGTAGGTATATTAAGGCTTACAGAGTTTTTCCTCTTCCATAAACTCAGAGATAGTCTCTGCTTACAATGGTGTTCTACCTAAGATGTAATTACATGAATTAACAAAATCAATACATGTTTTCCTCATAAATTATTTTGAGCTGTAAAAGAGGTTAATCTACCACCTTTTCTAGAATATATGGAAATGCTGTCAAAGAGACTTCTTATTTATATGTCATAGTAATTACTGCTCTCTGCCTGATAAAGTACCCCCCTTTGCCATTTCAGCAAGTAGTTTACTTTGTAAGGACTATCAGAAAACATGAATATTCCCACTCCTGTGAATATAATTCAGCAACCTGTCAAGTTAAATCATATATTAAAAACCAGAGCTGCTATTCTTGCATATTGCATCAAATTAAACCCCTTAATATTTCATGTTTAAATAGGGGAGGGATAGTTGTGAGGCAAAATAACTCTGAACTATTGTGCATGTAAGGAGATTCTGTCCTCTCTAGAAGTAACTTTCCAATAATCTCAGTTGCTTTCTCTTTTATTTTGTCCTCTCTCCTTTTTCTACTCAAATCTGCTTGGAGAACCTTTCAGAAGTTAAGACTCCCCCTATATTTACTGCAAGGATACTCAGTCTCCCTGTTTGCCAGCTGCTATTCAAAATACATATATACAGAAGAATACTTTTCCATATTCGATATAGATTTGTCCATTATACTCACTGCTAGTGTGTCTTGGCATTTTCCAGTAGTGCCTTATTTCATATGAACACCACCTATTGTATTACAGCTTGAGAAGTTCAATCATTTAAGGTGTGAGAGGTGGACAGACTTCAGTCACAACCTAAAAAAACCCATTACCCAAACAAGACAAGACAGCTACCAGAAACAAGTAAAGGTGGTGATTTTTTCCAAACACTTTAAATAGCTCTGACTTAGACCTATACAATTCTCCCTCCACACTTACACGCTGACACAACTGAGATCAATGAGTAACCCATATTTTGCTGTTTCCTAGGATCTCAAGCATTTAAACACCATCCGAGTAAGAAAGAGCTGAAAAATCAGAACAGGCCTCCTTAGCAGGTGGGGGGAAAAAAAAACACATTCCTGTGACTACTAATCTTGCCAATACAGTAAGTCCCTAAAAATAAAATTATTTATTTCCCAGCATGCCATTTTTCTTTGTTCACTGAACTCGGTTTGCACAATGAAGCCAGAAATATCAGCTTCCTTTTCTTCATCTTCAACATTAACAAAATGTCAGTGGGTTTGGATTTCTTATATTAAAGGAGAAAGATTATGGTTTAGGGTTTTTTATCATTTTTGGTTTTATAGTTTTTGTGCAGTTCTCTGAATATCATGAAAATATTACATAACACTAATAAGTTTTGAAAACCTTCTTTCCTTCTTTCTAATACCAAAGTCCAAGCATTGGATCCATCCTAATAAATCATGCTCCTCTTGATAATTCAGGCTAGAGGAATCCATGAATCTCAGAGGGGAGAAATAAATGTTGATCACAGCGGAGTGATAACTTTGATGCAGATACAGGCAGTCACTGTATTTGTTTACAGTGGGTTTGATGCCAATTGAGGAGGAATAAATCCTCACAGGTTTACACACTGCGAAGTCATGTCTAGATCAGATGATTATGCAAACGCTTCCCTTTACTATATTTTAAACTACTCTTGACTCCCTTTGCACAGCTGAAAATGAGTATATAAAACAGCATAATGGGTTAAGTAATCACAACGAGCAAGCAATGTGTCAGACTTATTGACTACCAATCAAATAAAGAACCAGCTACACAGACCATGCTACCAGATCTAGGCCAAATTCGCACCCCATCTTTTACTCCACTGAAGAAAACAAAATTGACACAAATTGCTGAAGTACTTTCCATGACTAGACTCGGCTAAAGTGAGGTTTTTTATAATGCACATTGCATCGGAGGTAAACCGGTATTTATTGTTGTCACTCCTCAAAATCAAAGAGCTTTTAATGATTTTGAGTACCAATGACTTCATACTATCCCCTTCTTAAGACAGATAATATTGAACAAAATGGATGTGCATTTGATCTCAAAAGCAAAAGGACACTACATCTATATTTATTTTTCGTTACGAAAATACAACTCAATGTTCACAGTAGTCCTGCATCTGTCTTCAGCTAACAAAACAGAAATACGTTGAATTACATGAGTTTTTGTCATCAAACAAACCCTACTGAATTCAACTTAAGCTGAAGGTAAACTGTACTTGTAAAAATAACAAAAATCCTATTTTAGGTGTCTGAATATGGATCTAAAAATTTTACTTTAGACACTTTTCCCCCCTGCTATGATACACTTCAAAGCAATAAATAACATGGCTTTTTAATGTAACATTTCTGCAATTCTCCAAGCAAAGAAATTCAGTGTTAAAGGCAGTAATACTGTACCTTGATTTCTTCTATTTCGTCTGGCACTATCTTGTATGCAGATATAGTCCCACCCAACCTGAAATCAGGAGAAGAAAAATATTCTCTGAAATCAAAAGAAAAATGTTCTCAAAATCAGTACCACAAAGTACAGCATGTTAATGGTGTCATGACTTGTTTCAAAACACAAATATCCCTCCTACCAATTTAGAGGTAAAACCTACCAAGCCTCAAAACAACAGCAAAAAAAACCCTTTCCTTTCTTTATCTAAAGAAAAATCTTCATATGATTAACATAAACCTTAGAAACAAGGTGTCATTCACTAGCCTGAAAGATAAGAATTAGGTCAACCAAGCAGAATTACCATCTCTAGGATGTTATTCTTTGTATTAACGGCCACCAGTCATCATATTCTATGAGATGTTTGCTAAGTTGTACAGATGAGTTTAAATACCTGAAGCCTGATGTACTTTGCGCTCACTAGTTCACTAAGCTGCTATACAGTCTTAAATGCATCCAAATGCAATTCTAGAAATTGAAATTTTTTTAATTAGATGTGCATGTACCGACTTCACAAACCACACAGACTCTATGGCTTCCATGTCTGAAAAGTCTCTGCAATTCAGGATTGGTAATAAAAAGTGGGCGATGTGCAATAGTTGGCACTGATGTGGAAAAATAGGGGGTTTTGTTCCACATTGAACTTACTGAACTTGTCTACATCCTGCAAAAGTTTATGGTATAGTTCACATACTGAAGATGCATGAATAGCATGTACTATAAATGGTGGTAAATATTACATTTTCCCCAGAGACATGCAGACATGGCTTCTTTTATTTCATGAAGTAGTATCATTGATAGTGACAATTCAGACCTAAAAATATAACTGCACTAATGACCTCCCTGCTGGCTCTGCACAGCAACACTAGTCATTTTCTGGGTCCTACAGAAATGGAAATCACATAAGCAACGATTTATTGTAAAGCAGTAGACAGCTATCAAATGTGTATTTGTATTATCTCCCTATTATTGGAATTTTTTCTTCCAATTGTCAGCATTTCTACACAGATGTATTTCCTTATATTCAGTCTTGAAATTATTACACATATTGTTTAGTCAACCTGAAAAGGGGAGAAGAGAGTAACGCAGAAAATACATTAAGATTTTCCCCATAAGTCCTGCCTTTCCATATATCTACAAGCAAGTCACTCTCAGAAATGAACGGTTTGAAGGCTTTAGGCAGAAGATGAAGTCTGCATAGGAAAAATCAAGTCTGAAGTCCATTGCTGCTCCAAGTAATATCAACTATGATTTCTGAGGTAGAGACAGGGTCCAGACATTACAGCATTCGAATTCATCATGAGCAATTAGAGCGTAAGTAGCTGCTCTCTCCTATTTTCTCTGCAACTTCCATTGCTGCTAATCATCAATGGACGTTGAAAGGTGGAGAGAACTGAAACTTTTTTTTGCCAGTGCAAGTACAAACATGAGCTTTTATTCTTCCCTATATCTGACCTTTGTTCAAATGGTGTTTCCAGGGATAGCTACAATAATTGGTTTTAACATCACGACGAAGGATTGCTTCATCATACCGTGACAAGGAATGACTCAGATCAGTGCATGTTATCGTTGCACATGACCAGTTCTATTGCTACTGGAATGAGGTTCATAAGAAAACATTTTTTATTTAGTTCTTTCAGATCCATTCCTGTCTACGCTCTGGACTACCCAAAAAATAACTTCATTGACTTTCTATCCTCTAGCAGAAGGGGAGGACAGGGCCTCTGCTGCCAGCACTCCACCAGCAGGGAATTCCACCTGGCAGATTTCTTTATTGGCCACCCTCGGCACAACTATTAAGAACTTTCTTGGAATACATCAGAAAAATTTTTAAAAAAATCTAAATAATTGACTCAGTAAACTCATCTGGCTTGCTTAAACCATTAATTAGCATCATTTTCTGCAAATACTTCTGCAAAGTTTTGTGTCAGGAGTTTAACATACTCTGAATCTGCCAAGTTGCAGTCCAAATGGTAGCACATTTTAAAGTAAAATGTCAGTTACCACAATTCCACATTTTTGAAAGGGAAAGATATATCAAAAGTTATGTTACTGTTTAAATAAACAATCTCTCACCTATAGCTGCAGCTCACCATATCTATCTTAATACATTTTCAGTCCTACACTGACATCTTTAGCTTCAAAATCCAGACTACATACATAAATAATAACAAATTTGAAACTGAAAGAGAACCAGAGACAGATAAATTTACAATTCTATAAATGCCTCAGTGCTGAAATAAAGTTTTTAAGGAAGCCTATACTTTCTTCATTTCAGAACATTAGATTTCACTCCATCTTATAACTCCTGGAAGAGAGATCCACCACAGCAGACTGCCAGTTGAACCCGGTACTATACAGGACAGAGTAAAGACATTTGACTTTGTGTATAAAGTTTGGTTGTGAGTTCTCAGAACTTTAAAGGCATCACACACACTGGCGGGATCCAGGTAACACAGCCTGAACTCTTCTACTGGTCATAATTATAATATATGTGAGGAACAGAATTTTTGGTTTTACTATATAATAATGTATCTATGAAAAAAAAGGATTTAGGCTGCCTGTTTGGCAGCCTGTGAGTAGTGAATAATAACATATAGATAAAATTTAAAAACAGTCTGTTTTTTTTTCTGGCAAAATGTCTTGATCAGCTTCAATTTCATGCACAAAATATTATGCCATATAATTCACTCGCCAAACAAACTTAAGAGGCAGAACCAGTTGTGAAACATGCTGCATACCCTCCACTCAAAAATCATAAATCCCAGTTCACTCCAACTGCATGGTAAATACTCCAAAAAGAAATTTGAAAGCACTTAGTTTGGTGTTACCAAATTGCTATTACGAATCTCCCACAGTCAGTTAAGTCCACAGTATAAGGGACTACACAATGTCACACACACAGAAGTTACTGAGAAAAACAAAAACATTGTGATGGATGGTAAGAAAGAACACCAAAATCAAGGCAAACTGAAAATCAACACATTAATTGGTAAGTCCAACTTAACGAAAACTTTCTATTTCAAGTAGTTCTCTGAATTACATTGAAGTGTCACTATCAATTGTGATCTGCCTGGAAGTTCGCTTGTTATTTTGCAAATCCTTGATTTGATCACTGACACCCAAGAGAACAGAGACCAGACAATTACACACAGGAGATTTCAGCTACAGGATAGTACGCAGTCTGCGACAGAGGACTTGCACACGACATAAGTTTTTCATTTTCTTGGGAGCAACCTCTCTCTGCAGGTTGGTTTTGTTTGGACATTTTACACTAACTTTTTTGATCACAGTGTTTCAAGAAGCAATTACACTGTGATCAGAAAAGCAAAGGACCAACTAGCATGAGTACACATTAACTACCGTGGGCTTTGTACACTAGAATGTAATGCAGCAAAGAACACGTCTGAAGGGCCAGAATTCAGTTCACCAGGGACCCAATTTTTGTGCAGATTCACTCCTCATCTTTCACACATTTTAGTTTTCTTACAGATTTTATTACATTTTTGTCCAGTTGAATACCACAACATCCAGCATCCTACAATATAAATGGCATTTTCTCCCAGAACAAATATAAAACCAACCAAGAGCGAAGCTAAATATACAGACAGCTACTTCCAGTAAGCTGAAAAGACAGTCACAAACTTCATCTATAGAGACCCACTGTGCAAAGTCTTTCTCTTCCAAACTGCGGCATTTTCACACGATAGCAAGCCGCATTATTTAATAGCGAAATTACTTTAAATACTACTTAGCTTTAATTTTTCACGTGTTTGTGTAACAGATAATCTCTGAAAGGTCCCAAAATTTATATTCAAATTTTGATAGACATCAGTCTCATCAGGTCTGTATCATGCCCTGCATGTAATACAGACACCCCAGTTCTCTAATGCCTTTGCAGAAGAGAAGTGAAGTTATTCATAGATATAGAAATTAGAGCTGACACAATAAAAACAAAGAACCACACCTTATATTGGGCTAAACTGGTGAAGGTCTTTGAGATGAGAATCGGAAAAGATAGGATAGGAATTCCATAAAAATAATTAGGATATAATAAATCTCATATAACAACTTGCACAGGAGTTTGTGAAAGAATAGAAATTTTGTGTCTTTTTTAGGGTAACTATATTAGGAAAAAAGTGCATCTCAGGTTGACATATAATGCATAGACTGGGTTTGCAGGAAGTTCACAAGAAGGGTTCAGGAGAATGTTGAAAGCAAGGTTTCTATAGCAACCTAAGAAATTAGCAAAGTATAGGAAATAAACTGAAGTGAGGCCAATACAGTTGTATTGGAACAGATGGAAGCTTTACTATTTCACAAATTAAAGCAGAATATCACTGAAGAGAGAAAATTTAACCTTCGTCCAAGTAAAGGAAAGTTAAAAACCAGGAGGAACCGTACTCAAATGGAAGCAAGAAACAATGAATCACAGCCCAAATGGGAAGAGAACTCGAGAAGACAAAACTTAAAGAAAAATAAATTGCATCGCTGTTAACAATAAACTACCCATTATTTTAATAAGTCATCCTTTTATGACCTCTTTTGCTGTATGTTTCAATACTCTATTTAAAACAGAAATGGAATTTCTCATTTTTAAAACATTTATTCTGGATATAAGGTTAAAATTATCACCGTGTTATTTTCCATACAGTGGCAAGTTAGACTTCTGAATTGTTTTCCCTTGTGACCCTGTACATATGCATGTGCTGATGGACTCACTGGATTATTATTGCATAGATACATCACGTGCAAGACACCTGTGTACTTGGACTGAATCAGTACCGGTCGGCTTTTATAATTTGAATTCTGACCAAAGATACAAACACAGTCTTTATATACAGTTCCACATTCAGTGACTGCCAGAAGAAGCTGAGCTATTGATTCATCTGTTAACTTAATAAATAAGTCATACTGAATGCAATGAAGTCAATTTTCTAAAAATAGCCTGTAGCCAGCTTGGCTGCTGTCATCTGCTGAAGTTCTCCAATGCCACTTCAATTAACATTAATCTTTCTTCAGATAGATCACTCTGCCTAGATGATATCGAGTTGTCACTAAACCTCCCAGTGAAACTCTGCTTCATCCTTAAATGAAAGCAAAACTCAAAAACCTCTGCTCAATTTTTTTTTCCAGAACCATCCATAAATACATTTGTTATCTACCATGAGGATATTCTACCTTTTGACTGATTTACAAACCAAGCAGAATATTCAAGAGAGACTGCGCTTTTGAGCAGATAATGACTGGGAGCCAGACTGGCTGTTTCTAATTCTAAGGACATATTCATTTTATTACATGCTACTGAATGAATACGTTACGATACTACTTCTGCCAGAGCAAACTGACCAAGACAACATTTTTAGCCTACCCGACTGCCCTAGCTTAGTGTTGACCCGTGAGACATCAGCAAATCATCTTGCCTCGGATCCTCACACACAGTTAAAACTTCACAGTCTTCCAGGGAAAGTTCAAAGTAATTCATTGTCCACTACCTGTAAGAGCATACATTAAAAGCAGACACAAAGCTACTTTAATTGATACTAGTTTCTACTGACCTTTGAGAAATTGTTAAAGCACCCTGAAGGGAGGTAGTAAGAAGACATGCTATTTTGGGCTCCCTTCCTACACAACAGAACACTGGCAGCTAGAGCAAGCTGGGCTGCAGCTCCTGTCGCTGGCTACACGCCAGCGATGAATTGTGCAAAACAGCTTGCAAAGTGCTTCGTGAAGACAGCTTTACTTACTCTGAGGTGTAGAATTACATGATGAAGATCCAGCCCCCCCCCCCTTCTTTTTTAATGGATCCAATAATTAGATCCTTGAAAACGTACTCCCCCCATCTTAGGCTAACTTCAACATTCAGTACTGAAAAACCTCACAGAAATAAAATGATTGCAGATATGCCTTCTGTCAGTTCATGTCTCTCATGAACAACAGCTCTGGGATTAAGATGTAAAAATTACAGCATTCTCCCTCCGCCTCACCATGTCCCAAAGATTTACTGCACACACAAAAAATGAAGAAGGGGGGGAGTAAATAAGATCAACCCAATATTTTGAAATTTTTATTCCCTACCTTATCACTGTTTTAAGAGTAACAAAAGTATAAGAACACATTTTTCACTGCTTTCTGGCTTTTTTTTCCTAAACAGAAAAAACAAACTCCATAAAGACATTATTTTTAAGGAGGGAAAAAAATGTTATTTCTCTCTTTCACCCTTCAAAGCTTTTTTTTTTTTTTTTTTTTTTTTTTTACTTTACTATAGGAAAAGCAAGAATAAATTGGAAGAGGCCAATTTTTTAGACACCTTCAGCAGGAAAATACTATCACCTCAACAATCTGCTATTGGGAAAGAAGGCAACAAGGATCTTTGTCCTCAAGATATGTCAGAAACTAGAGATGAGGTCATATGTACATCATCTGGCAATCACATGACCAGGAGCCACTCTCCCATTTTAGCAGAATGATTTACTTACAGGTGCGGGGGGCACGGGAATTGGAACTGTTATGACATAAAGTATATGAACTTAAAAGACACCTCTATATAGTTATCAAAACCCACATCAGTTCAGCGCTTAGTGTAGTTTTCTAGGGAGTATCTTTGGTTTAACTCAGTGCATGGGGCACACCTATATATGACAGCTTGGGGTATTATTGCTGCCAGCCAAAAGACAGATCTATAGACTGCCTCCTCCTGAAAATGTTTATCAGTTTACTTACTGCCTAATAAAGACACAGAAGGGGAGCAGGGAAGGCAACATCCCCAAGAAATTTTGGGCTTGCAGGCACTGGCCCCCAAAAGAAGCAAAATGGATGAAGAGGACACTTAAAATACATGGACTTTTCAGTGATGCAAAGTTGCTATTTTTTTTACTCTCAGCATGAAGAGAGGGCAGAAGTAGGAATGCTGAACTTCCATGAGAAGAAAAAACTATTGAAGTTTTGATTTTCACTGAACAAATTCATTAATAATTGTTCAAAAATCCTGTCATTAATACTTGTATGCTTCACAGTAAGAGTATGAAGCATGCAGATGGCAAACATTTTAAGATCTTCGAATAGAATGAAATGAAATATAAACAATATGGATATTTATAACTTCAGAATTTTTTTTAGGACTTGAGCATTTAACTGCATCAGACAATGTAGCATGCAGAACACGACACCAAATATTTCATGGTTTGTAATAGCCTAGCTCCACCAGATTATAACAAGAGAGAGATGCTGCATCTGAAATGGGCTGAGAATAAAATACTGAAGACTAATTCTACACTCAGAATTTTTATTACAGGTTCAAAATTTTATTTCTAATTAAAACTGACTTTTAAAGTCTTCCCAAATGCCAGCAGAATCTGAAAACAATCTTGCCATGTGGACCAACAGCAAAAAGCCCACTTCTGTGCGGGACGCATGCGTGTTTATAGCGCAGAGGAATGATTGTACTATGCTCCATCTGATTGGTAATCTAACTATGGAAATCATACATTAAATCAAACAGACAGAAATGTCAGCTAGATTTAAGTAAAAGTGTGTTCAGTGACTTTGAAAGTTCCCACTGGGGCATCAGATGCTTGACCAGCCAGCTCATTAAACAACATGAGCAAGATTTGAAATTTCCTGAGAGAAAAAATATGCAGAAGCAGACAAAAATCATTATCACAAAAACAGTCAAATTCTCACCATTTAGACAATGAAATATTTAATATCCATGTTGGGATTTAGTTGGTAGACTGAGGACTTTAAAACACTATGAAGAGAAGTATTTATAGTAAGGGCCAAGACAATAATAAATGTTGATCTTACTTTGTCCTATAGGAAATACTGTGGTAGGGCAAAGTATGTATTTGCATTTTTTTTGCAAGTACATACATAGGTGAGATACAGAGCATTTGCATATATATTGCTAGCAGTTGCCTGTCACTAAATCCTCACCTACCTCAACTGAAAGCAAATTTTTTGGGTGCCTGAGACCGACCTTTTTCCTATCTTGGAAGGCACTGCAAATTAAAGGATTTAGGCAATATGATAAGCATTGTAATGATTTGCCTGAAAATAAAAGATTCCACTGGTGAACTACCATAACAGATTGTAGAAACCTATACAGGAGGATAAAGCTATTTTTGCTGACACTCCTATCATTTCAGTTGAGCTCTATTTGCTTATACCCAAATGTAAAAGAGAAACCATCTGAATCAAATGTTGAGAAAAAGACGACTCCTCCCAGGGGAATAAGTTGTCCCACAACCGGTAGAAACAGTAAGGCTTATTTTCTTATAAATTAACACTGGCCACCTCCCACACAGACTTTTAGTATCCAACAAAAAATGGATTTAAAAAATAGGGCCCTCTACCATGAACCCTTCAATGTTTTACCATGTATATGCTTCTCACACCCCACTACAATACCATCATTTTCTTCCCAATGACTTTAGTGTATATTTTCCCTTCCACTTCTTAGACGCTCAAGCATGTGTACATGCTTGACCCATGCTTGTGAAGCATGCTTAGACACACAAAGTCCATGTGCATACTTATGCCAAGGCTAATGAATATTAAATGTTTATTTTAAAAAGAGAGGAAGTTTGGCTGAGGTATGTAAAAACAGCAAATGGAATAATGGAAACACAGGGACCCCCAATGTTGGAGAATAAGCTGGAACGAATTGCAGACCACAGGTTGAAAAGAGCAATCAGAATACTTTCTATGATCAGGCAAAAAGGCATCCAGAAAACCTCTTCATTCTGAAAAATACCAATAAGGACTAAAGATGAGAGCAGGATGACTCACACTTGGGAAGAATAAAATGTGGAGAATATATGGAAATGGTCTTATCATTCCAGATTCTAGATCAAATTGGTTCTTTAAAATTTAAATCACAGGGCTTATGGAAGACTGTCAGAACTTTTAAATAACTGTTTAAAATAAAATAAAAAAAAATCCTACAGTTCTGAAATGACAAGAGTGATAGAGGAGTCAGAGACAAGCAGCATCCAGAAGGGCTACCACACTAGTTCACACAATACTTCACCTTCCCAAAGCTCTAATGTCTTATTTCTCTCCACCATATTCCAGAAAGATATAAAGTATGAACACAATCCAGTATACAATTAATTGCAATCTTATTATGTCTGTATTTCTCTAGACAGTTAAATTCAGAGGCAGAATTTGCTGTTGGTTATCTTTTTCCTTAATATATTAGTGTGCTTGCATATATATACATATATTGCCATGTGTGGCCTAAATGGCAGAACTAAATTGTGTTTAAAATAGTGACCTGACTCAACTGGGGCTTTTTAGTGTATGCTGTGTGTTGGGGAATGTGGTGGTGGGAGGGAAATCGGTTCAGCCACAGTATGGAGTCATATGAATAAAACAACTCTATATTTGATCCATCCTTTTTCATACATAGGAGGAACTTTCTACAGACAAATAGCATTACTGACAATGCTGAAACTGAGATTTTTATTGCATGTCTCACACAGTTATCTCTATTCCAGATAATTTACAGTTATTTGTGAAGCCATCATCCATACTTTACAGCTGCTTGTAAAATACTCCTGTAAGGTTCAAACTCAAGTTATTGAAAAATATTTCTTTTTTTTCTAATATATTATTGGCTATAAGGCTTTTTCAGCACTCTTATTTTTGTTTTCTGTAGTTGTCATTCCCTTTTTTCTTTACATCTGATCATTTAAATGTCAACAAAACGTTTCTAGATGAATTTAAAAAATACTGATGTATTGTCTCTGCTATTCATGTCACATCTCAACCTGACTCTTTCAATATTCAGAGACGTGGTAGGCAGGGGACATGCGGATCTCAGACAACTTAAGAGGTCTTTGATTAAATGTGAATTTGTGCATTTTGTTTCATTCAGGTTCTACACAAGGTTACTGAGCACATACACAAGTACTTACTATCATATTCCTTTGGGCAGCAGTGACCATAACATCCCTGATAACTTCAACATGCCTCCAGCCATCCCCAAGCTGAAGAACACAGATGAGGAAGAGATTTGACCTCTTCCCTCAGCTCCTGCTCCAGCACAGGTGAGTAGGAGTGAAAACAGACGAGGTGAATCCTGGATTTTACATTTCTGTAAAGTAACTAACTTTCTTAAGTGCTGTCATGTATATTCCACATTAGCAAGCCCTGGTCAATTTGCCTAGATAAAAATAGCGAAAGTGACAGGAAAGCATCTCTTCCAAAGCAGAAATTTAGTCTAGAAGTCTCCGCCACCTAACAGTGTATTCAGAAATGATAATTCCACACAGGTTTTAAAAGAATTTTAAAAGCAGTAGAGACCTCCCATTTTCCAGCATGACCGTGTTGGTCAGCCTTTTCTCACTATCAATTTCACGTATCTGGAGAATAGTCTTGAGAAATGCTCAACCTGCAATCCTACTGGCAAATACCACAGATAGCTTAGATGTGTTTCTAGGCATCTGAAATAGCCAATACGTTAATTGCAATTATAGATTCACACTGGAAAAGATTAAGGACCATAGATTTTGCTTACACTGTACCCCCA
Source organism: Nipponia nippon (assembly GCF_047370975.1). Taxonomy (NCBI): domain Eukaryota; kingdom Metazoa; phylum Chordata; class Aves; order Pelecaniformes; family Threskiornithidae; genus Nipponia; species Nipponia nippon. The sequence continues at coordinate 34,779,687 of NW_028262291.1, forward strand.
GAACTACCTTATATTAATTATAAGGCTAAATACCTGACTATCAATAGACAAATGACTAACACAACCAACACTAACATTGCTAATACTTTGCACAGTACCTCCTGAGCCATGATGCAGAAAGGAAATTAAAGATGGTTAGGACAACTCTACCTGCAAACAGGTATTGAGCACACTACAGCACATACATGACCCTCAGAGGCATTGATACCCAAAAATACATATGAGGTTTATATACAGAGATATCTGGGCATTATGAATAAACCACTGTAAGAAACCACCATCTCCTTGCCAAATAACAATTTACGATTTCACTCCAAATAAGCAATTGTTATTACGTAACCTGCCTTTTCCTTCCAGAACTAGCACTGAACACTCTCACCCTTTAGAGTAACAGTAGTAACTACAAAAAGCTAGTTAGAAAAGCCCAGAAATAATGCAAATCTGTACTGAAATGAGTTTCAGTAGCACCTAAATTTAGGAACTGAGCTAAATTGCAGCATTACATTAAGAAAGAACATTTAAAGAACTGACAGAGTAAACCACTGTAGATAATGTCAATAGAATACATTTTAGGACCTTAACCTCTGGTAAAACTTCAAAATCATGTTAGGCTGACAATGCAACAATTTAATTGCTTTACAAGGTTATGTTCTATTTTGGATTTGCATTTGTGATCAAAGAGCTTACAGGTAGGTGGGTAGCATCAGGTCAAGCAATGAAAGAATGAAAGGCCTATCCTGAGAAGAAGGCTCAGTACATATCCATCAAATCAAACAAAATTAAACTAATAGGACCATTTTTTCCATTTAAAACCTAAAAGCTGGATCTAGAAAGCAGGTGGACCAAAGGCCATTTGCAAATGAAGAGAAAACTCCAGATTTTATATCTTAGAAGATATCCCCGCCGGCAGAATACCATGGGTAGATTTTACTAGGTTATTCTAACATAAATGGTATTGTCAGCTGTATTTTCATCTAAAACATGTCAGGACAAATAGCGGTTCTATCCCTCCAGAACAGCAGTCAACACTTTAGCTCATATTTCCTCCAGCCATATCACCTGACTTTAAATGCTCATTGATGCATAATGCTACCCCGGATAAGTGTCAAGATACGTTGCATAGCTGCAGTGCCTCCATACCTTAAGCTGCTAAGAAGGCATGCTTCTCCAAATTCAGTAGTGTTCTTCAAAGCCGAGTAACGTGATTACCAGAGCACATTTAGTTGTCTTCATAAATCAGACAATAATTATAGTAAATAGCTTTTTTTTTAAAAAAAAAATAGATTTCTCATGCTCTGAAGCTTAGATTGCAGCTGTTTTAGTATGAAGAACAGAATATCCTCTTTCATCGTAATTAAGGAGAAGTAAATATTCAGTAGAAGTATCCTCTCACAACTTGTTTCACCTTTGTAATACTGTCTTATATAATAACTTGTGCAAAACCCAATTGTACAGAATTCAAAACCATTTGCAATGGATAAATAAAATGTGGCAGAAGCCTTTTACAAATTAAAGTCAAAGTTCAGTACCTGATACCTAAAAATGTTCATTCCAAAGTTATCTTTCTGTCACATCTATTGATCTACTCACAGTTTAGATGATCTTTTGGCCATCACAGTGGCCAATTCTTTACAGTGGGGCACAATGACTCCAATTCTGCCACATATGCCATTAAGACATAAACTCTGAAGGTGGATTTTTAAATCTCAAGTTTAATGTAGCAAATAGATTAAATTAAATTTAGATTTGTAAAATGAACTTTCTATGAAAATAAAAAGATGAAGAAACGAAATAATACAGAGATACCATTGATAATATAACATTATGATCCCTCAGTCATTAATGATTCTGTGAAAAATAAGGCAGTGGTATATGATTGTTTGGAAGGTACTTATTTTTGCTTTAGAAAATTTTTGTTTTTTAAACTTCTACCCACACATGCGCACACATAACACAAGTTAAGGACTAACTGGTGATTTTTGCTGACTAACTTAACATAACAGTGAAAGATTTAACAGGTCACGAAAACCAAAATAGGCCAAAGATACTGTACACATCAAAGCTGAAGCACGCAGAGAGGCTCTTCAATTATTCCTGCCCCATAGCTGGCCCATAGGGAACTGCCAAGAGGTCCATTAACAGACAAACATCATGCAACTGAGAGGCATTCTTTGCTGGAAAAACAAGATGAAGGGAGAAATACAAGCCAAGCATCAGATGTTTCCCACATCTGTGGTCTTGGTTGCCTGGCTCTAAAATCATTTCCAACTGTGAACTTTGAGACTCTCCCCCTAGTACTTAGGTCCTCAGCACAGGAAGGACATGGACCTGTTGGAGTGGGTCCGGAGAAGGGCCACAAATATCATCAGAGGGCTGGAGCACCTCTGTTATGAGGAAAGGCTGAAAGAGCTTGGGTTGTTCAGCCTGGAGAAGAGAAGGCTGTGGGAAGACCTCATTGTGGCCTTCCAGTACTTAAAGGAGGCTTATAAGAAAGATGGGGACAGACTTTTTAGCAGGGCCTATAGCGACAGGACAAGGGGTAATAGTTGTAAACTAAAAGAGGGTAGATTGAGACTGGATATAAGGAAGAAATTTTTTACAATGAGGGTAGTGAAACACTGGAATGGCGACAGGACAAGGGGTAATAGTTGTAAACTAAAAGAGGGTAGATTGAGACTGGATATAAGGAAGAAATTTTTTACAATGAGGGTAGTGAAACACTGGAATGGGTTGCCCAGAGAGGTGGTAGATGCTCCATCCTTGGAAACATTCAAGGCCAGGCTGGATGGGGCCCAGAGCAACCTGATCTAGTTGTAGATGTCCCTGCCAATTGCAGGGGGGATGGACTACATGACCTTTAAAGGTCCGTTCCATCCCAAAGCATTCTATGATTCTGTGATTCTATACTTACTGCAGCCAGGGAGTACCTACAAAATTTCCATCCCAGAAAAAATTATCTGCAACTTGCCACCTTCAGCTTCTACAGCTAGATAGTTCATACAGTATTGTAGCTTTATTGGCCCTTCCACTCCTGTCCCAGTTCAATTTCATCCTCAGAACTGCACTGATACATACATGAGCACAAACACAGAATAAAGGCTTTCTAGCCCACTCAATTTTTTTTCCCCCAATCTTCCCCCCTTCTCAAACAAGCTGAGTAGGTAGCTATAATATAGAAACACTTCAGGGAGCTTGCATATTATTGGAGAGTTCTGTTTTACAGAGCAATTCAGTCTATGACACAGATTTGCACTAGATTACTTTAAAGCAAGCATAAAGCACTAGCAGTCTCCTCATTAGAATAAATTAAAATAATAATCCTAACTCTGAACAATTGCTACTGACAGCTACTTGAATGATGCATTGTAATGCAAGCTTGCTACTTGTTTTTTAAAACGTTTATTACCTCTTCTGGTAGAATTCTCAGAGCTTTTATTAACAACTGAACTATTAAACGTAGGAGATGAAGGAAGAAAAAAAATCTTGGGTCTGTCTATGTGTTATTTTCAGAGAGCTATACCAGGATCCCACATCACATCACAGCCAACTCTGTACCACAGTTAGCGTGGCGCTGAGCCACAACTAATAAACCATGCTGAGAGGGAAAGCGTGTTGGCTTGTACTCAGCACTGTGCTACAGACATCTACATTACAACCAGCCAGCTCAGAGTACAGAGTACTTGTTCGTCCTTATTTGTCAAAAAGCTATTAACAAGACAATATGTAATTTATACGAACTATATAATTTAATTATAAAATCTATAAAATATGTTGCATGTTATAACAGTATAATTAGAAACAGTGGGCTAACTGTTCCATGAGAATGATTTAAATGAACAGTTGTTAGCAGCAAATATGACTCATTTATACCAGTTTGAGATCTTTCATATTAACCTTGGTTAAGAGCTACTTGATAATTTTCCAGTGAAGCTTTTTCATCAAAACACGTAATTCAATTAAAATGAAAATAGTTGTGCATCATAAAAGTTTATCAAAGTTCCACAGTGAAAGGTTTTATGAACACTTTGACATGAAGTCAAATATTATGGTTTTTGGTTTGCCAGTTTAATTTCATGTTCAATATTTCACTCATTTTTACTGGCCAAGTACAAAATATTTATTGCTTAGTTCATCTGCTTTCCTCTTCTTCTTAGAAGGCTTGCTTGTGTTTGCTCAGTATTTTTAGCCCCACTTGATCACATGTTGTATTAAATTTAACACTTAAGGTATCCATCCAGCATTTCTACCTTAATCACAAGCAGCACTGAACACACACCCACCCCCACCCCCCACTATTAGACTTTTATATTAATAGCAGTCGTAAAACAAAAGTTTGTCTTATTGCATGACATACCTGTCCTTTTACAAACTAATCAACAGCACTGGTCAGAGAAAGTTTTATTTTCTGCTACTTTAAAACATGAACTATAGCTGTGAAACTGAGTGTTTAGAAAGGCTCTTGATTATTAGATTCTGGTCAGTGTGACTCACTTCTAGCAATTTCCCCAAGACCAGTCTCTCCCCCCTGCCCAGCACAAAACCCTTCAACCTTCATCTTTCTTTTCTCAAGGCTGAGGAACATACAGTACAATCCTTTCCTCCAGTGACTGACATTTTCCTCCTGTAGTTTGCTACTGCAGGAGGTGGCTTATTTTCTCCCATTGGATTGTCACAAGAGCATCCTCAAAAGAAGGAAAAGAGGCAGACCTGCTGCTGAGCTGAACACAGAAACACCACCAGGCTAATGATCGGTAACTTCAGCTAGCATTTTCTTCCATGTGTTTTAAAATGAAGAAGTAACAGAAGCAGCTGTAAAATCTGAATAGTGCAGATATATATGAATGTACTATTTGATTGTTCACTCCTGTTCCAGAATAACAGAATGTCAAAAGATTTTTTGATAAAGTCTTTCCTCAAGAGCAGCTTTTGCTGAGATAGAAAGGACATGCACCAGCATGGAATCCCACTTTGCTGAAGGAAGGGACATCAGTTCTGGAAGCAATCAAATGTATATAAACCTCCTTGTCATAAAGCTGTCAGTGGTCTGATCTTTCCCATTACTCAATATTCCGGTGTCTTAAGAAACACATATTGCTTTTTGACACTGTAATTGGAGAAACTACAGATGCCTACTACTTTGTGGCTATACTTACAGTCACAGTTCCTGTCCAAATATATTAAGTTTCAAAACTTGCCCTTAATGAGTGCCTGAATAATTTTTGATTAATGATTACCAAAGTTTCAGCGATCTCTTCTTGCTTCTCCAATGATAATCTGAACACAGGGCTTCTGTAAATCGGCTGAGTAGCATTATAGAGGACAGGGTGACACAAAAGCTTGGTATTAGTGTAACTAACAATCTAGGAAACTAAGCTCTGTTAAAAATATTCAGCTAGTGTCCTGTCTTGTGCAGAAGAACAGAAATAGTACAAGGAATGCACCACTTTGTATGCCAAAGTAGCACCAAAAGTTCATGGTCTTGAGAAGGCTCTGTATATATATGCCACTACCTCAAATGAAGAGGAACACTGAGGGAGAGACAGAGAGAAAGAAAAGATGTGAAGAACAAAGATCCCTCTGATAAATTAAGGAACTCTCGATTTATAAGGGTGGGCAACTCTCATTAGCCTGTCTTTCCACAGAAAATAAGGGTTTGGACTGAAACAGTTCTAATTCATCTGAAGTTAAAGAGTATTAAGACCTCGTTAAAAATGGAAGTGCAAATTGGTTCTTTGTTGGGAAACGAAAGTGACTGCAATCTTCAGCTAAGATGCCACTGAAACATTTTAAGATAAGTCATTGCTGCATTAGAGAAATGAAATTCAAAAAACATTTTTAAGTACTGCTAGCTTGCTAGCTTTGCCACACATTACTTCTATCCCTTCACAATCTGTCAGTGTATTAAACTATGCAGAAATATCCAAGCTGGTGAGCTAATGAAAAGCTTGGATACTGGTAACAGTGCAGCTATGGTGAGACTGAAATCAAAAGCTATGACAAAACCTTCCTGAGAAGCTGGATATTCACTCAGCTTACGCTAGGCTTTGGGCTGCTGTAACCACATGATTACTATCAGTATTTTAAAAATAGTTTGTATATATCTATACATGCTGCAGTCATTCCACTGTTCTCATAATGTTTGTTCCCTCACTTACACAATGAAAATAACAGTACAAGTAAGATAATAGTAACACTACAGTAAGATAATAGAAACTAGTGACTGGAAAAAAGGGTTTCAATCCAAAGACACTGTTGTCTTATATTAGAGCTCTTGAGCATGGTAAGCATTCACAAGCTCCACAAAAAACATAATCAAACCCTTTTGTTTAGCACAAACAATAAATTGGCTAAAGAGATTAAAAGGCTTGAGAGTGCCAGGGCTACAGTGCTGGCTGGAGCCTGAAGTACATGCAGGACAAGGCAGGACAAGAGGAACTCCTGAAGGAAGATGAAGGGAAAAAAAAACCTCCTAAATGTAGAATTCACTGCTATTACTGGGATTTCCGAGCAAAACCTTGAGCTGATAATCTTTTTCCACTAGGTTTAGAAAAACTTAGGGGTATTTTTGTTTCACATAAGTACCTTCAAAATGTTCTGCTCAACCATGCAGGCAGAGGCAGGCACACTTCTCACTGTGACTGAGACACTAGCGAAAAGGGAAGAAGTTTTTTCAGTTTTGACTTCTTAAAAACACTCTTCACAGAATTCTTTCACAATATAAAAACAAGTTATCTCTATAAATGCAAAATATTAGAATTTAAAATATAAAATTGTTCTGAAATCTCCAAATCTTTACTAGTTCATCTATTACTAATGCCTATATAAGCATTAGCAAATAACGAAGTACACATAGATACTCCATCTATTTGAACACAAATATAACCTTTAATTCTTACCTAGCTTTTGGTCACAAATTCATTCCTTGAGGATGTATTTTTAATGTTGTTAGCTTCTGAAGAACAATACAGAGCATATTGATAAAAATATGAATCAGTCTGTCAAGTGTGTTGCTTCATCCCCTCACGTGCAGAACAGCCCTTGAAAAGCTATCTGCCTAAGGCTCATGGCAGGCAGCAGCTGTTCTTAAGCCAGGAAGAGGTATAAAGAGAATGTATTAACTGTATTTCTTTGCATTTTTCTAGCAAATTCTTGTTTTCAGAAGGGATTCAATGCTGAAAGATCCTGAGATAATGCATTGTAAAGCCAACTGTACCCAAAGAATACTGTCTGAATACAGTACAATTAACTTATAAACTTTGAAAACTGACATTAGAAGTATAGTTACAATAAAGCATTGTAAGTAAAGATTCTGAGAATCATTTTAGGTGGATTTTTGGGTAGAGGTATTTATTGCAGGTTGGTGGAAAGCAAAGTTTGCAGTTGCTTATACACGCAAAGCTAAGATTATCCACCTGTGAATGTATGGACAGGGGAGGCTGGATGGTTGCCACTCGGGATGAGTATTTTCCGGATTTTGTTGCTTATTCTGTGAAAACTGTTTGATCTTAAAGTTTTAATGTTTCAAGATTATTGAACACTCAAATACATTCTTGAATTTTTCTTAATGGTTTGTACTCTGCAACAGAAACAATAGAATGACACTCCTGAAGCCTCTAATTTTCCCCTGAAATTCATGCAAGTTTAGATGAAAACGAGGTTCTAATCTGTATGTAACTGTAATGATACGTTGAATTAAAATTCATTCAAATCTTGTTCTCTAATTTCCAGAGCATTGCAAATGCTGTAGAGTAGGCACAATAGAGTTTCCTGAAGGAAATGCAGACAGTATGGGTACAGCCAGAGCTCCAGGCACAAAACAGACACAACAGCTGCTCGTGGTACCCCACTCTGCTGCTCAGTCCTGAAACGCGCAGCCATCCCAGAACCACAGGTGTAAAAAATCTCTCAGTCACATTGCCCTGTATTCTCTTTATCTGTATAAGAAAATGAGAACAAAATTACATATTAATGCATTTCCTGGATTATTGGCAATCTGTATAGTGAATGGCTTTCCAGGTTCCACTAGAAAAGTGGTTTTTTATGTTAGCAGAAAAAAGGAAAGGATCTACTAAAAGTGTCTTTATTTTAGAAGCATATTTGTATCTTTTAGTGCACCTTTGGGAAAAATGGAACACAGTAGACTAAAAAACCATCACCTAATAAGTAATAATCTATTATTTAAAAAAAAAATCACAGGAATTAATGAAATATGCTTTGTTAAAATGGAAAAGAAGAGACATTCCAGTTTTGCATTCCCACATTTAATAGCCCGTCCATCATCTACTCTGTAGTTGTACACTTGCTATTGAACATTTCCACATACTGTACTGAGCTATAGAGCACATTAACTGTGCAGAATTCTTGTGATAATGAGAGAAACATACTAAATGAAGAGGGGTTGAGAGAGAAAAAGATCTCTTCATGTGTATTTTTTAAATAGGTAATTCAATCATGTCAGTCAAATGACACTCCAGAGCATCTTGTTTGTAAACCCACCTATCTGAAAATGACACCAATAACAAATTTCACAGAAACACTGTATTTCCAACCAAGAATATCACTTAATAGACAAGATACATTCTCATATCCGAAACCAAATAATGACTAGAAAATAGAATTTTATTAGAATAAAAATTTCTAATAGAATGAAGGAGATTAAATTGGAGGTAAGAAGAGAGATGACGTAGCTAAAGAAAAAGCAAAAAGCTTGAAACAGAATTAGTAAGGGTGTAAATGGAAGCACTTAGTGTTGTAGTATAACTGTGTTTCTTTGAAATAACTGTCTGCGGAAAATCACTTGAGGTAATTTTTGAACCCTTGATATGTCAGTTTTGAACTTGAAGGCTGTCATCATCCATACAAAATATACTTATGTCCTGGTTATGCTCTTGTGATGTTTATACGTTGTATTGGGTGTGCGTGGCAAGGTTTTGGTAGCGGGGGGGCTACAGGGGTGGCTTCTGTGAGAAACTGCTAGAAGCTTCCTCTATGTCCGATAGAGCCAGTGTCAGCTGCTCCAAGATGGACCTGCCACTGGCCAAGGCTGAGCCCACCAGCGACAGTGGTAGGGCCTCTGGGATAACGCATTTAAGAAGGTGGGTTAAAACAAAACAAAACACAAAACAAAACACAAAACAAAACACAAAACAAAAAACACCTGTGCAACAGCAGCCAGAGAGAGGAGTGAGAAAATGTGAGAGGAACAGCCCTGCAGACACCCAGGGCAGTGAAGAAGGAGGGGAGGAGGTGCTCCATGTGCCAGAGCAGAGATTCCCCTGCAGCCTGTGGTGAAGACCATGGGGAGGCAGGCTGTCCCCCTGCAGCCCGTGGAGGTTAACAGTGGAGCAGATACCCACCTGCAGCCTGTGGAGGACCCCACACCGCAGCAGGTGGATGCACCCGAAGGAGGCTGTGACCCCATGGGAAGCCCACACTGGAGCAGGCACCTGGTGGGAACTGTGGAACCATGGAGACAGAAGAGCCCATGCTGGAGCAGGTTTGCTGGCAGGGCTTGTGACCCCGTGGGGGACCCACACTGGAGCAGCCTGTTCCTGAAGGACTGCACCCTGTGGAAAGGACCCACGCTGGAGCAGTTCGTGAAGAACTGCAGCTGTGGGAAGGACTCACATTGGAGAAGTTCGTGGAGGACTGTCTCCTGTGGGAGGGACCTCACGCTGGAGCAGGGGAAGAGTGTGAGGGGTCCTCCCCCTGAGGAGGAAGGAGCAGCAGAGACAAGGAGTGATGAACTGACTGCAACCCCCATTCCCCGTCCCCCTGCGCCACTCACGAGGAGGAGGCAGAGAAATCAGGAGTGAAGCTGAGCCTGGGAAGAAGGGAGGGGTGGGGGGGAAGGTGTTTGAAGATTTGGTTTTATTTCTCACTACCCTACTCTGATTTGACTGGTAAGAAATTAAGCTAATTGCCCCAAGTTGAGTCTGTTTGGTCTGTGATGGTAACTGGTGAGTGACCTCTCCCTGTCCTTATCTTGACTCACGAACTTTTCATTATATTTTCTCTCCCCTGTCCAGTTGAGGAGGGGAAGTGACAGAGCGGCTTTGGTGGGCACCTGGCATCCAGCCAGGGTCAACCCATCACATATGTTAGCATGGATAAAGGGGAAAAGGATAAGTGAAGAATCCATGGTAAAATTCAAGTTATAGTGAAAGAAGGTGAGAAAAGTGTACATGAAAACAACAGAAGAATTATCATGGGATAACTATACTTCCTTCTTTAGCCACCATCTGTATAGATTTCTGCTGTACAGTGCTAAAAAGAAAGTGATTTTAAAGAGAACAAGTGACAGCAGGACAATGCTTTCTAATTAAGAAAGCAATCTAGAATTTAAATACAGTGAGTAGTATTGTATAAAAGCATGAAAACATCTCTGGGTAGCAATTTTCTGTATCTCAATGTTGGAATCATTCCTAAGATGTGCGGCAAAGGCTTCCTTTACATCCGAAGCTAAGTGTTGTATTACAATCTTTCAGTAACAGATTACCTGTTTCCCTTAAGAACTTAATCTACACTGCAAATAAGTACACAAATTTCATAGAAGCGTTCTCTAAATAAGGCACTCTTTCAAGTGCTTACAGCTTTGACAAAATGTATCCTCTCCTACAAAAACACTCATGTCTGGGGGTCAGCTCACAATTGATTTTCAGAAGAAAGAGCATTTCAGAAGAGCATTTAGTAATTTTTAATAGTGAGATTAGAGGAGAGAAATTTTCTCCCGTGTAATAAATTATTACAACCCCTGTGTTGAGAGGGTTTTGTTCCTCCATTACTGGGAGTTCCAAATTTAAATTCGGCCATGTCAGGGAAGCCCAGTCTACTTTCAAGGACAAGTGTTTGCTGACCCCATGGAAAAATATTTCAAGTTCAGATGTGCTCCGCTATTCATGAAACTACTCTTCTGAAAGAAGTATATAAAAATTGCCATACCAGCTCAGTCTAAAGGTCCACACAAATCAGTATGTTGTTTCTGGTGTTGACAAACAAATCCTTAGGGAAAAAACATATGCATAGAGCATGACTTGTGCCCTGGTACACACTTACTGCCTCTTGTCATCTTCAGTTCAGGAGCTTTGGTGACCTAGATGCTGTATGCAGACCATCAGCTTTAACAGCCGTAGTAGGTCCATCAGTCATTCCTTTTTTTTGTATCTATCATTTTTACTCCAGGCTTCCACACGATGTTACATCAATTATGAACTATTCAGTTCTGCTACACTTGAATAAGTATGTACTTTAATTAATTTTAAACCTGCTGTCTGAATTTTTTCCTGTCATAATTTCTGATCTGTGAAAAACAGTGAATAATTGCCTCTGACTGTTTTTTTTTTAATGCTATTCATTCTGTGTACCTCCACCATACGTTGTTTCTTGGTTAAAGTGAAAAGTTCTAGTCTATTTAACTTCTCTTTGTGTGGAAGATGTCCCAAATCTCTGCTGAATCTTACGATCCATACCATACCCTTTTAAAAAGTTAATACAGTAGTCAAGATGTAAGCACATCCCAGGTTTATACAGTCATATAAATAGCCCTTCTGTTTTGTTCTTGATTTTTTTAGTAAGTCCTCATATCTTATTTTCTTTTCTGAGAATATAGAAACACACTTAATACACTGCTGAGTATTAAGATGATCTTCTCAGAGAATTATCCACTGCTGCAGGTTAACATAACATCAGCACTGGACCATCTCTCTCCTGTAGATTGTACACAGTATTTTTCTTTTCAGTATCTAGACACTATGAGAAGACAGTCCCTTTAATACCCAGAACAGATCTGGATATAAACAGAAACAAAGACTAGAGTCAGGAAGAATGAGGTCAGGTGAAGAGCCAGGTTAGCTGAGATTCGAACGAACCGTGGAGGTGGCAAAATGGGCTTAGAAGAGGCTGTTTGAGCTCCGAGAGTCACAGATCCTCAGAGAGTGGAAAGCTGATGAACATGACAAGTGCAACAGAAAAAGACCCCTCCAAAAGAAGCTTGAAATGAGAAGATCAAGAAATGCAAGATAAGGTCACTAAGGTAAGACTAGAGAGTGCAACTAGAAGCTGTGGTGGATTTGGATTGGATGAGAAGATAAAAAGCAAAGCCAGAGAGATGTACAGCATAATCTCTCAAGGAAATCCCTAGCATTATACATGAAGGTTTTAAAAAGATCTTTGATTGTGATTTTAAAAAATGGAATATTGACCAAGAAGCTGGGCTGGTATGCCATTAAATTCAAAAATGATGGGCTGTGAAATTATATTCAACCAAATGAACACTTTACTTTCTACTCCAATCTGTTCTTGTCAATTATTAGTGCAAATCATTACAGAAAAGAGTCTTCTGATATTTAACTCTGAGACTGTGACAGTACTTGGTACATACTCATTCTTCTTACTTCTTCTATATAAAGTCATTTTGGTCTGATCCTGAATATACCCAGACACACAGGAGTCTTGTCTATATCCCTTCCAAATGCAAAGGAAAACAACACAATTGTAATATTACTCATATGCGCACTGGGTCTGGCTGGGATGGAGTTGACTTTCTTCACAGCAGCTGGGATGTTGCTGTGTTTTGGATTTGTGACTTAAACAGCGTTGGTAACACACCAATGTTTTAACTATAGCTGAACAGTGCTTGCACAGCATCAAGGCCTTTTCTTTTCTCCCTCTGCCACCCCAGTGAGTAGGCTGGGGGTGGGCAAAGAGTTGGGAGGGCACACAGCCAGCACTACTGACCCAAACTGACCAAAGGGATATTCTATACCGTGATGTCATGCTCAGCAATAAAAGCTCAAGGAAAGGCAGAGGAAAAGGGGTAACGTTAGTGGTTGTGGCATTTGTCTTTCCAGGTGACCCTTGTGTGTGCTGAGGCCTCGCTAACATCTGCCTGCTGATGGGAAGCAGTGAATTCCTTCTTTGTATTAAGGGTCTTGTACTATTGGAGAATGTATGATATTAAGACAAAGGAATTTAAAAATTGCAACTGGAAAAATAAAAAATCAGCATGAATTCTAAGTGATAAACATAGTGGATACTTTTAAAATCAAAGTTTAAAAACATACATAGAAACAACTTCTAATCAGTTTTGCGAAACTACCTAGACTGAAACTCGATCAACATTTTCCAGTGTGTCATACGCATTTCTTTTCAGACATCAGATGTAAACATAGTAAAACAGAGCAAAAAGGACAAAAGGTTTTCTTTAGAATAGTTTTGAAAATATTTTCTAGCATTTTCATTTATAAATGAAAGTTTAAGTACATCTAATAAAAATAACAAACTTTAACCCTGAAAATGAAGGATCTAGTAAATCTCCATAACCAACGATGATGTTTCTAATTCCAAAAAAAACATCATATATCCATTTATAACTGTTAGTTCCAGAACAAGCCAGAGAAAACAAACATTTATTTAGGCAGCTTCATAAAAAAGTGTGTTTCAATGCATTAAATTTAAAACTTCCTAACAACAAGGAGGATCCCCCATTACAGATCCCATAAGTAAAATTCCCTGAACACATTTAGGTAGAGATTCCTGGCTAAGAAACTTCAAGCAGTGCATCCCTGCACCACAGAGAAGTACTAGAACTAATTCTGAAACTAGTACCAGAACTGAAAAGCCAGATGGAGCACCCAAGCTGCAGCTGCCATGCAAGCGAACCACCCTTTCCCCTCAGCAATGCTTATCAACCCAGACACAGCACTGAGGCTGCACGGCCTGTAGTTCCAGGCCAACTTTTTCAGTTACTTGATTAGCTCATAAATTTCTTAATTGCAGGCTACTGCAGGGCATTGCAAGAGCAAAGGTAAGAAAATTCCTTCTAAGAATTTGGAAACCGTGTAATAAAAGAAGGCAAGTTTGTTCTGAATGTAACTACGGTTGGTAGATAAAGCTGTCGTGGAGCTTTAAGGAGGTCACAGAAGACTACTTTGGGCCAAGAGGTAAAAAATTATTAGAGCTGAAAGTTACTAAGTGCTTAAGAAAGACATTTTTCTTATATTCTGCTTTGCCACAGACTGCTGCTAACGTTCTGCTTCAGACAGATGAAGTTGTTCCTACAGGTTTATGAGTCATTAAGCCTAAACAGCCAAAGAAAAATGCATGCAATACTAGCAATTTTTGCTACAAGCTGCCAAGGAATCTCGTATGTCCAGAAAATTCTTTTCTTGAACTGCAAGTAATGGAGGTCTTCAACGAAGCTGAGAAGTAGATTTCCCTCAGATAATCAGCATGCCTAAACAGAGAGCCCCTTACAAGATGTTCTTAGAAAACATTTAGGGACTTGTTCATATGACTGGAGGTAAAAATTATTTGGCACGTGAACTACAGAACAATCTCTGTGATACATTTGATGGAGTCTGGCTGGACTATGGAGAAGCCAAGCAGGAAAACTGGCCTGAGAAGAAACCTTGGCCACTTAAGGTAAGCATGTTTTAATTATCTCGAAGGGAGAGTAAATACAATTTTTTCAGGCACATGCAAACTCTTCTTGCAGTTGAAGCAGATAAAGGCTTGTCTCACTCATTCCCCCAGACCAATCAGGAACCATCAGGATAGCATGAGGCCAATTCTATTTATATCGACTTTCAGAAGTGCTTATTAGATTAGACTTATTAGATTAGTCATCCATTACTTTAGGTGGGTGTCAGATCTTTGGAAGTTTGCCAAGTACAACTTTTTCATTAGATGCTGTACTTAAAATAGGCTGCACTACTGTTACACCTCAGTATTGCTCCTCTGCCTAAGAGCACTCTGGGCTACCATAGTGAATCCTCCAGTTCTCCTGAGAAAGGTCACCTGGTGAAATCACTCGATGCTTACAGACGAACTCACTAACAGGAGACAAGAGAGGCAAGAGTAATATTTTGGTAAGCCAGGCCTATTAGGGAAAACATGTGCTAATACAGTCAAATAATGGACAAACAACTGAGCATGAACTCCCCCTTGAATGCTGCTGCAAAACAAGATAACAGTGGATAGGATTACAGAAGAAATATTTCCTCTCCATGCTGCATTACTGAGACCAGCAGTTAAATAAAAGAAACAGGCATGACATTCATGTATTATAACAGGCACTGAAAAACTAGGAAGGCTGCACAAAGTGGAGAGGGGGAGAACTGGTATCATCATAAGGTGCGAGACTGAATATGCTACTGATTTTCAAATGATGAGCAAAACCCAGAAAGAATGAACTATGATACTTCCAGTTATCCTCAACAACTGCTAGACAGGTTCCTTCAAGCGAAGACAGACACTGTGAAATTTTACATCCACAGACTTAATATCATACTTATCAGTCTTCAATCCTACAGTATAGCTTGCATCCTCAGTAAGATAAAAAAAATCAGAGCTCCTCAAGAATTCCTTCATCATCTTCAGTCCTTAAGATTAAGTGACAAATTCTAAAGCTCTTACAACTGCTTCCCAGAAAAAGTATCTAGCTCCTCCTTCTAAGGTTGTAAAATACGACAAGGCAGTGACAAAGATGACTTCTGTCAGACTTCTGTCATGGACAAATGGAATCCAAAGTTCATCCAGGAGTTTCTAACATAGACCTGTTAAACTTGTGGATTATTTACATTTTTGTTGTTTTTCTAATAAAATTACATGGAGGGCGAATAACATTTTCTTCTCACAACTTTTATGAAAAACAAAAAAGCTGCTGTAGTACATAGGTATTAAAACAACTTCCTATCTCCTGTCAAAAGTTACCTGTTCTGACCTTTTAGATTTACCTACCTTCTCTTAACTGAAGTCACCTAATTTGAAGGAGATATGAAACACAGTTTAGATGTGATGTGATTTTGCCTAGAAAGAAGGAAGTTATTCACGATCTCTTGGATCTTGTCCATCTCAAAGGAGCTCTGAAGATATTTCCAAAACAAATGTGTATCAGTGATTATGTGCAGCTGCAGCTACTGAATTGCACAGAAAGATTAGAAGCATCCTCCTTTCTGTCTAGACAAGTATTTTATAAACTTCATGTCTATATACAGGCTAGAGCTGAAAGGAACATCTTATAAAGTGATGCTAAGAGCTGAAACTTGGGAATGTCTACACAGAGATCTTCTTCTTGAAGTGGGTGGAGGTATACCTAACCCTGTAATGATCTGATGGTTCACGCTTCAGAAGTGTACTTAAATAACTTACAGTTAAAAGAAATTCAGTAGTAAAGAACCTAGGAGGAGTTTCAGGTGATAGCCATACGGAATTTTATCTAACCCATTTCTCTCCTAACCACAGACTGGGTACTGAGGGTGGAAAAGGAGGGGAAGAAAGAGGGTAGCATTCAGTCTGCTCTCAAGCGAGGAGTCAAATGAACCAATCAATCTTCTATCTTTCCTTGAGCACCAGCTCAAGAAATTTTGCCTTGCTACAGAGCCTCAAAGATCTTCCCACAAAAGCAGAACTTTGCTAGCATCTTAAGCTGTTCCACTGCATTTTACCTCGGCTGAACATAGTCTGAAGAACATCTGCACCACCATCTAAGGACCACCAGCCTAGTTCCTCCAATTACGCCTGCTGTCTGTGGCTTTGCTGTTTAGGACCATTCACGGAAAGACACCTGTAGTCTTCTCATGTAGATAAATCTCCTCTGTAGAATGCAAAACTTTAAATATCTTTTATGTGTGATTCAAAATCATAGGCTTTGAATATTCATAGCCACATTAAGTTACCTATATAGCAATCAAAATAAGTTCCATCTGGTTTTTGGTCATATTAACTACGCTGATGCCGAACTGTCAGAATGCATACCTTTTTCACAGAAGAAAAGAAAAAAAGAAGAAAAAATAAAAAAGGTTTGCCCTTCCAGCTCTCTACACTTAACACAGGATCAAATATACGTAGACTGTAATCTGCAGAGCTCTCCCCGATATTCTTAGAAATAAATTCCAGTTTCTTTATCACACTGACATTTAGAATTTTTTTCTAACTATCCAGACAATCTCATCTGCTATAAATTGAACGAATTCTTTCTCATCAGTCAAAAAGAACAATTCCTTTAATAATCTTTCATATACTGTAGGCAACTCATACTTCCTCTCTTCCGCTCTTTTCTAAATTAAGTAACACCTGTCATGCACTGCACTTTCTAACCGCCTTCTCCTCTTGCCATTCTCCCACACACCTCTACATCTTTAAGTTTTGTGTCCAAAACTGGACACTGTATACAGCAGAGACATCACAGGGCTCTGAGCAACCTGATCTAGTTGAAGATGTTCCTGCAGGAGGGTTGGACTAGATGACCTTTAAAGGTCCCTCCCAACCCAAACCATTCTACGATTCTATGATCTGCTGCAATGAATAAAGAACAGCAGTTAACTCTCAAATCACCTTTTCAGTTGAACTTCTAATCAACTTTTTGTTCAAATTCAACTTTTCTGTAATTAACTCCAAAATGAGTTTTAATTGTAAAGTTGTTGCATGCTTCCTTCTCCCACAGTCACTAACTCCTCACTTTGTTTATTTTATATGCTTGGTTTTTTTCTTAAGCAGCATTTCTATTTTCATTGACAGAGTAAAACACATACAGATATAAAGAGATGATCAAACTTCTGATTTATTTATTACTAATGATGAGAGAATCGAAAGCAGATCAAGTTTACAGAGTCCAGACTGCTCTAGCTGGGAAATCAACTGGGGGGAAAAAGACTACCCTGACAATTAGACACACTTGACATAAATCAGATGCTAATAAAAAAACTCAACAATGCTGTCTTTCAATGTTGCATTTCAATGTACAGACACACTTTCAGCCCTCCAGAAAAAGCCTTCTGCAATAACAAAAGAGAAGTTTTTTGTGATGGAGCTAAGAGTGGCAAACAACAAGGGAGATGCCAACATAGCTTAGAAAACCGTATGAAGTAGCTAAGTCTCACAAGAAACAGACACCACTCAAAATGCATTTTACATGACGTATCAAACCATCCTAACCTAAAACCACTTAAACTTTTTTATACTACCCTCTTGTACTATGCTGTATTTCTGCCTCTGCTGCTAACCCATCACCTGCTAGTAATGTGAACTCCTGTTAACAGTATACACTGATTATCTATCTATATGCTAATGAACCTAAAGTCTCTTGCACTCTCTTTGTTAAACTATGTTACTAGTGTCATACATTACAAATGCACCGCAAACCTTTAGAGTGACAGAGCCATGCAGAGAAAGCACCAGAATTTTTTATGTAAATCTGATGTTGGTATCTGATATTAGATTACAAAGAAAAGAGGCAGTTTGTCTACAGTCAGAGCTAATGAGCATCAAAGAAATCCTAAACCGTAAATATTACACTGGTAAGAGGACGAACCAAATGTTATTTTGCTATTTCAGGTATCATTATAGGTGGAAAATCTTAGCCAAATACTCTAAAGATTTTAATTAAACTTCATTCCTATTTCAAAAAAGGTTTAAATAGCTCTTTGGCTGGCACTCTCATGCTTTGGCCCCACGCTGTCCTTTGCATTTCTCTTTGCATAATAAAGAATTCAGACACCATAGGACCTTAGAGTCACCTACAAAAGCTGGGCTGAACAACATAGCCTTAGATCGTTTCTTCATTTTGGAGATTCACTCACACTGTTACGCATTTTGCAAGAACTCTTGATAGGCACTCAGTTGTAAAACTGCAAGAATATCAATTTGGAAAGACAAAGCAAAGTCTATACATTCCTATCATTAGGCAGGAAGAAACAGACTTTTCTTGCACTATAATCTGTCATACAATAGAAGTGCCGTGAACGGTCCTTGAGACCTAACAGATGCTTTGAGACTTTATTCAATCTTTCAAAGTGATAAAAATGGCTACATTGCAGTCACTTATGTTTCTTATGCTATAAGCAACAGAAATCCATCTCATTTACTTTGCGGATTACAATAATTTATTACAATCTTCTTCATGTAAATTATGGTCAGGGAAGGAAACTAGGAGATTTCATCCTTTCGGTAAACAGCAAGGAAAATGATCATTCTACTACAAAGACAATTCATCCTTTCTGAAAGTAAACTCTGAGGTGCAAAACCAAAACTATGTGTAGCATGTAAGCATACCTGCAGCTCAAAAAACCAGAAATTGTAAAAAACAAAACAAAAAACCCCCCCAAAACCCCAAAACCCAAACAAAAAACACACTCAACAGGCAAATTTTTGTTGAAAATTAAGACCTTTGAAATAGCCTTGACTTCAACACTTATAATTATTAAAAATTTACCTATTGCATTCATTCTGTGAATTTCAAGCAACAATTATACTTGTCCCCTGTACCTCTATCATTTCAGAAGTATAAATTATCAAATATTACATACGTTATGTCAAAATTTCCCAAGAATGCAGGTATATATGCATATGTCATTTACCTGTAGCAACATGACAAAATAAATTCTGCGTCTACTTCATCACTAAAAATCCCCTGTAACTGAAATAAGATGTCAAATATACCTTACTTTCCACTACTTCCCAACCAACACTGAAAAATGTGCTCTGCCAGTGTAAAGGCTCATCATGTTAGGACCCACTGTGGAATGCACTCTCATTCGTGTTTAAAAGATGTGAATATTTTCCCTCTTTCCCTTCCCTTATAACAAGTGGTACACTTGTGCACACTAGCAAGAACATTTTCAGCTAGTACTAAAGTTAACTGAAGAAAAAGAAAAAAAAAAAACCAAACCCCTATGATTTCAAGTCTGGCTCAGAGCTCACGAGGCTGAATTTTATTTTAGAGGAAAAGACAACACTGGGATGAAGACCACTAGTCTTGCCATGAGCTAAAAATTTGGTCATCTGCTCATATACTTGAATTAAAACAGGTCGTAGAGGAAGAAACAAATATTAGCTGTATGAAATCAGATACAAAGAAGAAAGATTCTACATGTTAAGACAACTGGCGATAACATAATTATCCAGTAATCTTCTAATTTATATGCAGTTCCTCCATAGACAAAGAGGGGCGATGTTGTGCATACAACTCCTCCATAGAAATACCAGCACGCACAATCTGTTACCTCTGATGACTGCTCTTGTACCCTTTTCCGTACGTGTTCACTGGATGTTAGTTCATGAACAGAAGTAGGTAAAAAACAATGTGGTTTTAATAATATTTGTCTATATTAAGGACTAATAACTTCACAAGCATATTACCACTAAAGCACTATGTGTACTTCATCATACTACTACTTTATATAATTACATAACTACTCACAAGGATATAATGAAGAAGCTTTTCTTTGCTTAGCAATAAGAGCCAGATACTCACAAAGAAGGGTCTTGGACCAGATCTTTAAGGTTTATCCCACTACGATCCTCGGCAAGGTTCCTGAAGCAACTGTCACTCACTAAAAAAAATAGAAATAAAATTAAAACAAAACAAAACAAAAACAGAGAAACAAAAAAGGTGGAAATTTAAGTTCTTTTGATTAACTAAAAACACTTTTTGGTGTTGGGTAGAATTTGAACATTCATATATAAAGTCTGATTTTCAGCAAGGTTTCACCTAATTTAAAAATAAACCAACTCAATGGAAAGTGATAAACACTGTATCACAGATTACGCGGAAACAATCAGTTTCAGCTGGTGTCCTTACTACTTCTCCACCTGTGGCTACAGAAAGTCTCAAACAGAAATGCTGGATGTGCAAGCATACACAGATACCCATACAGGTAACAGCAGAGTCTTTAATTGTGCACCAGTCAGTATTCTTTACCTAATCAGAAACAGTGAGAGTTGCTATGTATTTAAGTTCACAGTTGGTCATGGGTTAGCAAAGGTGTTTAACAGGAGCAATAGCCAAAACAAACAATTAAGAGCAAAAATTTATTCAAACAGCTAATAATTAACCTATAAAGTGCATGTAAAGCAGCTAGTTACTGTAATAATTGAAATTACAACACAGTAAATTTCACAGAAGTTTAAGAGTACTAGTGTGCTTTCATTTTCTTCACTACATTAAAAAACTAAAAGTGATTTAAATCTGAAACTCCAAATCCATTCTCTTGGCCAATTCTCTCAGCACATGTACCCCACTCCCACAAGTGGGCTCATTTCTCTTAACACCAGAGTCAATTTGAGAGGTGGAAAAAAAAAGTAGTGGCACAAATGCTTTAAAAAAAAAAAAAAATCAGCATCGGTTCAAAGGAATTACAGTTATCTCTGATTACAGCAAACTTTCAGAGGGACACAGAGGTTGTGGTATGGCAAAATCAGTGTAAGGATCAATTTGCCATAACTAGCAAGGTAATCTGCCAGATAGAAGAGAGCTTATGAAGAAGTGTATTACTGCTCATCTTCTGACACAGAACACGGCCTTGCATTTGGTGAGAGGGGATGTGTTTAAAATCATCTGCAAAAGTAAGTGTTCCTACTTCTTTCTAAATGCAAGATACTAATTTTAATTTACATCTATAAGTATTCATGTGCACCACCAGCATCGAAAAAATGCAAATCATTCCCAAAATATGTTATTTTCACAGATTACGATACATACTGTGACAGACCTACCTAACACACTACAAAACTGCAAAACATTTCTACTAGTACCCCTTGTTGCCAATGCATCTCACGAGCCTGAAGCGTGTTAGTCTGCTGGGAAAGACAAGTACTGGAAGAAGTGGTCCCAGAAGAAGGGGCTGGGGTAGCTGACAGAACAGGTACTGGCCTCGGCTCTCACACAAACCCTGACAGCTATCAGTATATGACAATAACAGCAGTATTTGTCAAGTGTCGATAACATTAAGACGTTTACCCACTTTGCACCTCAACACTGTAATAACCAGTTGATAAGAGAAGCTTCTCTTATCTTCAGTCTCTGAAAATGCTACCTAGCAGTTGCTCATCACACACGATCCCTGAAAGCCAGGTGGTATATCACAAGGAGCCTCCTGTCTTTGAGGTAATTGCCACAGATCCTCAGTTCAAACAGCAGCTACTTTTTCTAACAAAGTCCAGAACTCCTGGCTTAGTTCCTACCGAGACAATTTACTCATCGTCTCAATACTAAACTGGAATTTAACTGTATTGAGTTTGCAAGAGCTACGTACCTTGCCAGAGGAAGCTCACCTCGAACACCCCGGGCCTTTAGAAATTTTTCATTTCCATGCACAGCTATCACATTGAACCCAAGACCCTTGAATTTACAAACTCTCTAACTCCTGAGCTAAAGGAGCAATTCCAAGATCAGCAGACTCCTAAACAACCTACACTCTAGATTTTATGGGAAGAAAAAAAATCCCGGCTAAGTTGATATTTGATAGTTTATATTTCCCTCTTGTCAAGTTTGGCAACAAAACAGTAAACGGAACATTTTACCTACTGCCTTGTCATAAATCCTACACTAGTGACGTATCGACATATCTCCTATGCCAACAGTATACATCATGAATAAAAATGATGGTTGATAATGTTTTTTCACTACTAACGAATGAAACATTTCTTAAGTATTAAATAGGCAAGCTAAATATGCTGTGTTTTTTCTACTGTCTTCTCCAATCTCCTCGTCAATTATAATTGTGATTACTTTCGAAGAAACTATTGTGACTGTTCTAAAACTTTGAGGGAAAATGAAAAATAACAACATAAAATTATTTTATCAGTAAAACTGACCATTATTTGTCTGTATAACTCACGAAGTTTATTAAACGTGTTTGAAAAAAATGGTCAAAATGAAAGCCTAGATTTGCCAGACTGCCTTTGTCTTGTCTCAACATAACTCTAATATTATAATACCCTTTTTATCAGTGAAGTTGAAAACTGCAAACCTTCTGTCTAGTTAGCAGAGCTGGGCAATACAAGCTTTTGCTAAAAAGACTAACTCAACATCAGTCAAATATCTACAAACTTGGAAAAAGGTATCAACCTCCCTTGAAGCAATCAAGCAGAGTAGGCACTACATTTCTCATGGCTTAGAAAACCATGAATCAACACTGCACGTGTTTTAAAAAATGGTATACCCTGATTGAAATGCAAGGTATTTATTTTAAACGGGACATAGGGTGAAATTAGGTTTGATGGCATGGCAGAAATACCAGGATGATCAAGTGGTGCTTTAAGGTTTGAGGGAAGAAAAGGCAGAAGAAAACTTTGCATCACAGCCACAAATTGTACTATATACACAAAGGCCGTGTCTAACATCTGTATGAACACACTCCCCATGAAGGATTTTATTGTCTGGTTTCAAAATTTAATTTTTATTTTTTTACCCCCCCCCCCCAAGTTTATAAAACCTAGTATTTTAAGCAGTATTGAGTGCATAGTTTACGCAAAGATACAGAAGTGTTAGCTGCTCCCCTCTACATATATACACCAAGTGGCTGAGCCGCTAATCTGTATTACACCCCCCCATATATACTTATAGACAAGGAGAATCACAACAAAAAAGCTCTCTAAAATGCATTTGCTCCATGGAGTATTGTACATACAATGACAGTCTATAAGGTACTAGAAATGTTTTTCAAGAAATTAAATATTGGCACAAATATCATGGGCATACACTGAACCCACTCCTACTGTTACAGGTATCAAAAGAGAAAAGGTTTTAGCATTAGCTCCAATTCTCCCAACATTCATCCTACTTGCAGCTCCTGTTTTCTATTACTGATGTTCTTTTTCTGATCTCCATCTAGTCTTATGCCTAGGAAGTAACAGAGACGGGAAGCCAATAAGGGAATATAGTTCTCACCTATCAAAATCAGCATCCACACTCTAATGTGCAAACATCCAGTTTACAACAGTTGTGAAGCCTTCCCACTTGGCATTTGTTTGTCCACGTGATTTTTTTTTTTTTTTGCTTTGCTTTCTTTAACAGAGTTTTAAATGAGACCATACTGAAGGAAAATGGATTATTAGCCTGTTGATTTCCAAAATGAGAAGTAGAAGAGAAGTTCTTCAACTCTGAAGGTAAACTAATACTTTCTTGAAGTGGAGGCAGGATACAATCTGTTGTGAACTTAATCCTTTTATTTTATTTTTTAATGTCCTACAATTTGAAAACAATATAGCCTTTTAAAACTGTTACTTAATCTCTTATGTCACACAGTGTATTCCCAGTAAACAAAAGCCCTCTTTAGATCAAAGCACTTCCAATTCTATCACTGTTAATGGTCACTCTCATATCATATGCTTTGGAAAAAATGCGATCATTACCCTCAAAAAAAGAAGTGCTATGTATAGTTTGGTAAAGAAAATAAATAATAATGTTTACCTCCCCAATATCAAAATACGCAATTCCATAAAACTGTAAACTACTATTATCTGCCAGATTTCATTCTTGGTTCTCAGAATTCAGAGTTGCTTTTAAACTAGTTGTGGCTACCTGTTGATAAAAACCATCCTGATAACAAAAATGCTACACTCAGAAAGACAGTCATGGGTAACTGCGATGCACTATTACTTCGAAAGTACATAGACTACTACAACATTGACCAGTATGCACTGAAGTATAAGACATCAATTTCTTACATTTTTGTCTTTTAGTGATAACATCTCCTAAGTTCAGTTCTTTTTCTCAGGGCTTCTTCATCTGTCTGCAGTATTTTTGGCACACTTTCCATAGCAGATCTCTTTCCCTTACCCCTCTTTTTATAGAATCATTTATATGGTTAGGTTTTTATACTAGATTCATTCAGCAGACGATAAATAGGAAAAATATTTAATACACTGGGGATGTTCTGGAAAGTACTGGTCTGGCACAGCATTGTATTCTAGTCTGGTTTTGCTTGCAGTAAATCATTATTTAGAAGTCTCATTTCAGATTCAGGTGGTTCTGTTCCACGCACTGCATGCAATGTAGCAGGATTCAAGTATTTTGTTTTTATAGGCCCAACCTTATGCACGCTATAGCAAGCGACCACTTTTACCTACTGTAATTGTATATATTGTTGACTTCAAGCCATAATCACTGCTAAGGAAGCTTAGGTTTTAGGACATAAGAAGGAAACAGAATTTTTTCTCAGACCTCAAAACATCTCTCTTCAAAAGCCTATTCTCCTGCAGACACAGAATTCCTGTCCTATAGGCATACTTTAAAGGAGGCAAAGCAAGGGTGCAGTACCAGGATGTAAAGATTGATTCTCTTACTATTAAAATGGTTTTAAGGTATTTTGCCTGTCCCACGAACAGTAACATCAGAGATAAATATCCTGCCTCTTTGCGATGCTATTGCCATATTTTTCAAGTGACTGCATGTCAACCAGAAAAGATGCACAAAACAGATGGCATATTACAGAAATCTTGTAGCACCTTCACCAGATCTGTTACAGAAGACAGCAAATTAATTGTAAGAAGAGCACTTACACTATTTGCATATCTGCACACAAATTTCTCTGACGTACTTGCAGAATAAAAAGAACTACTAGTCTGCATGCAAATTGCAAATGTTTGTAACTGATAAGAAAATATGTTGTCTGTGACTAGCAGAAATAATGAAGGCTGGTTTCCTAAGAACTTGTGATCTTTGTTCCTTACCTGCCATTCGCTATCACCATAATAAATCCAGATTCCCTTTGATACCCGCACAAGGAAGAGAGCTAAAGCTAATACAAAGCCATGCATGTGAAAGCATCAGTTGATACCAATCTGCCTTCTCCTCAGTGGGGGTAATAATGTGAGTCTCCTCTTTGCCTGGCTGCTAATTTTCACTTCATTTATAGATAACAGTATCCTTAAAAATTCTCTTTTTGTTACATTGCAGTTACTTTTCTATTATCCTGTTATCACTATATTTTCATACGTGGGTTAAACAGGTTTAAAAGGGGGGAGTTGAAAGACCAATGGGAGGACTGAAGGATGACATTGTCTATCCTTTGATCACGTAAGCCTTGTTTTCCCTAGGCAGATAATCTAAAAACTATTTTCAAAATTGCAAGGCATCAATGCACACCAAATTTGAAGTCTCCTTCCCTTTTCATTTCTAGTTTAAACTTCATTCTGCTAAAAATGGACATAAGAGAATAAAATCATGAAACAGCAACACTTTCAGTTTTAACCCATAACTATTTAACAACAAAAGTAGTTGCAGCACCTTAACATAGTTACGAATAGGTAGGTTGTGCAGTATCTGGGCAAACACGTCACAGTGGAAACAATTTTAAAAATTGAGTTGAAGCACGGTGGTATGTACAGCACACAAACAAACAGCACTCAAAGATTTGCTTAGTTGTGGGCAGGGTCAGGCGACAGAAAACATACCCACCACCCCCTCCACAGGTTCACATATTCTGACCTGAGAGCTACACAAAAAAAAGTAACAAAATATTTTATTTAAACGGAGCATTAAAAGAGCTAAAATGGCCACATGAAGAAAGGAGTCTCTCTTTTATATGGATTGTATTTTTTCTTTTTTAAGTATAAACCCCATTAAATCAGTGAAAAATAAGACTAACAAGTTCAAAACATTGTGCTGGTGAAATTAAGATGTACAGGATATGCAGTATCAGAGATGCTTAACACTTTTCATGCAAGTCCAGATGCAAATGATTTTTTTACCCCATGAGAACAAAGAATTGCATTCCAAAAATAAGCAGGGCCTTTTTATGTCAGTGTTGTATCCGTTCCATTTATATAACCACTTAATTTCTACTGCCACAGAACATACCATGAACAGCAACAGTTTCAGAAAAGTGAAAGTAGCTGAGAAGCCCCTGATCACATGACTGTTTGAGCTCATTTTCCCTTTTACCTTTGAAAAGCTTGCCATCAGAAATACAGAGGCTGAGGTGCAACAGTTTGGAACAAGTTACAGAATGTATCCACTGGTGGGAATTTTTATTGTAAGGAGTAATGTGAAAATCTGATAGGAAGACAAAGGTTGCTTCTGTAAGCTATCAGATGAAGCCTGCAGATCAAAGAAAGCACACTGTTGAGATTAACCTGTTTGAAGTAAAAGAGCAAACCAGTAACTTCAACTTACTTAATAAAATTTATTTTCATTGGGCATTCAGAACTAGTCATAGTATAAAGACTAGCTGTAATTTCAATTCATGTATTATAATTCACTCCCAAATATAAATTCTCAGCAGACAAGAGTAAGAACACATTTATTTTATTCCGGTTATTTCAATTCACCAAAATCCCATAAGTAGCCTCTTTCTCACCCAGCAAGCAAGCGTTCTTATGCTTTCTCTGCCACATCAGTAACCATCAGTACAATGTATTTGTCCCTATTTTCTCTGACCAGGTGAAGGTTGACATTAGCAGATAACGTATCAACTGCAACTTCACAGATTTTAAAGACGGGACTGCAGTGATTAGTTTGACTCCCTGTATACATCTGCCCCTCAGACCTGATGACTGTTTCTGTCATCTGCTTTGTTTTTCACAAAGTTTTTGTCATATACTAAAATACAGGGAAATTCTAACTATATTTTTTCAAGACAACAAAATTTAACATCCACCTTTAAGAATGTCCTGTAGCAATCTCTTCGAACTGTGCTTTACTGGATCTCAGAGCAGCACAAGTCTTCTCTCCCTTTCCCTTCAGATGAAGTCCTACGAAGTGCCAGAATGGTATCCTCAAAGACTGACAAAGAAGTACTACTGTAAAAAAGGAGCTAATCTACTGGAAAAACAGGAGAAGAGAAAGGTTCAGGTGACCTAGTGAAAAATAGGGGATTGTAAACCAGAAATATAATTTAGACATGCAAATCTATTATTTTTTCCAGAAAACACAGGGAAGCTGTCATGCCACCTGTAAGCCAGATGCAAAGGAGGGCTATTGCAATGATAAAGAAAAGTAAGACATCTTAGAGGAGATGAAAAGAGCTTTCTTGATTAGCTTAGCAAAAAGAAAGCATTAGATGGTTCCTGCCTGTGTGTTTATATAAATACACCAGCAAAATAAACATCAGAGGGAGAAGAGACAAAGAATAGTGTTGCACAAGAAAGTAATTGTGAGAAAATCATAAGAAATGGGGAGCAAATTTTCCAAGAGCTAGAGGGCTGAAACCTCACAAATAATCTTTCTGTAAGAAAAGTGAGGGCAAGGAAAGTGCACAGGCTGGTTTTCGACAGATTTAAGAAAAGATTAAATGACACAGGAATTGTTCTTGAACACAGGAGGCCTTCTGTGCCATAGCTGCTAATGCTGTAAAATTTATGTTAGAGCTTCTCTGAAGGCTATGAACTTTTAAACCCTCCCAAGGTTTCTCACATTTTCTAACAGCAATTAAATAAGCCATTTTTTTCTGTGTATCCATTAGTCTAATGGGTTATGCCTCTTTCAAATGATTTATCGTTTAAATTTTACCGTATTTGTCTGGCCTTAGGCTACAAATTCTGTACTGGGTTTTAATTTAATATTCTAACAAGCTTGAGTTTCAACTCAATCACACTGTCAGTGTGATCACTGCAGTGATCAGGTGAACTTCAGAAGAAAAACATCAAACCATTAAAGACATTCAAATCTTTGGAGATGTAGTATTATCAACACTTCTAATTGTTTGTACCTGATCAAAAAATTCAATTCCTTGAAGCTATGAACGCTAAATGCTTGATGGAATGTTTCCTTTGGACTCTTGTTACTTTTCATTGGAAATAAATAAGATTGTGTTTTGTTTTTTTTCCACCCAACAAGTATTTCCAATAAGAAGTTTTTGTTGCACCTCCTTTCACTGTAAAACTATAAAAAATTCTAGGATGGGAAGGAAAAAGATAGAAGGTAAGCACATCTAAGAGAGGGGAAGAGAAGAGTTAAAACAAACAAACAAACAAAAGCTAAGCACTTTTGAAGAGTAATACCTCCTTTTAGACTTCTCTGAAATTATTAGTTCTATCACTGGTTCGAACAGCTGTACTTATAGCAGATGCCGAGAACCATTCCGTTAAAGGGCAGTCTTTACAAGGAGGTCTTGATTTTCAGCTTTGCTTATTTCTTTAGGGGATGTCTGAGAGTTTTTTCCATTACTGTAAAAAACAATATTCTTATCCCTAATCTTAGTTTTCTTGTATTTTATTTAGTTCAGGGAAAGAACATGTTTAGTTTCTTAGCTAACAACATCTGAAACAATTCACAGCATCTTATACAGGCCCAGTTTAACAGCTTACATGGATTCTTGGTTGCAATGTACACTAATCAAGTCTAAAATCAATCTCAGCTAGATGCACTTTTAAATATGACTAAGTATGCCTATGCTAGATGCTAACACAATTCACATCTTATCTGCCAGCTTGATTAAGAAACACAAGCATCACAAAAAAAACTATACTCCACTTTCCTAATGACACATTCTATCGATAAATGCCGTATTTCTTATGTAAACCCCTCCAGTGACCTCTCCATTTCCTCTGCCCCCAAAACACAAACGTCTTATTATGGACCTGTGAGCCCAGGTTTGCATGATCAATTAATGACAGGATTTAAGAAACCACATTTCTCATCATGGCATGCAGCAACATCCCTCTTTGCCTTGCTGCACAGCTAAATGCGTACAGACCTGCTGATACTCAGGTAGTCCTCCAGGACCAACTCACAGGCCCCAGGGCCTCAGTGTCCCATCTTCCCTCTGATTGAGCCCCAGACACCAGAAATCGGGCAACTTCTCATCCTCAAGGAACTTGAGGTATTTTTTGCACAGTTCAACACAGTCTGCCAAACTCTGTTAAAAGAAACCACCTCAAAAAAACATAGTAAAAAAGGACAGGAAAAAAAAGCTATTTTGTTCGGTGTTATTCAGGTCATTGTCCAGCACCCAAAGTACCCAGAACCCTGTCATAGCAGAAGGCAACAACTCCCCTAGTCATCATATCTATGGTTTGAGAAGATGCCTTCCCTGAATGCAGACCTCCAACCATGCACTACAGGACTTCCAAGGAAGGACAGCATGAATTTTAGATTACAGGAAGGGGCAAGACAAAGACAAGGCATGGAGCTGGAGTCGATCCAGGATCAGACCACACCACCAGATGTCTTACTGAGTATTTTGAGTTCATCTTCCGAGTTCAACGGAAAGCAAATAAAGCTCATCCACAGTACTGGACCATGGGAGTGACACAAGCTGAGATTAACAGAAGTGAGGAGGAAGCAGAGCTGACGATACTAAGTGTGTTAATGAGCTAATAACACTGCAGAAATCCCAATGACAACCAAGTGCAACTGCAGCCTGAATGAAGAGTGTTAAATCATATGCAGCTGTAAGATTTCAATGACGGTGTAATCATAGCAAAATAATGCCAGTCAGCACATAAGCCAGGACATAAATACATACTGTGGACAAACAATTCCACTATAGGCAAGGACTTGAAGAAAAAGACATTCCCTCCTTTATTTTCTAGGCAAAATTAGCACATGGACTCAGTCTGGTGTACCTGCCCCTTTAGGTTTGCATGCCTAACAAATCACCTGGGACAGAAAAGTCCCCTGTAAGCAATTACACAATAACAATTTATTTAGCACAGCTCTATATGCAAAGCTCTGAACTGAGGCCCTGCAAGCACCATACTGAGCTATAAAAGGCATTATTTTCTTCTGGGAGCAGAGATGACGAAAAGATGTTGAGATTAAAATTCAATTGTAGCTATCTACTTTATTGGGTATAAGGATGTCCATTCATGCAAAGGAATCTGAACTATTCTCTTTAATCATTAGAAGAGTAAATCTTTAAACAAATCAGTATAATTTACTAATGTAAAATGAGGATGAGTTAAAAATAAAATTTAATAAAAATACTTATATATTTAGTATAAATACATTACCATCTAAACAGTATTTAACTTCTTTCCATTAACTACTTTTCCCTAAATCTAGTTTTTAAGTATATTATATCCATAGATTTACAAATTTCAGTTCACTGAATGTGAATTCTTGATAGTTCATGGCAAAATTCTTTATGGAAGTGGGAAAAATAGTATTAGCAAAAGTGCCTGCACTGAACCTTAAAAATAGGACAATTCCTCTTTGTCCAAAACATAAGTATTTCCTTTAGGTATCTTTTTTGTACTGGTACTCTTAACCCTCCTTAAAGCAAGCGGTAGTACAAAATACACTGTTTCAAAATAGAAATACTTTAAGGAGAAATTTTCAAATCTAACTAGAAAAAAACCAACAATAAAAACAATAGTAGAAGTGGTCAAGAAAAAGAAAGTGCATTAAGATAAATCCTACAGCTTGTTTAAAAAGCAACTACCACCATATGGTTTTCTGTTTACAACCAACTTTCCATTACCAAAAGTACAAGAATACCTCAGATAATGGAGGAAAATACCTCCACGGACAGTTATTACTGAGCATGCAGTGTAACACACCAAATGACAGAGCTCATTTGGGTTCACTGGGTTCAACCCAGGCTATCGCACACTGTTTCTGGAAGGTCTTACTTGCCCAGATGCAGCACTGAACATGGACTTATTTAATCTATTTGGCAAGAGCTCAGTTTGAACTGATGAGCCCTGCTAAACCCATACCATAAGGCAGAGACACCACAGTAGCACCACCAGCACCAGCTTGGATACAGCAGGACTAGCACTGAGGCACATATATTGAATCCTGATGAACCTTCGCTGACTTTATACACTCTAATGCCACTATATAAGCTTAGGTCAGGAAACACCAAGATACACATACCTAAGCTAACTTTACATGGTGCCAACTCAGCCATGGCAGCATTTATCAGCTCAGATATGCAGTGGCGTAAAGGCATCTAAAGTACTGTCAAGCTCTTGGAAGAAATACAGTCACATTCACACAAAGCTGGTCTAGTCAGGCCGTTTCAGATTTTTGCTGGCTTCCCAGGGCTCTGCTATTATCACAAGCGGTGGGAAGCTGTATTTCTTCACAATGATCTGGAAATGTATCACAGGTCTTTCCAGAACACTGAGCTGCCATTCTGGAACAGGTAAGGGATCCAGCTACACCCATCCCTGAACAACTGCTGGTATCAAATCCCACAGAGGAAAGTGCAGGTTCTAAAAACCAGGATTTTCAATATTGTTTATAGTTAGTTCACTTCTGTCTCTACTGGTGGCAGTGGTGACGATCTCAAGTGGGGCAAGTTCCACTCAGGTGCCACGGGAGGAGAGGATATCTCACCAGAAAGCCTATATTTTATGACACAAAGAACTCTAAAAGAAACAAAGATTTATTCCTTACCTGCAATGTCTAACTCAAAGAAAATGAAGGATTTTTAACTTTTTCCCCATGTTTTGCTTATCCTAAAATTACATGTATAAACTCTGCCTACTCTATACAGCTCTGCAGCTGACCATTTTTCAGGGACCTGGTTCCTAGAACTGACATTGACTCCTTCGTCCCATTATTCATTTGTTTCCATGGTTAGGAAGAAGCTTTGAAAACGTGTGTATTGGGTCTGGCTGAGATGGAGTTAATTTTTCCCATAGCAGCCCTCATAGCGCTGTGCTTTGTATTGGTAGCTAGAAAGGTGGTGATAACACACCAGTGTTTTGGCTACTGCTGAGCAGTGCTTGCACAGCATCAAGGCTCGCTCTCCAACATTCTCCCCTCACCAGTAGGCTAGGGGTGGGCAAGATCTTGGGAGGGGACATAGCCAGGACAGCTGACCCAAACTGACCAAAGGGATATTCCATATCATATGATGGCTGCTCAGCAATAAAAGCCAAGAGAAAGGAGGAGGAAGGAGGGCATTCATTACTAAGATGTTTGTCTTCTGGAGCAACCACTACATGTACTCAAGTCCTACTTCCTGGGAAGTGGCTGGACATCACCTGCTGATGGGAAGTAGAGAACAAATCTTTTGTTTTCCTTTGCTTCCACATGCAGCCTTTGCTTTTGCTTTATTAAGCTGCCTTTATCTTGACCCACAAGTTCCATCTTATTTTCTCCTGCTGCTGTCCTGCTGAGGAGGAGAGTGATAGAGCAGCTTGGCGGGCACCTGGCATCCAGCCAAGGTCAACCAACCACAACCTGAACCAATGTCTTGTCATTTCTTCCAACTAGGAGGACCCTGAAAAAGCTTTAAATAACTGGAGCTGCGCCATTTATCTCAGTGAGCTGTGAGAAACCTGAAAATCAGTTAAAAAAGCTAAGTGTGTATAGCTTTACCACTGATCACTCACTCATTCAGCTGATTATTAAAATTACCATCTCAAATGATTCCGGAGAACTAGAAGTTATGCTTCATATACCACCTGAAACATATGCTCTACCAAACCTGACATATAGAAAATAAAAATATGGGCGCTAAAAATATGCTAAGAAATTATAACCGAAGTAAGCTTTACAATTGTGGACCTTCATTTATGTTTACTTACTGAGTTGCAACATTCAAGACTCTTTATGGAGTCTTGATTGCCAGTCCTTGATTTCAGGTCCTAATTACAGGGTGAAAATACAAGGGTTATTTCAGTTTACTGTCCATTCCCTTTCTGGAAGCTTGATATGCTCTTACAATCAGATATTTTAAAACAACAACTTTAACTGACAAATAATGAATTCCATAAAAAATATTTTATTAGTTTAATAACTTTAATTAGTTTACTTCAATTGTAGGTCTTCAGCCCAATGTGTGAGACAGTAAATGAGTGCTTTCTAGCCCTGTACAACCCTCATCTGACAAGAGCCCAGAGAGCTCTAGTTCAATGTTTCCTCCTATGAATGTTCCTCCATGTGTTTAACACATTCACTCCTAACTTTCTATTTCTACTGTATTCTTTTTTAGCTACTGTATTTTAGCCATGCACAAAATTGCATTCCTTATGAGTTACAATGAAATTAGAATTACTAATGCGATAAGTAAGCTAGATTATTTCTCCCGTTTGTTTTAGCTACCTAAACATGATTTTTGTCATAATCATGTCGCTCGTTTACCTAACTTACCTTTCAGGGACTCACAGTCATTTCTATTCCTAAACACCTTTGCAATGTACAAATGTTATCTTACTCCTGTGCCTGTTTGTGCAATGTGAATAAATGCAACATCTTTTTTTTTCCCTGAACAGAAAAAATTATAGCCTCTGGAGATAATCTTGTCATGCTGATATTAGACTGCTTACTCTTAACCATTAGTTCCCTCTCTTGGCCAATTTCAAATCTTTAACAATATTTAAATCTAAGCCTACAGCAAGCAACAAAATAGAAGTCTTTAAAACCTATACAGCTTGTCATCTCTCATATGTTTGCTTATACAGGCACTGAATCCAATCAATCAATCAGCTGTCAGGACCACACCAAGACATTCTGGCATCTGTAGGAGAATGACACCCCATATGAACACTCTCCTCTGCATTTAAATTTCTTGCAGCTCGAAATCCAGCATTCGTCACATTTGTAACATGGCAACGTGGAGCATCCTGCCAAGGGTTCCCCCTCACTAGCTTCTGCCCTACACACCCAGCCAAGGCAACGGTCCTGGAAATGAGATAAACAGAGCAGCAGAAGACTATTGAGAGGTTCCCGTTGACAGAGCCTGCAGAGACAGTATTCCCTGGCAATCGCGGACACCTCCTGCCTGACTCACCGGGTTTGGTGTCTCTGCCTGCTGGCATGCTACGGCACTTGGCATTACAGGCTCTGACATACATTCTCAGGCTGTGTATGTGTGTGAGTGTCTCGGTTAGGAAGGCTAAATAGGTTGCGATCCATAGCCTGGGCTCATTTCTTGCCACTCCAACAGCCCTATCAAGAATTACATGTTCTTGTGGCCCTCCTGAAATTCCAAGTCATATATGGGTACTGGTTTTCTTTACTTGCTCCGAGTCCTCCCTGCCTGACCAATAATACGGAGGAGGAAGATGATGAGAATGATAGGATTATTACTATTATTATTATTATTTACTGCACCTTTAGTGATCCTCGTGGTTCACAAATGGCCAGCAAAAATAGATGCAAATGGTATATGCCATTGAAAAGTTTGGTGCCTCTTCTGTCATTATAGAATGACTTTTGTTCTTATTGAAGCCTCTAAGCTGTGGTGTTTTAAACCAGCCATTTAAAGATTATAAAAATGGGAATGGACATCAATGTTATTTTAATCGGTAAAGAAGGAAACACTTCTCTGCCAAACTTTTTTCTTTTCTTTTTTTACAGTGTACTCTCAGAGCTACAATATTAATAAATTCCCTTTTAAATGGGCAGTTGAGTGGATGGCAAACCAAATGCATCACACAATTTACTAGGTTATTCTGGAGATCTTCTCCTTGAAGTAAGTACTCATTAAAAAAAAAAAAGGGGGGGGGGGTGTCCTTAAAATTTATAGGTACGCATAGTATGCAGATTTCCTGAATTCCACTATTGACTTCTGTGTATTTACAGAAGTATATTAAGAAATTATAACAGATATTGTGAATCAATTATGCCGAATTTTTGCAAATTACTCTCATTCTCCCCTCATTCATCAAGTCACAATTAATACTTCTCATCATTGGGGACAAAATATTTTTTTTTTCGTACTGTTGACTGCAGAAATCCTAAAACAGTGATTACACCTCACATTTATAAATATATCCTAATTTAACTTTTTCCACAAAATATTGACTTTTCCAAAGAAAGACCTTTGTATTCTACCCTTTTTTCTTTAAATTTATATTATATACATACATACCAGTTATATATAAATTGTGTATATATATAAATTTTATATATGTCAGTATATAAAATATATATTATATTTTTACATATCCATAAGTATTTTTATATCTGTATGTATAAAAATTTGTTTTGGTCAAATATTGGAAAAGGTTGACCAGCAAGGTTGTGGACTCTCCATCTTTGGTGGTGTTCAAGACTCTGGAGGTCTCCCTGAACAAGCTGATCTTACTAGACTTGCTTTGTGCAAGGGACTGGCCTAGTTGACCTTCACAGCTCCCCTTCCAACCTAAATTATTTTGTGATTCTATAAAAAGGCTTCTGTTTCATATTTTCAAATTTTACTTACTGTAGTTTTAATGTAAAAACTTGCTTCCAAAACAGAGAAAAGAAGGCCATTAACATTAGATGCCATTAACATCAGTAGCCTCTAGTTACATTTTGCAAGAGAAGCAGCAAGCTGAAAACTCATATGAATGTCCTATTAAAATAATTTGTAAGACTTGCTTGCATTTATAACTGCCAGCAGAAGCACTGCCTTCCTTTCAGGGTTGCTGTTTTTAGGCAACCATCACATTTCATAGTACTGCAGTGTCACAAACTAAGCATGAAGGCCTACAGAATGAAAATTTCATAATATCACCAGATGTTAAGAACAGGTGAATGGTAAACGGCCACATAAATTAAGATTCTATTAATAGCAATGTTTTTATCAGAATACATAAGAAAACATCTTTAATGTCCTTTGCCACAAATGGGATGCTATAACACTATTTTCTGAAGCATCTTAGTCAGGAAAACTCTTTAAAATAATTACTGATCAAAAACTCTAATATAGAGCAACAGAAAATTCAGCATTGTTGAAAATTCTTTAGTGACTGGATTGCTCACCATTGAAAATATCTTGGTGTTTGAAAGTCTTTCCATTTTTCAGAATTTTCTACTGAAAAAGTAATTAGGGATCTTGATAATAAAGTGAGTGACTCTTGAACACTCCTTGTTTATTATGCAAGCCTTCCCCCCTGCCCCCCTTTCGCATAGGCTCCTGCATTTTCTCCCTCACATTTTAAGCATTTCAAAGATATCTATGGAGGAATGAAAATGGTATACAAGAATTTAATTTGAGGCTTCTCATTTCCCATTACCACACGCTTGGAGGTCCTGTCTTCAGTCTACCTGTTCAGTTTTGTGTCCTGCCCTTGTGGCAAGAGGGACAAAAAACCATCAGCATAGGCAGGGCAAAGCCACTGCTCAGAGGGGCATGGAGGGGCCCGGCTATAAAATACTCTCCTCTAAAGAGGCAGAGTCAGGCTGGGAAATGTTTTAAAGGAGTATCTAAATCTTCCTGCACAGCAGGTTATACACCGTTTTGCTATTCCCTAGCTTGCAAAGATGTTAAAATATTTGAAATTATTTTTGTTGTGAAGAAATGGCACTTTGTGGCATTGCTGTTTAATTTGCTAACATTTCATCAGGCAGAAAGATAGAATTTCTGCTCCTCGCAGTGCAGAGCAGTTTTAAATGCATCAACACATCATAGTCAGCTGTTAACCATGCCACGATGAGGGCTTTTTCAGTACAAAAACAATTATGTCAACAACAAAGATGTGCATTGTATCGCTTTATGATCTATATTTTCATGTGTTTTCTGTTTTTTGCTGAAGCCTATTCGCAACACCCTAAACCGTGAGGGGGGTTAGGGTTTCACTGCTCTGAAGTCAATAAGGCACAGCGAGCCGACCAGCAGGGCCACCACCTGATACACGTAGCATGCGTGATGAAGCGTCAAAGAGAAGACAGCACTGCAGTGAGAATGTGCGAGCGTCTAGAATCAAAAAGGATGATGAAAGATACCGCGGATTGAGAGGGTGATGGGGTATAACCATCTCAGCTGAGCTGTTCCTCTTTGCTCACCAGTAAAACCTTTATTTGCTTTAACCGTGCAAGAGCACACAGAAAATTGTATCAATTCTGAAGTTTGCAGATTCATAAAAACATTACCATGGTGGCTCACACTGGTGACATATCTGGGCAATACCCCGTTTCCAGCAGTAGATTGTGCAAGACAATGGAGAAAAAGGTGCAGGATGAGGCTTTAAAACAATCTGCCCCACGTGAATGCTGCATCTCAGTTTCTTCTAGTTAAGTATTATCTTAACTGAAGCATTTTTAAGTCTTCTGATATCTTCTTAGAATTAGCTACAAGATTTTAAGATTTCAGAGTTGCATACAAATACCAAAGCTCTCTTCAAATTTTGCTAGATTCCAGAATATCCCTGCCGAGGAACTGCCTCACTGCTCTACAGGCCACCTCACATGCCATTATCTCATGCCACTCTGCAAAGACGGACTAGCACAGAACAAGGGGTCCTGGCATCTGAGGGAGACGGGTCAGGGAACAGAGTTGCTGGACAAGGTGACCTCCAGAGGTCCCTTCCAACCTCGGCCTTGACTCTGTGAGCAGCATCAGCTGCTGCCAGTTATTCCAGCTGACACAGTTTTTAGGACATGTGCTTATATACAAGATGATGCTCCTTAGTTCCCAATACCAATATTTTGAATGGATTCATGGGAGCCAACAGACTGCTCTGCAGAATTTTTGTAATGCAGTTACACTTATGAGCAATTAAATTCTTCCTCCTTTCTCATTTTGTCTTGAAAGGTTTGAAATCTGAACAACTTCATATTTCTTCCCCAAATTAGCTCTTACCTATTCTGGCACGGAAGGTCTGTGAAATCCCATCTAACCAGATAAGCTGGCATTACAACTGAGAGAGGGGAAAAAAAAGGCAAGAAAACCCCATACATTTAAATGGCAGTGGTGCAGAATACTGCTTTTTCTTTCCATGAAATGCTGGGCTAAATCTGGGCTTTTTCCTTTAGTCTTAAGGAACACATGTTTGAGGAAAACGAAGAAAATATTAATGAAAAAAAACCAAAAACCCAAAACCTAAACTGTGCAGGTGTGTGCAGAGAAACCTAATCCTTTTGATACATCTAGACACTCCTTAGAGGCAATCACCCTTAAACTTGGATAGAAAATTTTCCTAAGTACTTTAAAAAAAAAATCGTAATGCCTTAGTTAAAACTAGCAACATAATCACTACTAAACAACTAAAGCCCACATTTGCAACTTCACCAGTTCATTGAGAAAGGCCATTTTGTTCCTCCAAAGAATTGTTCCATGACTATGGAGCAGGTCAGCAACTAAACTTTTCAAAGCATCGATATTCATAAATTTTAAAAGTGCAAAAAGCTTTCAGCATTGCTGTGACAGAAGAACTCTGACTGCCAGACATACATACTAAACACAACAGTTCTTAAATTATTTAGTAAAGATGCCTGCTTTTGCCTATGGAAATTACTTAAATGCTGCCCATCTCCCTTTTCCCCCTCCCTCAGGTTTCCTTCCAAATTCTGTTTTTTAACCTGATGACCAACTTCAAGTGAATTGTACAAAATTAAACATGTCAAATCTCGTAAGTCATTACAGAAAGTTAGAGACATCAAAGATACTAAGATAGAAAGTATGGGAAAATCAATGGTTGGAGAGAGGAGAGGTAAATTAGTGCCCTTATAAAGATAAGGTTCTTATCCATTCTAGTCCATCAGCAGCCAGTCAATCAAGTAACATGCACATAGCCTTGAATCACTGCGAACATAGGGTGAATCTGGAATTACCTACTGTGAAGGCACCGCTTTTCAGCTTGCTAGTGTATTTATAATTTATAATTGACTAGTTTCAAATGAAGTAATACTTAGACCAATGCAAAACAATTAAGCAAATAGAAAACACAGAAACCCAAGAATTATTTCTAATGTTCAATATCCCAAAACATGTTGGCATAATTATGAACGTCAATGTTGGTGCTGAACTGTTTAATGTATGAAGATTCAGTAATGTATTAAAAAAATCAGTATTAAAATTAGTTTCATTCAAAGGGAAGTTAAAATGCATTGTGGATAAAGAGGAAAATTCTAAACTGAGAGACAAGCAGTGCTATTTTGGGAAGCGAACAGATGGCTATAGAAGAGCAGACCCAGAAATCAAGAACAATATAGGGAGTCAGAGCAGGGGGGCTGGAATGTGGTATAACTGGAGAACTCACTTTTCTTATTTTACTGCATACACTTTCTGATAAGCTCAAGATCCTACAAATCTACACTAGAAAAGATATGAATTACATTTCCAGTTACGTTATTGACTTGCAGAGCAGTTTTGGCTATTTTTTTCTCATCTCTACACACAAGCATTCATACGCAACCATTTAGAAAATCTCACTACTTTGCAAAACTTCATATACTTTTTCTGTGATGCCATAAATAACAGGGAAACTAAAAATCAGGGTCCAGAATGTAGCTTATTTCCTTTAAAACATTTCTATAAAAATATTTGTATTACAAACTTTTAAAGAATTTGCTAAAGCCAAACCAGTACATACAACCTTTTAAAGAACACCAAATTTTTGGCCCACTGTCACATCTGTAATTATAGACCCGTAAAATTTGTAAGAGCTAGGAAAATCAATGAAATATGCAAAAAACATATCTCAATAATCTCATCTCACATTTCCAAGAAAAAAAGGCAGCACTTCCTCTTCTTCCCAAATATGAGATGCAGCCATGACTTCAGCTTTAGAGTACGTGATATCTCAATGGATTTCATTTAAAATCCCATTCATTCAAATTTACTTCTCCCTGGGAAAAGCAGCAATCTTTGTTGTTTTGTGTTGGTTATTACTGTAACCTTAACAATAATTTCTTTGTTCATACCTGTA
Source organism: Nipponia nippon (assembly GCF_047370975.1). Classification (NCBI taxonomy): domain Eukaryota; kingdom Metazoa; phylum Chordata; class Aves; order Pelecaniformes; family Threskiornithidae; genus Nipponia; species Nipponia nippon. The sequence goes on from NW_028262291.1 coordinate 34,819,944, forward strand.
AAATTGAGACAAGAAGCATTTTAACAGTTGTATTACAATGAAGAAAGTTCTTATCCAAAACCAGTAGGTCTTGGCTTCAGAGCCAAGTTGGCTGGCTTATTTCTCCAGCCTGTCAAGGTCCCTCTGGATGGCAGCACAATCCTCTAACATATCAGCCACTCAACCCATCTGCAAACGTGCTGCCATCATCCAGATTGCTAATGAAAATGTTAAGCAGGACTGGACCCAGTATTGACCCCTGGGGTACACCACTAGCCACTGGCCTCCAACTAGACTTCATGCCACTGATCACTGCCCTCTGGGCCCAGCCATTCAGCCAGTGATTGCCATATATTAAGGACATTTCCTTCTGTGTTTCTATTTTAAGTTTGGGCAAGAAGAGGTTCAGATGTCCTCTAAAAGCTCTTATTTATTTTCTTTCTTTTTGCAAAAGAACGGAAACAAGCAGAAGAAAATGGCTGTTGTCAAAATCTCATTGTAACTTCAGTAAAGAATGGAAGAGACGTAAGAAATTTGTTCAAACAAATGTTTTTAGGTGACTAAATGGAAAACTGCTTCTGGCACACAGGTCCAAATCACTAATCCTAATCCATGGTTCATGATCTGTAAATAATAAAACTAAGCTATAATCTGGAAAAGAGACAATCGAAGCTTAGTGTGAGGCAGAAGTAGGTTACGAAGCCTACTTACATTTTGAAAGATGTCTTCTGAAACTATTGACAATCTACAGAGTATTATATACTCCACAGAGAGGAAAGAGGGTTTTCCCTTACAATTCAGATGAAGTTTTACCATTTAAAAAATGAGCATGTAATGACACATTAAGCAAGCTAAAAGATTACATTTTTGCACTGATACACTCTGCAGTTCTAAATCAGTGCATAAAGGATTAAACTAGCTCTCTATTGATAATTTAAAAATCAAACAGAAAAGATTAATGAATGTATGTGAACACCTATACAAACACACTTTACTCTACTTTGAACTGGCCGGACATAAACCAGACTTCCTCCAAAAGCCAGCCAGCTCTGCTGAAGCGGTGCTACGACTGAGCTGAGCTGACAGGTCTGCCAAGGTCAGCTCTAGAACCAGACTGCCACGTTAACGCGGCTTCTAGTTCAACACCAACATCAGCTACCTAGACTGAAGTATGGGCAAAGCAACTCAGGTGTGTCTACAGATAAAAACCTAAATATATTCAGTATGAATATTCAGAATTAGACTGACACTAATTGGATACCGGTTTCATAGTCCTAAATTAACAAAGAGCTACATTTTTACCATCCAGCAATTTTCTCATGCAACAAAGCGTTTCTCTTTGCCTTGTAGAAACAAACAATATGCTTACCTCAGCCTTGTGATTTCAGCGGCACATCCATACTTGGAAAGAATGAAAGCCACCTCTACTTATTATCGCCTATGCATTTTCAGAGTTTTACGAGTTTCCCAACTACCAGCCTGTTTCCTTTGCTTTTAAGTACAGAGATGTAAAAAAAAAAAAAAAAAATAGATTTACTTCTTCAGAATAGTTATCAGAATTACCATGCTCTCGACACTTCTTGATGCTATAGTTAGCTGAAAAGCCAATACTATACAGGACAAGTAATTAAAAAGCTCTTATAGAGGGTATTGGCAGGCAGTTCTGAGGGAGACGGCTGTGCTCAGCGTCCCAGCTGATGCTCCTACGCAGAAGGCAGCAGACAGTGGCTGCCAGAGGAAGCTCTCACTGGAGAGACACCATTCTGAGACCAAACCCAACAAAATTCTGCCATTAAGCAGAGCTAAAATAGAATGCTAAGCCGAGGAGACAGCTTCTGGCTTTTCCCATTTATTTTTGGAGGGCTCCTCAGCCTTTAGGGCCAAAGGCAAGGTGATTGCAGCATGCTGTGAAGCCAGACACCCTGGGAAGCCTGAAATCATTAAAACACTGGTTTAGACAGAAGGAGAAAAGATGAGTGAGTACAAATTCTAAGCTGAGGGAAAAAAAAAATAAAAAAATCCTCGTTATAACATCTCGATTACTGTAACACATAGTCACCTCCCAAAAGTCAATTAAGTGACATGCTTTAGATTCTTCCTCTTTTAATCCAGATTTCCTTTTTTCTCCTCAGACTTTATGTGGTTTTAAATGTTTTTAAGACTGCCATGCTCCTTGTACCCCTCATTACAAAAGAAAGAAAAATACTTCCAGTTGAAACAATATGGAGATGTTCATCTTTGTTGCTCTCTCATTTGAGATTCTCCTTCATGGTCCTGGACAAGCACCAGAGAAATGCCTGTGTACGCAAATAGATTTTATCCTTGCTGTCAGCACTCCACTGTGTCAAAGAATCAGTTATTGACCATATATATTATCCCTAAACTTCAGGTGACAAGCTAGGTATGCTGAGCTCACTCCATCTAGCACCTTCAAGTTTTTAAGAGCTTCAATTTGATTTTATTTATTTGGAGACTTGTATAGGGAATAGACGGAAAAGAATGCCTGTCCCTCACCGCCTTCACTGCATTATTAAAATGCTTTAAAACAAACTTCCTTAAGGGCTTATTTCTAACTTGCCCAGGTATTATTAATGCAATCTTGTTATTTAGCTGAAAGGTAATGAACTACACAAAAGCCACATTACTGGTTGCCGGGATTGAGCGGTCTTCTTACCAACGGCATATGCCAGAAAACATTAATGGGAGATAACAGAATAGAAATCACTAATAAGAAATTCTAATACTTCCAACCTCGAACACTTAACGAGTTCTGTATGTAGAATTCAACCAATAGCACCTCTGTTGCAGATGCAGGCTCCCAAAAGTTTTTGCCTCTGACAACTTTCATATCACCACCTTTTATGCACTGTTTTAACGTGCTGCTGGTTTTCTGTAGTCTGATCTCCACCATAATGAATTGACCGTTTTCTAAAAATGTGAGGTAAAGAAAGAGGAGGAAAACCAGAGATCAGTGCTACAACACTGAAATAGTTGCATAACAGGAAAAAAAAAAAGCCATAGTAGTGGCTTGGATTTGATAGGTATGTTTCAGAAATACATTTAATAAAATAATTTTGCAAGGATTGAAATATTGCCCTTGTACTGCTTGAAGAACAGTAGTAGTCACATTTCACTAGGACTTTAAATTCACCAGGGCTTTCAGAAGTGCAAGTTCTCAAAAACAGTCTAGAAAAGATAAAAAGGGAAACACGCATTTCAGTTACTGCTTGCCTGGATGAATGCACATGTAATGGATGTAGCACAACTCTCCTTCAGCTAGATGCCTACAGACAGCTCTAAGGACCAGACACTAAAATAAAACAAACGGGGTGAGCCACACCACACAGCCAGTGACCTGGTACTCTTTGTTTTGGATTAAGTTGCCAAAGTTGCAGAGAGGTTTTGTCCAAATCTGTATACAGTTTGAAAAAATATGTATACCTGGCAGACAGGCCTGAAGTTACTGCATCTGCTCGCACCTGTATCCGAGTAGCACCAAGGGAAAGCTAACACTGAAGGGCCAACAGAGGCTTTTTCATCCTCTTATCAACAAATGTCTAATCCACTGCAAAATTAAAATCCCAAAACACATTAAAGTTGGCTAGTTGCACCAAGATTTGCACTTGGAAAACCATCACTGGGTCTTTCCCTGTATGTACCCCCCTCACAAACCCCGCAAAAAAGATCATCCTCTTGGCCATGCCAAGGGAAACACTGTGTTGGTAGCCTTGCGGAAGACATTGTACTTGAGGAATTAGTGATCTTGAGCTGGCCACGCAGACTCTCTTGGGCTTTGTACTTCGTTAAGGCTTGAGAAGCCTGTATGTCAGCATGAGTAGTGCTCCAAGGGAACCTGCTGGCATGCCCCCGGTGGCACCGGTGGATGCTATGACAGAGATGCCATCCCAGGCTCCCAGGAGAAGAGAAACGACTCTTCCTTACGCAAAATAGAAGGCGCCGGGAGGGAAGAGGAACCTCTCCACAGACAGCATCTGGGCAGCGTGCCGTAGGAAAACCGACCTGGGGTTCGTCTGATGCTGCATGAGCACGGAGTTCCCAGCCTCCGAAGGGATGTAAGGTTTACCCACTATCTACAGTCCTCTTTTTATTCTTTCTTATTAAAATGTCTATTTTATCATGTTGTTCCTTGGCTGGCCTTTCTTACTGAGATCCAGAAAGCACCCTGCACTGTCTCCCCTCCCTCCCCCAGTGCAGAATTAATGCAAAAAGTGAACAAAAAGAAAAAATAGTTGATCTACATGGCCCACATATCATCTCTTTTGATATTCTCATTACTTTTTTTCCCCACTCTGCACTCACTTAACAACTTTTGTACTCTCAACTTTATATACAGCTATATAGATAATTTTAGATATTCTATATAAGATATAATCTTTACATAAGCTACACAGTTTAATATATAGCACTACATATAGCTATATCATTGGCTGGATCCTCCTGCATTACAGAAATAAAATATTTTTTAAAAATTCTACCAATGAATACAATGAAGTGGGAAACAGCACTTAGTACAATCACTCTAAAATATAATAATTTTTTTTAAGTTAAATGTTCATTAAAATAATAAAAAAATAACAATTATACTAAAACTGTGTTTTGCTAAGACAGCACCATGCATATTCAACCGTTAATTAAATAGAAGTCCAAAGTCATCACGTAACCCAACAATTCATGAAAAGTATAAATTCTTCCAGCACACATAGACTACGGATAATGAAAGGGTAAATCCAAGACAGCACTGTAACACTTCACAGCCAGAATTGCAACAGGCGCTCTGTTCTCCTCCTGTAAAGCCACACATTGCAAAGAGCTACTCTCAATATCAAAGGTAAATAAAATTTTAAGAGTAATCTGAAAGATATGTTAAACCCTGAAATCAAGTTGTTTATTCATTCCTTTGCAACTAATTGGAGACAATTAGTGATTACAAACAAAGTTAGTTTTCTCTAACTTAAGAATGCTCATCAGAAGATCTGAGTCACCTGCCATTACAGCAAAAAAACTAAAATATTGGTGGAAGGGAGGAATCAGCACCTTTGTTTAATTATAACAGAAAATTGGAATACACAACAAAAGAAAAGTAATTTCAGTAGAGCAGCAGTTTTAAAAGTAAAGGACACACCTCGGATTAGAGTTTCAGGATTTACCAGCTCTTCCAAAGTTAAGCTGTTAACGCTAACATTGCATGCTCAAACCTGACAGAGCTGAAATCTGCAACCAGAACTATGGTTACCACCTGTGTCATGAATTGCACTGGAATACAATTTCCAGGAAAATAATCAATACTTACGCATCTTTTAAACTGGTAAGGGGGGGTGGGGGGTAATCAAAAGGAAAAACAGTGGCAGTAAGTGAGTTCCTAAAAAACATTCCAGTAAGAAGAGACAGAGATAGAGGAGAGGCAGGAGAAAGAAGTAAAAAGTGGGTAAATCAACACCAGAGGATGTTTTTGCAGAGAAAACTCTCCCTTCTAAACCTCCTAATCTTACAATAACATCAGAGCTGTTTCTCTCACTCATACCATATATGAACGACAACACTTATAATCTTCGTTTACATGAACTACCCCACTGAAGTCAATGGTAACTGCTCTACTTCACTCTGTAAGATGAATCACAAAACCCAATATTATAGGTTGATATTTAAGATTACTCAAGAAGGGACTAAGGATTCACACAGACACACCTTCATCAATGCTCTAGAAATGAAAAAAATGCACCTCTGTAGTATATTTCTCTTCTAATTTTACAGTCTAAATTTCTTAGAACTTGGCGGGAAAAAAGGGGTGGAGGTTTCCAACCTCTCATTTGGTTACAATCTGTGTATTCTACATCCACAATCATACCACTGCATGACCGGTCAGTCTGTTCCCACCCAGGCAGGAGGTATTGTCCTCAATTAAAAATCCTGAACGACAAAACAACTTGGGAGCATTCAGGCAAAGCCTGAAATAATGGTAACAACATGTAATTTTTCTTAAGGCATGCCTAAAATAATATATGATTGGTTCAGAAGCAGAAGTTAACTCAATTTAAGGTGAAGTGTAAATGTAAAATAAAATAGTGGATAAATTATCAGGAAAAAAGGATTCTGACTGTGCTGATATTTGTCTGGTAAAACTTGAATGTAGTAGAAAGTCTAAGTTATTGGCATGCAGTAATGCCAGCCAAAAGCTACAATAAACACTGTAGGCAAAGTCAATCCTGCCTATTGGTTCTGAAAAAGAAGAAAAAGCTTCTTTCAGGAATCCCATTCCTTCTTTGTCCCCCACCTATCCACTGCCAATTGCGTCTTCGTCTAGTACTTTCCTGCCTAAGGGGGATCACGGAGAAGGCAAAGGAACGAATACATTTGGACCCACTCCCCAAATAACCAGTCAAAATCCTGATTGCGTACAGTAAGGCAGCCTGCTTCAGAGCGACTCCCAGGCCACAGCTTGTGCAGTTTGAACCCACATGATTGTTTGCACTAGCTATAGCATAACAGTACAACAATAATCCTAGCAGACACAAGGCCAGTGATGCAGCCTCTAGGCACTTAATTATTCAAACCAGCTACTCTTCATCATAATGAAATGTTTGCATTTTTAACCTTCAGTCTGTATATTCACAGGCTTATAACAAAGTCTACTTCAATTTTGTCTTTGAAAAGACAAAAATGGCCACCTTTAATTAACTAATATCTTTTGAACAGTGATACTAACTTCCTAAAAGTTAAGATTAGCAGATAAGTTATTAAGAGGTAAACTTATTAAGAGTAACAGTTATTAAAGTTAATAGATATATCAGACTACCTCCAACTATCTAATAAAGTTCTTCAGATAGCAACGGTTAAAAAGCAGCAGTCTACAAATCAAACTAATAAAAAAAATGGTTACTGCTCAATGAAGGTTAATTACTTATTTCAGCTTTATTGCAACTAGAATTTAGTAAGTACATGTTTCTAATACACCAATTTGAAACACTGTTTGCAATACCAAATTTTTTCCAATTTTTCCAGTATCTGCGATATAACTTTATTATTATAAACGGATACTGTTCCTAGCAGAGTGTTTGTAAGGACTGGCACAAACTAATTCTCTGTAGGAATGAGAGAAAAAGCAAGAAGCAGAGTTTGATTGATAGAATTCATATATAAGTTGTAGACAAGAATTATTTCCAATCATGGCAACAGCTGACTTTACGTGCACTGTTTAGTGGTGTTGAGAAACCTGCCCACTTCTCATAACCTTGTCCATCTGATAATTTCACATTTTAATTTTAAACTCAGATTTAAAGAAAAAAGATGAAATCATATAAAAATGACACTGTCATACAACGGTCTTAAAAATTTTTTACAGGTAGCCAAAGATTATGTCAGAATGCAGAAGGGGGTTGAATGCAGAAGTACATCACAAAAAACAAACTACTTCCAACATACAGCTTTTTCAGTTCCTGTTGTAGGATAGTGCGTAACTTCAGGTATATCCTAAACTTTGAGCAATACAAATATGCATCACGGGGAAAGGAAGTGCAAGAGCAACAGAAGTTCAAAACATTTCTTTGTTTCAACGGCAGCAGTAGATAATTGCCACTGCAAGTCCTTTACTCACAAACGCATACACATCACTGTGAATTCAAGCAATTCAGTTTACTGAGTACTCAGTGAAACAGTGTTTGTAATAAACTTGATTTTGATGAAATTAACACATTTCTCCAAGCTTTGACAAAATTTATCTTTTTGATTTACACTAGGGTACAAACTTGGAGAAAAAAAAAAACAAAACAAAACAACCCAACATAAGGAGCCTGTTGGGCAATATTTTTAAAAAAAAAAACTTCTGCAAAAGCAAGATATGTAAATGTACTACTGCATACATCTCTGTCTCTCTTACCACAAAGCCTACATCATTATATATGGCAGCGATTCTGCAAGAAACAACAAGAAGATAAAATTATTTTGGATACATATTCCATGTCTAGTAATCATCCCGAGAGAGAGCATACAGTTATGAGAACTGTATTAGGAAAGTAAAAATGAGAGCTTCTTCAACAAAGAACCGACAAAGTTCATATCTTCCAGACAGTTATTCATCTCAGTCTTCCTCTTAATCTTTGCTTGCCAGGGATTATTTTGTGTAAATGGTAGTAGCCACAATGTGCTAGCATTTTCCAGCCATTCAAGAAGGGATGGTCCATGCCCCAGGGAGCTCAAACTCTGAAGACAGGCAGGCAGGTAGACAGTAGTCAGGGAAAACAAAATTAAAAGTCAAACAAAACAACAGGATTCAGTACTGCTATCACGGCAAAAATTGACCTGTAAACTGTGAACGTGACAAGCTAAAAGGGTGATGGCTAGAGGGAAAGAACCAGCAGGTGAATTCTTCTAGGTTGTGCCATGCACTGATGTTGCAGAGTAGAAAGCAAAATTGTGTATGAAAAAAGCTGACAAACAAGCAACTAGGAAGCTTGACAAGAGAAACGTAAGCAGAAACTGATAGTTATATATTGTCTCTCACGTTCTAGTTTAACTTCTGTCATTTCTTAGCTTCTAAGTAATTCCTTGTATTATGCTGCTAGGGCTTTATTCGTCAAATCACTTGGGCTCTGTCAACATTCTCAAAACATCAGTTTCTTACATCTCACCCACACAAAAATGGTTATTTCAACAGAAAGGCCATTCTGTTTCCTTCACTGAGGATATCCTTTGGAGAACGTGCTGGACTTAAAATACAGTCCTTGCTGTAAGACTGGAAATGAAAATTAAATTTGTATCTTATTTTTCTCCATGGTTTTTTTTCAAATTTAATAAGTTGAGTGTTACACAAGCATTGTTATAATTCTACATAGTGAATGATGTTTTACACGTAAGGTTTTCACAAAGCAAAACAACTGTCCAAGACCCTCAGAGAACTGGCAGAAAGGAGCTGCATGAATACCAGGTTTTTGTCACAAGGAGACTCCCTGTTTCTGTCCTTAATTTCTCCTTCTTTCTTGCTTGACACATTTTTGCGTAGCTGAAATCTGTATATCTAAGCAACTAACTCACCAAAAATATCTAAGCTGGCTCCAAACACCTTTAAAACTTCCCCCCCCCCTTTTTTTTTTAAACAGAAACCAATTTAAATATTCTCCTAAACTTTCCATGGTTAAGGGCTACTTAATCATCTGCAATTCCACTTCTCCAAAGTAATTTTCTTATAAAATGTTCCATTCTGTTTTCTAAGCGTCTAAACACCAAGACCAATGAATCATGACTAAAGCCTGTTAACATTTTTGAGGTAAGTTTGTTTTTTAAAAAAATTAAATATTGTTGGGAGAGCAGTAAGATCCAAGGCTCTGGTCCAAAATCTCTAAAAGCTGTTCAGATTTCCATAGGATAAAAACATTGTCCTAAGAACTTCCTATTTGAAGGAACAAGAAAAATAGCTCATAACAATAAAAAGCCAATTACAGAAGATCATATTATATCACAGAATCATAGAATGTCTGAGGCTGGAAGGCACCTTTGGAGGTCATCTGGACCAATCACCCTCCTCAAGCAGGGCCACCTAGAGGCAGTTGCCCAGGACCATGTCCAGACAGCTTTCGACTCTCTCCAAGGTGGGAGACTCCACAGCCTCCCTGGGCAACCTGTGCCAGCGCTCTGTCCCCCTCACAGTAAAAAAGTGTTTCCTGATAGTCAGAGGGAACCTCCTGTGTTTCAGTTTGTGCCAATTGCCTCTGGTCCTGTCACTGGGCACCACTGAAAAGAGCCTGGCTCAGACTTCTTTGCACAGTCCCTTCAGATGTTTATATACATTGAGCCTTCTCTTCTCCAGGCTATACAGTCCCAGCTCTCTCAGCCTTTCCTCACATAAGAGATGTTCCAGTCCTGTAATCATCTTCATGGCCCTTCATTGGACTCTCTTCAGTATGTCCATGTCTCTCTTGTACTGGGGAGCCCAGAACTGGAAACTGCACACTAGGTGTGGCCTCACCAGTGCTGAGTAGAGGGAAAGGATCACCTCCCTCAACCTGCTGGCAATACTTCGCCCAATACAGGCCAGGATACCATTAGCCTTCTTTGTCACAAGGGTGTACTGCTGGCTGATTTCAACTTGGTGTCCACCAGGACCTCCCGGTCTCCCTTCTGCAGAGCTGCTTTCCAACTGGGCAGTCCTGAGCATGTCCTGGTGCCTGGGGCTGTTCCTCCCCAGCTGTAGGACTTTGCACTTCCCCTTGCTGAACTTTATGAGGTTCCTGTGTGCCCCTTTCTCCCATCAAGGTCCCTCTGGATGGCAGCACAACCCTTTCATGTATCAGCCACTCATCCTTGTTTTATGTCATCTGCAGACTTGCTGAGGGTACACTCTGCCCCATCGTCCAGATCATTAATGAAGATGTTAAACAAGACTGGACTCAGTAAGGACCCCTGGGGTACACTGCTGGTTACTAGCCTCCAACTAGATTTCATGCCACTGATCACTGTCTGTTCTACCAGTTTCAAACCAGTCATTTCATTATAGACGTTTATCATTGGTTAAGCATGACTTCCCCTTGGTGAATCCATGCTGACTACTCCTGATGACTTTCTTGTCCTTCATATGCCTGGAAATTTCAACTAAACCCTCTTTACAGATCCCCTTCCAGGAAGACTACGCAGTTTGAATACTAATGTACAATATATACCTGCGAAGCTCTATCTTTAGAGCAGTCAAGTGAGAGAAGCATCATGCATTAGGATGCAATGAGGAATCCTAATGCCATGCTCTGAATTTCAAAGGATAACATCTGGCAACAGGTAGCTGGGCTGCGGTATTTGTTCAAAGCCAACCCAAGTGTAAGGATTACAGACTTCTAACCAAGATTGGAAGTAAATGGCTTTGTTCATATTGAAGAAATCCATTTTCCAAAGGCAGTGAGCTACCAAGAGCTGCTGTTAGGAAAGAGCGTGTTTCTACATAAAAAGGAAGTTAGACCCTTTATGGAGACTTAGGTCTCTTGTTGGCTTCACACACCCTGCTCCTTCCATTCTATCTATTTTCAATGTAAGTGAAATCTTCCAGTAGAGATCATGTGCCATCAAAGTTCATTCCTGATCTTAATTTGAACCACTAGGTGCTGCTGCAACACAGACAATAAATAATTACAGCATAAACAGTCCCGTAAAATTATCACACTACACGTGACAAGACTGACCTTAGAATAGTACATGAGAACTCTTAGCAACGTCATCCTTTTGCCATGCTGCAACAGAAAACGAGCAGTTTCCAGGCTGGGGAGTGATCTGTTTTTCTTGGACTACAAGCTTTATTCACTGATCTGTGATTCAAAAGCCACACATGAAAATCGAGCACAGATCCGTCTATCTGCCATTGTGCTGTCCTTCTAAGCTAAGTATATAATGCCCAGAAACATGCCAAAGCTCACTCTCATAATTGAAGTTTCCAGCAGAGCATGTAGCAAGTAACATGTTGCATACTTGCTCATCAAGGTAAAACACTGGTAGCCTGACCATCAGCCAGGACCCTTCCTTTGGATCTTCAATCTCTGAGAAACCCTAGTTATCTCAACTCTTCCTTAACAGAAAATTTATGAGCATTACTAGCTTGTCACAATTCCCAGGACAAGGAGTCACAGGATGAGTTCTTCTCTTTGCACTCCCTTGGGCCATACTGGGTATATCTGGTTGTTAGCAAGTTTAAAAGTCTACTAACAAATGGAGACTGGGCTGTCACTACCAGACTGGTCTCTCCAAGAAACTGATATGATTTAACAGAAACATTATGACACTAGTATAACAGGTATGTAAATAAAATTTGTGAACAACAAATATAGTTGCAACCTTAAGACCCTGCTCACACAGACAATATTAGTTTTTAAATTTCTGCTTCTCTTTTTGCCAGTTGTATTGCAAATTGAATTTGAAATAAACTGATGTCTTCTGTGGGAGACAAATTACAGATTTTAAGTTGACTCTTTCAGTTCCATCATGCATAGTGCTGACACCTTCCAGAGGTCTGTTCTCCAAACAAAAAAATCCAAGAAAGGGAACACACAGATTTCCATTCTGTATCATGAGTCACATTATCACCTCTTTTTAGAACAACAGCTATAACACCACCACTAACTGTAAGAGCTGTTGCCTTAAACAACCACAAATATTTCTAATGTTTTAAATAGTCATCTGGGAGCACATAAATAGTATACATAAAAAGCCCACCATACTCTAGCTGACAGTCGCCACTGTTGAATTCCTTTTATCATCTAATTTTGATCAATTCCCTGGAGGTCCAAGATGAAACACTTTTCTAACTTAAATGTGGGTAAGAGTACTCTTAGTTTCCTCCTAACATCACGGACTAAATGAATTTCTTTTTTAGAAGGGATTAAACTTTTCACTGCTGCTACCAAGAAACTCGCAATCATTCTTGAAGGAAAGGGGAAACACTAGTGGATTTTGCTTTGAAACCTTCTCTTATATCCCAGTGAAAAAGTGCACAGTCACATATCCACACTGTCAGAGACCCTGCCACTCTCCCTACAAGAAATGGGAGGCAGGAAAACCTCTAGTAAGAGACAATTGACTGACTACACTCAGGTGCTGCACAAACCTTTGTGTTTAGGTGATAGCTGAAACACATCGCTGATCTTTCCTGCTTCCCAGAGAAATTATTCTGCACAGGAAGGCTTGAAGTCAGTTGTCATTTCTGACTCTATCAATTTTTATCATCCAGTTTGACCATTTTACAATACAATCCAAACTACCTCACCCAGTAATTCAATTCATCTGTCAGCAGGGATCCATTGACCAGTCTGCAGAATCTGGTCCACAGCTTTCTTTCCAGAACAGGGAACAGTTGTTTCAACAATGATAGATGTAGCCTGAACAGATGAAAATTTCTTTCTGCATCCTCAGTCTGGCTCTTATGGCTGTTGAAGAAGGACCACGCTTTCAGTGGAGAGATCTATCCTTTTCTTGGGAGTCCTGACAAAAGTTATTCCAACTGCCAATTACTCTGTCTTCTGCATCTCATTTCTGATACAAATTTTATCTGGCATTTGCTTATGTAGACTCTTGATCCACAGTGTATCTCTTCTAAAGTAATCTTGGAAAGGAATTTGGAAATACTGATCCAGGAGGACTTGACTACCACGCTCGGTGTAACTGCCAACTGTCTGGTTTTGGGCTTGGAGTTGGGCTTTTTCCTTCCAAGACTCTGGGACAAAATGAACAGTGGTGACCTGAAGCAGAGGCTATTTCCCAAGGCCTTAAAAAAAGGCTTACCACAACCTAATTTTTTAAGTTTCTTAGCCGTATCATAGAATCATAGAATCGTTAAGGTTGGAAAAGACCCTTAAGATCATCGAGTCCAACCATTAACCTATCACTGCCAAGTCCACCACTAAACCATGTCCTCATTGACAGTCATATCAAACCATATCACATTGACAGTCTACAGTTATCTCACAATCAACACATACTCTTCAAACTCACTCTTCTCCACCATTTTCAGCTGATAAGAGAAATTTATTGCCACGTTTTTCTAGATATCAAGTACATAAACTTGCACTGTGCATTGTTAACACCTTAACCTTTTATGCCTGTCCAGGAGGACTCACTTTCTTTTACATAATATTCTGACCCGTATCAGTGATGTTTCCCAGCTATTATTGCCTCAATGACAACACTAGTATTAGGCAGAACTAGAAGGATACTCTCCCAATGTTCCAATAAGTCTGTTCCCTTCTGTTTGTGTCATGTTTAAATAGTTTTCTACAGGACAAGACAAATCTTACAAACACATTCAGTCACCATGTAAACTTTTAAGTTTTGTATTTAGCCATTATAAATACACTGTAACCAAGGAGTTCTGTAGGATAAGTGGCAGTGGTCTAAACCTGACCAATTTAACTAAGTTCCCATGTACTACCATTACTACTTGTTTGACGGAAAAGAAGTCAAATTAAATCTAGACGTACTTTGCAGGAAAAAGAAAATCCAGTCTACTTAATGAAAGAAAGTTTAGCGTTAGCAAAATCTACTTGTCAGTGCTGAATTTCACACTACTTTTTGTTTGCCTCCCTATTTTGAATTATTCTTTCATTAATATTTGAAGACTACTGCCCTTTAGTCAAACTAAAATGCCTGGTAATTCCACTCCTACTTAAAGATCGGCATAAAAATTTGCTATTTTGTAGTTACATGGCAGTCTGCCCAACTTATTTAAAATCCCTGCTACCTACTTACAAGACTGGATTATGCAGAAAAAGGACTCTTTCTCTACTCCACTTCAAAAGAAACTCCTGGGATAAAATTCATATGCTTAGGCTGCAGACTGCAATCAACATTTGGGTCTTAAGTGTCTCTTTCACTATAATCTTTATTTTTGTCTAAAAAAGTAAGTTTCTACATGTGAATCAACACCACTTCAATAGTGCAGAAGAACTCTCCTGGATCAGAGAAGGATTTGCTTCCTTGGAGCATTTGTTTCTATCCTTGCCACCAACTTGCTATGAATCACTGGGCCAAGCCCCTTTTGCCTGTGGTGTCTGACATGGGCATCCCTGTAAACCAGTCCTAAATGGCCATGCACTTCCAACAGCTACAGTCATCAAGGCACACTGAACACATGAAATATGTTATTAAAATGAAGAATTTAGAAAACTAGGAGGTCTCAAAGCAGACATCAAAACAATATGACACTTTTGACTGGATAAACTTTAAATCTCCGTTCCTCCATTTGCCATTTGTGGAAAGGAATAATACTTCCCTATATCAGAGAAGATAAATAAATTCCATTTTCAGACAAACTGATATGCTGAGATGACGAATTATAGAAAATCTGGCAGCAAAACTAGTTACTTTTTATCCATTGTACTCCTGGGACGGTAAAGAAGGCTTATTGCTCACAAAAAATGATGAAGTTATAAAGAAATGCATAGCTACATATTTGCAGCATTGATGAATGAAGTTCCCCATAGGAAAGGAAAAATTTGATGATTACAGACTAACACGATGTTCAGGCTTAAGGAGACAGGCATTTTAAATCCAGGCTCTTACTAAATTTGATGTGCTGAGGTTTATAACCTCTACAACATTTAACATAGTTTTTATGTGCATAATTAAAGGCTGAATAAGGTCCCTAGGTTCAGTAATACTTGGCGGAAGTGCATGTACTTTAAGTTTTATAGCATAATTTATTTTTTTCTCTAATTAAGGAAATACACTCTGCATTATCTTTTGAGATTATAAACAGAAAGGAATCCAAAGAAGCCTTATTGGTTTTGATTAACATTCCTCTAGGTAAATATACATCTGGCACCTACTATAATTTTACTCTTATGGATACTCCTTGTAAGATGCTCTATAGCAACAGACCCTTCCATTTTGCCCTGAAGAAAATTTGAATTTAATATTCAGTTTCACATTATCTGTTAGAACTGCTTTAGAAATCAACTAATGTGACTTTAGGAGAGGAAGGAGAACAAGACTGTGGGTAGCCTTAGTACAAAAATTCCCATTCACAGTTTACAAAAGACAGCTGAATGAATAGCAAGGGGCAGGGGGAAGACTAAGTGAAAAGTGTTTGCTAAATACCTGTTATCTATCACCATACTATTATTCTCCCAATATGCCTACACATCTATTAGAACAATTATTAGAAATATTCATTTCCTGGAGTACAAATTTTCTAAGTACCTATCCATGTCTTAAAATAGATGTACATATCAAAAGAAAAATAATTAAAAGCTATTGTTACAAACAGACAAAAACATGTTCCCTATTATCTTCCTAAATGCCTAAGAGTTCTCCTAACAGCAACCACCAGAATCTTTTGTTCCACGGAGAACTCTACTTATCAGCTCCATCACTGTCACTAGCAACTTTGTGCAGCTCTACTTTTATCTCGCACATACAGCCCTGGAGAACAGTACTGCAAGGGCAAACACTGCAAGAGCAGCGTAGCATTTTTGTTTTAAGGACTGCCGCATCAGGATGTCCCACAAACAAAACATATTGTCCTGTCTGAAAGCATTCTCAATACAAGTCAAAGTAAACCATTTACTTGCAATATTCCAAATAAAAATATCCCCAATCCCAAGGGTTACAAAGAGAGATTAACAGAAATTCTAAAAAGATACTCACATCTGTGACGTTAAGTCTTATTTAAGACTGTTCTTAATCTTAAAGCAAGTCTCATTCTCTGCACAATGAGTCAGATGTCAAGATGCCTCCCGCCCATGGAGCCCATGAGCCTTTCTTATGCAGACTTGCACCCTTAGGTTGGCTGAGAAACAGATTTGGGGGATTGTGATAAATACACACACAAGCTTCTCTTCTGTTTCATTTGGATTCAAACCCTCATTCTCTTTGTTCCCTCAAGATTACTGATCACCAGCTTTTTTAAAAAGCAGTTTCAAAACTCCTCTCCTGGATTACTGACAGACTCAACCATTCTGGAAATAATTACCTTTTGGAAGTCTAGATGCAATTGCCTCCTATCCCAATGGCTATGAGAACCTTTTAATAAGTATCTTGATGCCCAACTAGACGCAACTATATGCAAATAGTTGCTTTACAGTGAAAGAAAACAGTTTTCTTGTCTTCTGTGGCAATACTCAAATCTCAATACAAAGTTTTTCCATGTTACATTTCCTAAAATTTTATATATTTCATGTTTGTATTTCATAGAAAACCTCATCTGTCATGTAAATTAACAATCACAGTTTATCCAAACCTACAGGTGGAATTAATGTATGCAGTTTATCACTGGATTTTGATTTAGGCCAATTACAACCAAAATCCATAACTTTTGATTGGTAAAGGGGAAATAGGTTCAACTTGATGGACTTTGAGGGATACTATAATAGATATTAACATCTACCTTTGAAAGAAGGTAAGAGAAAGAGCTAGAAGTGTCTTTTATCTGCAGTCATTTGTATATTTTGAAAACGCTTTACTAAAAATAAATAAATCAATCAACCACAGGCCTACATAAAAGCGCTCTCACGCTAAGAATTTAAAATTCTATTCAGCAATTCTGAACAGTTTCAGATACGAAACTTTCTATGACCAGTTATTGAGTCTTCCAAAAAATGCAAGAGAATAATGTCTCATTCAGTTGAGACATCTCCTTTGGATTAAAGAGTAACCACTCTGCTAATGTAGAACATGTGCTCTACATTATCAAAATGCTAAGAAAGCATTAATTATTTTTGTATTAACGACTGCTTTATTACTATGGAAGAACCTAAACATCAATCTCTATTATTCAAAACAACAGAATTCAAAAAGTTATTTCAGAGGTTTCTCACCTGTAAACTGTTACTCCAAAACACAACAGATATTGAAAAGCTGTCCTCTTTGAGATGGCAAGCAGATTTTTTTCAACCAGAAAAGAAGCCAGCAGCTACAAAAGTCTTGCCTTTTTAAAATTCCTCTTCACTTCAAATGGAGCTGTTTTCAGAACATTAATAAAGCCAGTTATAAAATGCCCCCACAGGAAAAAATATTCCTGAACGGCAAGATGCTGTTTCCGTTTTCCTTGCATAGGTTTGCTTCCACAGTACAAGGGTTCCACAAGTACACCCTGTCTGCACTGTGGAGATGCAATCAGACACATGCACACGTGTGTAACCCTACCCTCCTCAATCTGTGAAACAAAAATAAATTACTGCATCCTGTCAAGTGAAAATCATCTGTTAGGAGAAAACACTGAATTGTTTACCTCCTGTATACTTACGCCCTAGTTTAATTTACACCAAGAGGAACTCTGTGAATCAAATATTGTATCAGCTATGAGAATGTCACTCAGTATGGTGAAAGAAATACAGCTTTCTAGTTATGAGGTAGCTAAAGCCCTAGCAAAATGTTCCATCCCAGAATCCATTGAGCCCTTGCAGATCACACTAAGACAGACATGAACACATTTGGTGACTTGGGCATACACATACAAATTTTCTTAATATAAAAAAGTGTTGTGAACACTCAGAAAAAAAAATATCACCCCAGCAATTTCAAATACATAAGAGAGATAAAGAAATGGTAAGGCAAGCCTGAGTTATCTCTGCAGATTGTCAGAGTTTAAGAAATAGTAGATGACTCTCCACCACCTTGCTTCTCACTGATGCTTTAACACTGAACGAGTACGTATGAGTGGAGTCAGCCACACAGTTCGTATGCTGGGTTTTCTGACTAGAAGAAACAGAAGGCCACTGCATTTTGATGTTTCCTACACATTAGAAGTACTTCAGAATAATGAAGTAAGACTTGTTTGCAAAGGGTTCAGCGACGTTCACAATACATTTTATTTCTCTTCGCCACACAAACAAAAAGAAAATGGCAGAGCTGTTAAACTAGGGCCAGAAAGATTAACAAGGCTTTACCCATTCTTCCACAGTCTGACTAGTGCTCCTTCTACCTGAGGAAAAATTACTGAAAATGAAATCAATAAAAATTAATTTTAAAGCATTCAATTCAACTTGTTTCCTAATCCTAGAACACTCATAAAGAAACACCATCCTTTTACTTTCACTTCACAGCTCTGACACAGTAAGAAAGAAATTGTAGGGGTTCCAACTTATATTACACCTTCACTCTGGAAGACGCTGTTTACGATCCTGAAGGGAAGCACTTGTTGAAACAGCAGAGGTATACACCTTTCGCATTGCATGAGAAGAACCAGGGTTGCCGCTTACTGGAACTTCCATCAAATTTACCTCTTGCTGATGCTATGCTAAAATGTCAGATTCTGCCTCTGAAGGGATTCTAGGCTGATCACACACTGACAGGATGAATACCTGAAATAATTTATGATGAATGTTGACACTCTCCTTTCCAGTTATATAGCTGCTTGGCTATTCTTTAAATACCTAACAAATATATGTAAATATTGGGTAATTGAAGTCCTGCTCTTGGCTTTACTAACTGATCAGGAAGAAGGAGATGGCATCTTGAAAATAAGAACCTCCCACTGACCAGACACCATACGCTGTGGAGGTCAGCTCCATATGCAGGAACAATTCCTTCTTAGAACTTCTCAATGACAACAGGAAATATTCTTGTCCTGGTTTCAGCTGGGACAGAGTTAATTTTCTTCTTAGTAGCTGGTAGAGTGCTGTGTTTTGGATTTAGGATGAGAATAATGTTGATAACACACTGATGTTTTGCTTCTTGCTGAGCAGAGTTTACACTAGTCGAGGACTTTTCAGCTTCTTGTGCTCTGCCAGGTGCATAAGAAGCTGGGAGGGAGCATAGCTAGGACAGCTGACCCAGACTGGCCAAAGGGCTATTCCATACCATATGACATCATGCTCAGTATATAAGCTGGGGTAAGAAGAGGGAAAGGGGGGACGTTTGGAGTGATGGCGTTTGTCTTCCCAGTAAGCGTTACGCGTGATGGAGCCCTGCTTTCCTGAGGATGGCTGAACACCTGCCTGCCCATGGGAAGCAGTGAATGAATTCCTTGCTTTGCTTTGCTTGCGTGCGCGGCTTTTGCTTTACCCATTAAACTGTCTTTATCTCAACCCATGAGTTTTCTCACTTTTACTCTTCCGATTCTCTCCCCCATCCCACCGGGGGGGAGTGAGCGAGTGGCTGTGTGGTGCTTAGTTGCTGGCTGGGGTTAAACCACGACAATTCTCTATTTAGAAATATCTGCCTATACTGAGGTAGATGAAAGCTGGAAAGCAGATTTAGTTTAGGACTGCACATACAATTCATAATCACAAGGAACCTGAGTACACAAAATAGTCTTTTGCTTCCCAAGCTAGGACAGCTGGATATACTACCCTCTAGCTTTATCCTTTACTATCCTTTAGGTCTCCCATTGCAAGCATATAGTTTTGTGCTAGTGGTTAAATATTCATCGGGGTGTATGCTAATAGAGGCTAACTAATGGCAATCCCTCCTATCCTGAGTAAGGCGCTGGGCACTAAACTTCCAGTCCCCATTCCAAGTACTTATTTTCATAAAAAAAAAAAAAAAAAGACTTTTACATTAAAAAAAAAAAAACAAACCCAAACAAAAAAAAAACCCAAACAAAACACCCCCAAACACTTTAAATTATATATATGTAATTTTATTTATTATATATATTATTTATATTTTTTATTTTTATATAATTCTGAAATTGGCTCCAAGAAGCACAGTTCAATTAAACCATACGCTAAGTATTTGTTCCCGAGACCTTAATTGAACCCTACAACTGAAAAACAGTATCTATAATAAAAGTAGCTTCTCTAAACGATATTTTGTTTTATTTTTTCCCTCAACGGAATAGTTTTCCAATTCAAGAGACTTTCCTATTTGTTTCAGCACAAAGGCTCTGCCTCAGCAACACTATCACATCCTCCTAGCTTCCACTCTTTTCAATATGGAAGACAAAACCAATAATTAGATCCATAGCAAAATTTCATGGTTTAAAAAGTTAATGTGATTACAGAATCACTAATAGGTATTTATTGAAGCTGAATTACAATATTATTTTTCTTCTTAATAATTTGCTGAATGGTGGGAAGTGAGATACAGTAAAACAAACAAACCAACCGACCAAACTTCAAAACCACACAGACTCAAAAACTCTCATACTCTCTCTTTGTAGAGCACATCTTAAATGCAAATAATATATTAAACCAATTTCAAACTCAGCCAATTCAGCCAATTTAAGAAACAGGAAGAAGAAATGAGAACGTGGGTTTTGATAAAGCAGCTGGCATTTGCTTCAGAAATAGCAAAACTATGTGTAAGGAAACAAAATTAACTTCCTTCCTCAAAATAGCCTACTGCTATCAGACAGGTAGATCACAATGTACAACGCATAAAACATTCTAGATGGGAAAGAACACAGGAAGATTTTATGAAAAAGTTACTCCCCCACCACCCCTTGAATTTCCTGAATTCAGGAAAGGGTATGTGTGCTGGTTTGGTGGTGCATTCCCCCCCACCTTTCTTCTTGTGCACCTGGCAGAGCAGGGGAAGCGAAGCTGCTTTACAATCTCAGTAACTCCCATCAAAAGTTGGCCTTTGTGTAACGAATTTGACAGCCAAGCGTCCCTTGACCGTATCAGAAACTCTTATACGGCTAAGGTGGAAGCAGTACTGTCTGTACCAGGGAGGCAGCCCTAAAAACCTCAGAACATATTTTTTGTCTGTACCAGTCGCCACCTGATAGCCTTGGGGCCTCTCTTATCTGGGTTGTAACTCAGGAGGATCTGTACCAGCATCACTGGAAATTTTGAGAACTTTAGTAATTTCCAACATGGGTTGTGAAAGTGGGATGAAAATTTACTGATGCCTGAAGTCAATCATCTCATGACCCTATAGACAGCGGTACCAAGTGAGACCCTTTGAGCTCTCCTGGACCACAGCAGCCTGCACCAGAATCTCCCTCTGAGTGGGACGCCTCTCAGAGCTGCCAACTTCTAAGGTTGCACACGGAGGCCTGGCAACAGGACCTGAGCTGATCTCCCAGCAATTTTTGCTCCTTGAGGATCGACTTTCCCCTGTTGAGACAATCATTTAAAGTGAGTATTTCACTAAACCCGAGCAGAATTTCAATAGGTGCCTTCATCTGTGCATATAATGAGTATTTAGGCCTATTGTGTGATGTGTGTGTGTGTGAATCGATTCAAATATTGTAGTAAGCCTCATTTAATTGCTTTGTAGATGCCAAATTAATCAATGATTAGTTACTGCTAAATTCTTGTGATTTTCTCCTTGCTGCAAACAAACCATAAACTGCTGCTAAACATATATAATCCTTAGCCATAAACCATTGACCAAGTCTGAGACTAGGACTGGATTCAGCCACACCTAGGCTCCTCTCCGAGAAGGAGTTTAGAAAGCAAGGGGGTCCATTCTGAACCTTGCGACTCAACAGGAGGGCCTCCTTTACCCCCCTTGTATTTTCTTCTATCCCAATTTTCCCTTCTCTCCCTCTCTCCCCCCCGCCATTCATTCAGTAAGTAATAGAGTGAACCTTGCCATAGAACTTTGTTAAATCACACTTTTATAGATTTCTGTTAAAATCATTATTCGCAAATACCTTTGATGGTGATTCTTTAAGCAGCCTAACCACTCATCCGTGACAGCTGGGGAGAGATGATCAAGTCTCCAAGTTGATAAATGATTTAAAAAACAAAAGAGAAAATACCGTCTTGTCAGTAACTAAGATTTAACTTTTTTTTTTTTAAATGTTACCTAGAAATTGGACGTACCAGTTATTAAACCTGGATGGTTATAATGAGCTTTTCACTGGTCTAACCATAACTTTATGCCAAATTTAGTTTTAGCTGCCTTAAAATACTAGATTAAAGGGTGTGATCCCTCTCTTGAATCACCCAAGCAGAGTTAGATAGCAGATTTTCTTTCTGAGTTTATGTAAACAGCACATCAAGTATACGCAGCTGGTTCTCCTGGGTAGGTCAAGCCTTAAAGGGCAAAGCAGAAAAAGGGAAAACATGGATTTCAAATGAAAAACTACATTGTTGGGAGCACATTTCAAGAAGATTCAAGTTCCACTTCACCAAATGGAACTGTATGTTCACTGTAAGTTGACTGAAGATTTTCTCTCTCCTTTTCACATTCGTCTTCTTTATAAAGGCTTGGTTTTGCTTTTCAAATGTTTGGCCATGTAAACCACACATATTTGTAGGAGCAGAGCAAAAACATACTAATGTTTACTTCTGATGGAGACCAGTTATCTTGAAAAAAGTGCTGCATCATTTGCGCCTTGTTCTTGTACCTATTATTCCAGCCAATAAATGGTTAAGTAATGGTTTACTTTTAAATTTAAAAACGATAAGATTTTTAACGTTGCATGGATAGAAAACCCTGTGGAAAAAAAGCACTGGGGGGAAAAAAAAAAATCTCCATAAATGATCAGGAAGAATGTGAAGTAGCTCCCTAGCTAATCCTGCATGTCATCTCTTCATTTGCTGTCAGTGTTGTAACTGAATAGAATGAAGGATCATTACCAGCTAGTTACGGGGGGGGGGGGGGGGGGGGGGAATCAATTGCTCTTGCTAAATGAACTATACTGAGAATAGTATGATAATGATAGCGATGACTTTTTGTAATTCTTCTTTAACATCAGATCAAGAGCATTCCATAACATCAATGCCGTCACTGTTCACTATGTATTTAAATAACCTTACATTAAGAACACAAGAGTGAGTGTGCTGGGTCAGACAAATGTCTGTTGAGCTCCAGCTCTCCTACAGTGGCAAACAGAAGACACCTAAGAAACATTACGCCAAGCATGTAGCGATACTTCTACAGAACGCTATGTCAGGCCCCAACTTTTGAGAGACTCCAAAGACCTCAAGCAGTATTTATCCTTATTTTCTCCAGTGAATGCTTCTTTCATTAAGTTCATAAACATAAAACATTTAGTATCCACAACACTGTACAGCAAGAAGTTACATACTACACCGTATGCGGAGAACCACCTCCATTTATTTGCGCATGCTAAATAATCATTTTATTTGATGGTACCTACTTCTTGAAGTAAAAGAGGTCTTGCAATTCAGGCGGGGCAATGACCTCCCCAACATGGGGCGCAGTCCTGTACTACCCAAGTTAGAGCAGAGCATGTCTGCTGACAGCAACCAGGGTGAGCTACAATCTAGTGATCTCTATCTAGCCCCACTGGCCTTGACTACAGGCAGCCAGGGCTGGAGTGGGTGCAGAAGTTGTTGCAGAACCTGTTTTTACAGCCAGGGCTCCCGCACTAGATGTAGCAGCAAGATCACTTTCCTGCATCACTGAGAAACCATCAGGAAACAGTATAATAAATTGGCAGTCTGTAATAAAATTATTATAGTCCAAAGGAGCCAGAAGAACATAATTAGTATGCATGGTTTTTAATGCTGAACAGAAAGAGTGACTACTTAAACACTGGAAATTACAATTGCTTTTATTGATTTATTTAAAATAAAACTTGCATCTTCTGTGAGAGTTAAGAGTGGAAATTCTCATATAGGTGACCCAAATATGCTTTCCAAACACTGCAAATATAGAGACCTGAGACATCAGGTGGAAGACTGGGCATCTTCTAGGAAATCTAGAGGATAATTAATCCTCAAGACCCACGATATGGAAAAGCAGAAACTCCCTGAGACCCCAGACAGGCAGAGGGCTAGGCACCATGGTGAGGGTTCCTGCTGAAACATCCAAGACAAAGCAACATGTGTCACAGATGGAGCAGCATGCCTTAAATGCTTTCTCCTTTGACTCATCTAAACCATTAATTTACTCCTGGTAACAGCATCATCAAAGAAATGTAGGTGAAAGGCCACTAGGTGAATAAGCTGCAACACCAGATTACATTCAGTCCACATGTTTTATCATCACCGTCACCACATCACTTCCAAGCAATACCGCTAAAGCAAGCATATGCGGCAAACCCATGATAGGAAGCTTTTTTGTTCCCCAGAAGGAAATCACTTCATTGCTTAGAACATTTCAAAAGCATTAGCATTTTTCTTAGTCCTTCCAATATTCATCTCCATACAGTAAGCAAGGCTAGCCTACAGAGATGAGAAAAATAAAGCTAAAAATATCCTGTTTGAATTGTAAAGTCAGGGAGAAAACTGGAGAAGTATTCAACATCACCCAACAAAATCAAAGAAGTTTTCACTTAAGCCAAAGCAGTATTCTGAGCTTCAGATATTCAGGCAATTTTTGAAGAGGAATTTTAAAAAGTAACGGCAGTGACTAGATTTTCCTACCATGCGTAACTGGCAGCAGATAAAACGTGTAAGGTGTTTGAGAGAAAATCTGACAGTTGAGTAGCAAAAAAAACAGTAAGGTGGCACAGACAACATGGGAGTCAGTATCAGAATAAATTACAGCTGAAGGGGGTAGGAACCCCAAATCTGTTATGAAAGAATACGTAAACATAAATGATTTAGCTTATACAGTGAGATGCTTCAGAAATCTTTGTCCTCCTCAACATAATACTTTTGAAAGTCTGATCATCTTTTTCAGCTAGATGTTATGAAAACTATAACAATTAGCTAGAAATAGTCTGCTTTGATTTTAGAAATGTAGAATGTGAGCTGTACTTTTGGTTTCTGCTTAAGTAACCTCTGATTTTTTGTAATAATTTTAGTGAAACTGGTCATCAGTCAAGCCTAGCAACAGTTACATGTTAATGAAACATTATCTAACTTCTGTCTTACCTGTCAGGCCTTAAGCATGCATTTAAAATGTTGACTGGACAGCCACAGAGATATCAGAGACACTGGGTTATTGGTTTAGATGAAGAGTCACTTCAGTAGTGAAGTATTTTAAAAATTGGCAGCATAAAGGTAATAGTTACAGATAATTATCTGAATGTCCTCCCCGCCATTGTCTAAGAACAGACCTTGTGAAGAGGAAAGGCATACAAACGCAGGGAAAATGTAAAAGACACTGTCATGGTTTAACCCCAGCTGGCAACTAAGCACCGTACAGCCACTTGCTCACTGTCTCCTCAGTGGGAAGGGGGAGAGAATCGGAAGGACAAAAGTGAGAAAACTCATGGGTTGAGATAAAGGCAGTTTAATAGGGAAAGCAAAAGCCACGTGCATAAGCAAAGCAAAACAAGGAATTCATTCACTACTTCCCATCAGCAGGCAGGTGTTCAGCCATCTCCAAGAAAGCAGGGCTCCATCATGCACAACGGTTACTGGGAAGACAAACGCCATCACTCCGAATGTCCCCCCTTTCCCTCTTCTTCCCCCAGCTTTATATGCCGAGCATGACGTCATATGGTGTGGGATATCCCTTTGCTCAGTTGGGGTCAGTTGTCCTGGCTGCGTCCCCTCCCAGCTTCTTGTGCACCCCCAGCCTCCTCGCTGGTGGGGTGGGGTGAGAAGCAGAAAAGGTCTTGACCCTGTGTCAGCACTGCTCAGCAGCAATAAGAACATCCCTGTGTTATCAACACTGTTTTCAGCACAAATCCCAAACATAGCCCCATACTAGCTACTGTGAAGAAAATTAACTCTACTCCAGCCAAAACCAGCACAACAAATCACCGGCAAGGATTCTAAGTAGAAGAGAATCACAAAAGCAAAGGAAAGGCAACAGTTCAGAAAGCAGAAAATTACAAAAATGATCAAAAGATACAGAGAGCTCACGGACAAGAAAGGACTTGAAATTTCACAGAAAAGAGGCCAGAGTTTTTGAGCAAATTGTTTTGCAGAATTTCTTTCAGAATTTGCAATACCTAAACAATTGCTAGGGAAATTTCGCAGGATAACTGACTGATTTTTGATTAGTTAAAAAGCTAAAGGAATGAAGTAAGTTCCAGCTCTTCTTTGCCTCTGTCACATAAAGGAGTGGAAGAGCACATTTGGGATTTTTTTTCCTGGTTTAAGTGTTTTACAAAGATATTGAATAGCAAAGCCTCAAGTATGAAGTAATTTAAAAACCTAGGACTATGTGACTCTTTCTACTCATCCTCTAGGGAAAGGAAAAAAAAGTATGAAAGGATGAGAGAAGGTTAACAATTGGGTTTCTTTAATGAAGGCTACTAAACATTAAGCATTATGTTTTTTCCCTCTAAAATACAAACAGTTATTACATTGCAACACACCAGTTACTAAAAGCAGTTTGACAGCACACACTTTTTCCTGGTGCAAATGGGTAGTAGCACAGTTTGCAACTGCCATGCTGGGCTAGAAAACATACCAAGCATATATGCAGTTATATCAGCAAAACTATGCTTCTGCCAACACGGTGAAATTTATTTTATAGAAGTAAATAAGCAAGAAGGTTTAGGTAGTATAAAATGCATCAATACTGGGGGAATTTTCCTCATGCAATCTGTCGGCAAAGTCTTATTATTGCTTTTTCTACAACTGTAATATCACAAAGGAACTTCAGATAAAATCTGTTGAACCTGATGTACATTCCCTAAGCTGAGGAAAAATAAAACAGAAAAAGAAATAAAATATAACAACTCATGCAATGACCAGAGAGCAAATGAACAGAATGCTCCTGCAATGATATATATTGCAGATTTTGCTTAATGTCCACAGATTATCACTTCTTTGTTGCTATTACGTTTTAATGCAAGACATTTCTTTATATGCCATTTATGGACAGGCAGCTGTTATGTGAAATTTTAATTCTTCAACTCACTTTTGAGAGAAACACACAACAGAGGTTCTGCCCTGAAGCAGCTGTGCTTCTCATCACAATCAGAAAATATATGAGTTGGTCAGATTGAAACATTTAAATTATTTGTACTGAATCGAAGCCTGCTACTTGCCAAGCCAACTCTCATCAGTTCTACCCCAGCCTAAGAATGAGAGGCACTCAACTTTTTGCCACCCCAGAAGCCTGAAAGCACACACCTGGCACACCCGTTATATACTGCCTGCTCTTCTGACATGCTAGAAGCCCTGGAAGCGATTGGTTTGCTCCTAGGCAAATTCTCTCATACAATAAGGACCCAAACTTACTTCAACTGAACAAGTGAAGACAGAGGTTGCTCACTCCCAAACTATTTCAAGTGCTTGATCCACCTGACTAATCGATGGTGGCAGTTCTGGGCACAAATCACAGTCGTGCTAGTTCTGAGCATACACACACAATGAAAAGAGTAGTACATGGTATAAATGTTATGTTAGTTGTAATTACTGTTTCTAAATGGGAAGAGTCACATTAAAAGCCATAACCACAAATGCTCCTGGCCAAATTAGTAAATAATATTCTGCAATGTACGACAATAACAGACTGTAGGAAGATTAACAGGCTGCAGTTTGAACTTAAGTCTGTAATAAGCAGCAATGACAGACAGCACTACTCCTTCCTTCATGTCATCCTTCGTGTCATCCTCTCGGTCCTGCTTTTTCAGTCAAGAGCCACTAAATGCATGTGAAAGACTTCTGCCTTTACTAACAAGGCAGAACATCTGCTGCTACAACAGAGATTCCTTTCCCTGCAGTGAAATTTTAAAGATTTCTTCTTCAAAACCAGCAAGATGACTAATTAGCAAACTTGTCAGTACCAATGCTAAACAGAAGATGTTTACACTGTTACAATGGCTAACACTTTTCTCCCAACATGGTGTAAAAAAAAAAAAAAAAAAACCAACAAAAAAAAACCCCCACACACCAAAAATCAATTCAACAGATGTGAGATGGATCTTCTCTGCTTACGACACAGATGTGATTTTTAGCAACTAAGTTACACAACAAATGTATACTGGAATTTTGTTCCAGGCCCTGAACAGAATATCAGTGTTTGAGAGAGGCAGCTGTTCACCATGACAGCTACCACAACATCCAAAGAAATCCAACTAGCTAAAGCTAAGATACACAACAGGGAGATACAGGATGTCCACTACATGCAAACAAACATGCAAAAAACTTGGATAGTGACTAGACTTGGAATCTAGCTGAGATTAAATCCTCTTTAAAAATAGAGAGGAATGTACAATTTGAGATTTTCAACATTTGTTACTCTAAAAAATCTGATAAAAAAGCCTTTGAACTCCGATAGCAGGACCACAAGTCAGTCAATACTTCGAGAAATAACTTTCTGAATTTTCTCCGTGAAATGAGAACAACAAAACCACAGCAAGAGCTTTGCATCTCTAAAGCTTTCTTAAGAAAATAAACTATAACAAGGAAACTTTGAAATACAGCAACTCAGATCTGCTGGATGAAACATATTAAAAGCAAAGGGTTTGAAAACAAAATCATAGCCTGTGCCTTTGAGAGGATGGGATCTTCCTTTCAGACTTTCTCTCAGTTTGGCAACTTCCATCCACTTGGATTGAAACAAGTACCACACGGTTCTCTGAGGAGTTCCAGAAATTCTCTGCATCTTAGCAACCAAGTGAAGATTTGAGGTATTTTTCTGAGCCGCACCAGTAGTCACTCATTCGCATGCAACTGTTCACCGCAATAAATAAAATGCTACTGGCATTCTCAGATCTCCCGCAGAAAGTACGCAAACAGCCCGTACAACTGCTGGATTCTGAGCTACACATTTATGAGGTTATCCTTTCATTTCAATCGAGCACAGCAAGACCCACTTCAGTTCCATGGTAATTCAGATGGAGCACTTAAGGACTTGAACACAAACTATTTCAGTAATAAATAAAAAACATAGACACATGATCAGCAAGTTTCATCTAGGCATGAGAGGAGTCAAAGCAAACAAAAATATAAAAAGTTAAGGAATAGTTGGAAGCTACTATTAATAGAATAAAGCGCTACAACAGAGATCATAAAAATTAATATGGCATAAACACTGCTGACATAATATGCAGAATAGCGGGATTTACTTTGTCATTATTCTCTTCATGTCATTGGCAGCCTACCACTGATGCCCGTAAACTTGTTACTCAGAATTCATAGTTCACAGCACTAAAATACCATTTCTGCTGTCCATCTCAAAACCAATTTATTAGCACTACAGAAATACTACAAAAAGCTTTCTGCAGGTGCTGATAAGTGTTAAAAATCAATAAACACACAAAAAATCCCTTTGATCTCTACTGTTATTTCCCACTTACATGTCACCATAACTAAAACAGCACTCCAGTTAACAGATACTAGAACTGTTACAATTCTTAATGAAATATTGAACTGTTTTCCAAATGTCAAATTTTTGACTAGTTAAAAACAAAACAAAAAACCAACACAAAAAAACATGCCCACAAGGGACTTCCTTTTTCTCTTCTCTCCCCATACTCCGTAAAATTCTTTTTAACACATTAAAACAAACATAAAAGCACAGTGCCAGGATTCATTTCTTGTAAAACAGTATATACTAACTCATCCCCCATAATAAAATCACTAGTTAAGACTGCAGAAATAGAAGCACATTTTTTGGAAAGTATTTCCGCTACCGGCTCCTTGTGATAAAATCCTTATCTGCCAATTTCACTGACCAACAGTTTTGCTGAAGAACCCAGCAAAAGAAAAAATTATGCCTAAAATCTGATCCGCCTTGTACATGATTGAAACAGCTATATTTCACAAGTGAACACTGTATGATGCACAACTTGCATTTCAAACACAAAAACGTACCTGTTAAATTGAAGAAGTCTGCAAATCAGCAGGCTTGCTTTCTAAATCCTGACAGAATTTTTAATTATTAGGGCTCATGTGTCACTTGTGGCTCTAGGCATGGGAGGCAACTGATAAAGCCAAAGGAAAGATTTAGATTTTTTTTTTCTTTAAAGATCAGCTTGCACTAGGAGTAAGGGTTCAAGTCAGTTCATCTTTCCACTATCATCATCCCTTCCCAAATATCTGAATAGCCCTACTTGCCAGTCTTCCTGAAATAAAGAAACTACATTATGCATTTTTCACAACATAAAAAACTTTGATGAAATTCCATAGGTAAGTGATATGTATTATCAGAATTATCATTATTCTTACTGGAATCCCCTCCTATTTCACCATACTGTTGCTGCACACAACTGAGAAGTCTGCCTTCCTGCACTTTTCCCTATGAAGTACATAAAAGCAAGAAGCAAGAGAGAGTACATCTGGAAGGCGCATTCACTGACAGCCCGGTATTCTGAATAAAACGTTGAATTATGGGGTAGAGTGGAAATATTAAAATAATTTCTATTACCGTCCAGTCATTAACACTTGCAAGTACACCTGATCTTAAGATTATTTCCTTTGCTCACAGTTTACTCCAGCTTTCTATATTGTACATCTAAAATATTGCACAACTGAGAAGGTTGTATGTTTACCATGCCTTGGTTGCTGCACTCTGGCTCAATTCCAGCCTCTCCAAGAGCAATTGGGCCTGGTAAGCTCCGCAGGACCTTCTCAGTAGGGTAGGAGACCTGCAAGGCAGCTAAGAGAGCATCTACGTGCCTCCAGGGAGCCGAGTGGGGAGCCTGCAGCAGGTACACAGACTGGAAGACTTGCAAGAGGAGAAGGCTGTTCAGCAACAGCCCAGAAGCATACTGAATTAAAGTGGTCATGCAACCATAGCCTCCGGCTTCCATCACAGCAGGATTTCTTTACTTAAGAATAGCTGTAGCGGTCAGAGCAAAGGCTTGACTGTGATTCTGTGTGATTATATGGCTCACCAGTAACAAACACTTATGAAGGTATGAACAGTGAAACCATACAGACCTTTCCAAGGGTACTCCTGTACCTCCTGTCAGGGCTGCAGGCAAACGGCCAAGCTGCCAACTAGGCCCAGGCCTGAGCTTAAGCTAAGAGAGCAGAACATGAGAAACTGCTGGATGCAACAGATAATGTGAAAAGTGACAGAAATCACAGACGGCGCCACAAGGAACAGCTGGATTTCACAGCCAGTTACATGAGAAACAGCCAAACTTCATAGCTAACTGAGGGGGAGTACTGGCGACCTTTTGAGAAGCAGGATTTTGCCAGGCCAGCAAATAGTATTAGTGATACCATATAAACCTGAAGTTCCCTTGGCATCAGTATCAGAAATACCCATTTGGGTACCCAAGGGAGAAAACCAATGAAGAGAAAGTAATTAGGGGTGGATTGTTTACTTGGAAGAAGGCTGAGAGAAGGAAAGGTACAAGGAAGTGAAATGGAGGGTCAGAAAATTGGAAAAGCTGTATCAAGGTACGTAAATTATACGATCACTGCTGTCTAGGAATATATGCTGGGTGGCTCTGCACTTGAACACCGCAGCCTCAATCAGGACAAACCAAACTTGTTGTCCTGACTATTCCACATGTTGTGAAACCTACTTCTGTGGTCAGGAAGGAGGGAATGGGAGCTTCCCCTGGCTGGTAGGGTGGATCAAGCATCTTGGCCCCACTGTGGCAGTCCTCACGCCATACCTCAGTGAGTGTATACCCACCACATCCTAACGCTTCCAGAAGCACTCTCCCAGCTTCCCAATCATCTGGTTTAAGGACTTCCTGAGCAAGAAGTGGCATCTATGTATTTAACAGCACTCAGGGATTTTTATTCCATGAATTTGTATGACGATGTCTCAAGTCACACAAAACATTAGCAGATGCAACACCCTGTGGCAAAAAATACCAGGAACTGAATCGCGAGATCTACAAAAGCATCCTAATCCTCTAAGCAAGCAAGGTGAAACCAGCATGAGTTGCTGATGAGTGCAATGCATTATCCATACAGCAGACAGTCTGAGAGAATAGTTTGTCCTTCTAAGCTGTACAAATGCCGAGCCTACTTAAGAAACGCGTTACCAGATTCCATGTGTCTGCTGTTGACAATCATCTGTGGAAACTGACAACTGGTCTCCTGGGATCACCAGTCCCGTAGCAGTGGAAATATAAATTCTCCTTATCTGTTTTACATTCCACCTCTGCTAAACTCTTCCTCCACAGAAAAAATGGATATAAATATAACCTTTTAAAAATGATTCTCCCTAAAAATAGTTATGAATATTTATATACAGATTGGTGAAATGGCCCAGCTGTACAGTCCAGCTTGCAAAAATAACTTTTGATATGGCTTGAAGTATCTTGAATAGTAAGTGAAAATAGAAGTATGATATTTAGAAACCAAGAATTCTAGTATTCTGAGCAATATGGACTAACTTCAGGTTTTAATGCAAATTGCTAGGCATCCAGCTAAGGCCTGAAAATGTGCATAGTCTGAGTAACTGGAATAAACATGAAGAAAAGAGGCTGGTTGTCTCTGTTTTTACAAGTGTTAAAACTAGAGTGACCATATCCTCTACTAAGCATCAAAAGATGACTTGAAATTCCCCTATTAATTTTCCTCCCTAGCCCCCCACCTCCTCTCCCAGTCAATTAATGACATTACCAATGACATTACGAGCTTCACATGCAATAACCCAGCCACTTGCAGGTCCAACAAATTTACACAGAGTACAGCGCGTCAGGTTTTAGTCACACCAGCAAGGATGAAAACAAGCAAAAGTCATGAAAGAATCAGAGAACTCAAGCAATCATTCAAACATTTTAATACAATGTCATTAAGACTCATTATTTCAGTTTTCCATTAATCATGCCAATCAACTAGCTGTGAGATTCAGTCTTCTCCCTCTAAACTCACCATGAATTTCACATTTCATTCACTGAATATTGTCACTATTCATCTCCATGGAAACAGTTGTGATGGGAAAGACTCACTGGTATATTGTATCACCAACTGAATCAGACAAGAAGACTCTAATTAAAGAAGATTCTTTCTAAATATACACACAGCCTGCAAACCAGAAATACTAATAAAATATTTTTTAAATGGTCTTAAAATATAGGTAGAGTTTTATTAAGACAGCCTCATGGACAGATGCACAGGTTTACAGTAGAGAGTACACTGATCAAAAACCACCTTTACTTAAACCAAAACAGTTCAAAAATTCGTGCTGACACAATGTCTATGATACATATTTTTAAAAAACAGCTGGCAAATAATACCAATGAACCACTGCAAACTTGTAAATAACTACATATACAATGTACCACGCAAACTTTGCACATACAGTGAGACTCCTGTCTGCAATGCTTGCAGACATCCCATGACATTTACCGCTAATAAAAATTGCAAATGTACTGTAGAAATACACTTACAAACAGGAAACAGGCCCTCTGCGTACCTCTGTGTAATTACAAGAGTGCTGCCATGAAGCGTCCTCCATACAGTCATTCTAGCTTTTCTCTTAGGTATTTTCACAGCTAGCTTTAAGCCATTCACTTACCACTTCCTGTGGTATTCATACACATCCATAAAACTCACCAAATACGATAGGGCATGAACTAAACCCAAAAATCCACTATGGAATTCTCCTATCACAGTCTCTGATTTTCACTCTACGTAGTCACTCTACATATTAAGGGTTTACTTAAGGATGAAAGGCATTCCAGAATTTCAGGCTGACAACCAGTTCCCAAATAGCTCTGTAAGCATTCAGCTCCTGTCTTTGTTTCCATATTAAGTAGGATAAATTTAAAAAAATATAAATGATACATTTGATTTTTTTTTAATGAATATGAACATTAACGTAGGGCAAGAAAAAAATCTTTACTTAAGCTGAAAATGACGAAATTACATGACAATTCAAGGTCCAAAAAGTAATGTATAAAGTTGGGAGAGCAGGAAGGTGTCATACGCAAAGAACCCCTGTTAATGTGGTCTATTTCTTGGATGCAGCAGGACTTTATCTGATAGAGTATCTTCAAACACAAGCCATTCCCTCTCCTGGAAAGGGCTTCTTACCTCAGACACAGAGCCACTCCAATGCAACTGCACTCTTCCCAGAGCCGGTGCTAGCTTGGACGCTACTCTTCTGCCACATTCTGCACCACACTTCATTGCACAACATAAACATGTCCTTACATGCCTATAGCAATTTTTAGACTTGCTCTAAGAAAACTAAGTATTTTAGATTAAGGCATTCTAGTATGAATCATCAAAAGCCAGCTCCAATTCAAATTATGTGCTATCAAAAATTCACTTATGGGTTTCCTATTAATAAAGATGATACCACAGGATGTAGTAATTATTGACAAATTTATAGTATTTGGAATCCAACATATTAGTTTGATGCAAGACACTAAATTTTCATATATACAGTAACATGATACAAATCAAGTGTAAATGTATGCAAGTTCAAGTAATAAACATGCTTCAAATTTGACAGCCAGAAGAAAAAGACTAATGGGAGGAAAGATCTTTTTTCCTGCTACCATCTCAGAAGGGATTGAAATTTTTGCTGCAGGACTTACTGTCTTCTCCATTCAAAATTTAATTCCACTAATTTAAAGGGTTTTTTATCATCTGAAAAGTATGCACTCTTTACAAATAATGCGATGTACATATAGTTATGCAAAATAAAAAGCAGCTCATTTCCTAACTTAAGTAAAATTCAAAGCAATTACCAATGACACGTGCAACTATTTTGTTTTACCAGCATACAAAATATGCTGCACCAGCATAGAGTATCCACCAGCATAAATGTGTCCCTTTTAGAAGCTTCTTAAAAACTATGCATAGGTTATCTACGCAAAAACATGTCCAAATTATTATGAAGCTATCGTAGTTACTGAAAAGAAAACTAATAACCTGGATATGAATAGAGAACAAAGTAACTGCCATCTCAGGTGCTTCTCAACTACTGCAAAACAAGACAGAAGGATGTTCAGATGTTTCTGTCTTCCTACGTTCAGGAAGACAGAAAATTCGTAAGCACAGAAAGTAAATACATCGATGTGCAATATGATGCAAGTGTGGAAGCTGTTACAGTAAGGCACCACTAACCAAAAAGAAAAACAATTCAAAAGTAGTTTGTTTTTCTTGCAACAGCCAGTTAATACACAGCTCTTAAAATTAGCACAAGTAAATTTTGGAAGATGTGTGATATTGGGCATTTCAAAATATATGCCAAAGTCCTATAAAAAGATCAAGTTTGTAAAGAACTGAGGAAGTAAACTACTTGCCTGTTCTGGAACGCTTCTACTGACTTCTCAGACCCTTGTAATTAGTCACTAGCAGGATCCGGACAGTAAAGTAGAAAGATGTAAGACTTGATAAATGACAATTCTATGCTCCTATTTAATATCAAATTGTGTCCAACTGACAGTAGTTTTGCATCACTAACAAAATTTGCTCTTTTAATTCTGAATTCTAATCCTTGACTGTTTTGATGTTAACACATTGAATTGTCTAATAAATATTTTATGATTTTGTTTCACTAAGTCTTTTACATACAGTGTTACAAAGCACCCAGCAGGGAAGTTTATTCCAGAAGTATTCAAGCTTTTCTACAACCTATATATTTTTTTATTCTCTATAAATTTTTTATTCTCTCTTATTTTCTAACTTTTTTAACATTAAAACATTACGCATATTTACTATGCACTACAATTTAACACAAATACATGACTCAAAAGAGTTGGCCTGTTTTGTTATAAACAAAGTTCTTGAAGATTATTTAATTTTTAAATGTGCTCATATTTCATTGTGAAAAGAAAAAACAAACAAACAAAAAAAACCCACAGTGTGCAGAAAGCTGTTTGACTTTGCTATCCTACCAGAAGTCATCTGTTTTGGGATGGTTATGCAAATGCATCATATTTCTAAGAAAACACATAAAAACACTAACAACATAAGAGCCACCTTTTGCTTGACAGGATGTATGAATTCATATAAAAATTAAAGAACCTTTGCTTTACAACTCTAATGCTTATTTTTCCTCAAGCATTTGCTCAAGCATTTTGATAGGAAATTTTCCTCGTAAAAAATTTGCAATTATTTTATATACTTGAAACACTGATTCTCAAAAAAAACCCCAAAACCAAAAACAACAAAAAAACCCAACTACATTATTACAAGCCATGCACAATACAATGTAATGATGCATTACTATAGCTTTAATAATGAGTGTCATCAACAGTTGCACATGTAACCTCTTTTTAGCTGTTAAGCAGGATTTGTACCGAGTTCCATTTTTGGTAAACACTTGCATAAATCAACAGATTGAAAATCAAGCCTAAGGAAGAAAAGTGGCAAATTCTAATTAACTGTATCTGAACAGAATTTCTTTAAAAAAAAAATCATTTCCTGCACATTCAGAAGTTTGAGATATATTGCTATAATCCCAAAACCAAGCAGCTAATTTAGAACACACAACAGTGATTTTCAAGGCAAAGAACCGTAGGCAGCCAATGAATCGTTTCCTTCTCTTTCCCTGAATATCTTGTATTAGTTTACACACATA
Organism: Nipponia nippon; assembly: GCF_047370975.1. NCBI lineage: Eukaryota > Metazoa > Chordata > Aves > Pelecaniformes > Threskiornithidae > Nipponia > Nipponia nippon. Next base: position 34,856,574 of record NW_028262291.1, read on the forward strand.
AGAAGTAGGCCCTAAGAGATCAGCAATTATAGTAGGCCACTGCAATGCTGAACTGTCCCAAAATATAATCATACATTCGTCTCATTGTTCATAGAGATCATGTAAGGTCTTTAGGTCAGCAACTGCCTTTATTACTTCATTTTAGACAAGCAGAGAGGGGTCCTAAGCAGCATCCTCGTTAATCCCTAACAGGATACACATACCATCTTGATTTCTTGGGTGCTCTACATAAAGCCTACATACATTATGGGATAAAGACATTATCATAGCATCATAGAATAGTTTGGGTTGGAAGGGACCTTTAAAGGTCATCTAGTCCAGGGACATCTAGCAGGGACATCTTCAACTAGATCAGGTTGCTCTGAGCCCCCGTCCAACCTGACCTTGAACGTTTCCAGGGATGGGGCATGTACCACCTCTCTGGGCAACCTGTTCCAGTGTTTTAATCTTGTAGGTTCTCTCCTCCTTAACTTATTTCAAAACTGCAAAGAAAGTGAAACAAAATACTATGCTACATCCTCCTTACCTAAGACCTGTTCTACGTTATATATGTCAGTGAGGGGAATACATACCATCACGAAATACCTCAAGAATGTAAAATGCTTATTTTAGCTGATGTCAACATATGTATGGATTGCTTAAAAAAAATTCTATGGATTACAGGGAGGTAGAGATGGATGATTAAGAGGCTTAGCAATGAGAGAAAAAATTATGACAGTGAGTATACCAGATAGGAAATCAGACTGGCCTGTAATCTCCCTCAATCCCAGTTCTGAACTGTTTAAGGGGAAGGAAATGATACTAGCTTCCTCTTGAGACCACTCCAAAAAACTGTCAATTGATGAACCTCTATTATGGCCACAGAATGGAGAGAAAATGGTGCCCAAAGAGCAGCTGGGTTTTTGGTAGTACTCGGGAACAAAAGTTTCATTTCCCTCATTCTTATAAAACAAGTGCTACCAAACTAAAAGAGCCTTTCAGTTCTAGGGATCAGAGAGGTTTAGAAAAACAAAGCAATGATGAAACACAGACACATTCTGGAAAGAAATAACATAATGTAATGAAATTCTTTTTCCTCAGAGGACCCTTTGAGCAAGGCAAGAGATTAAAAAAATCCCCCGGTTTCGGGGAGATGGACAAAGCAGAGAAGTCAGGAAGAATACAAGCACATAACTTCTACGCACAGCATTAGGCCATGCCACATGAGGAAAGAAGGGAAGAGGACATGCACAATTATCTGAACAAACAGGTAAACCAGTTTCTAGAATGTCAGACTAAAAAGGCATATCTCAAAAGTGGATTTAGAAGAGTTAGAAAGGAAACATCTTAATATCATAAAGCTTCCATGGGATGTGGAGAAACACACACAGACAGCTATCTTTTCCTTTGGCAGATGTTCTCAAACATCAAGATACAAATAAAGTATTTAAAGTGCTCTGTGCAAAACTTGTTGAAGACAAGTTTCTGGCAGCAATCATGTGACAAAACCAATTCATTTGTCATTTATTTATTATAGCTTGTTTCTGTTCTGCTTCAAAATCAATTGTTTCTGCTAAAAAGCCCTCAGATCCAGCATGCTTATTTACGTGGAACATATCCTTGAAATAATCACTAAGTACCCGGAGCTTGCAGACAAGCACGTTCAGCAACTACCTACCCTTGTATCCAACAGAAAAGAACAGCTTATATATATTTTTTCCCATTTACAGTTCAGAGTTCGTTTACCTTTGGTGGGCAGCAGATCTGCCGCTTTAGGACATTTTCTGAAGAAAAAAGGAAGAGGATTGCAAGTGCTGTTTTAACATAGACAGACAAAACTTGGCACACACTGCGAGATTCTTACACATTAAAAATGTTCTCAGGATTCACCATCACTAATGAATTAGCGGACATTATTCTACAGTGGAGGTTTTCAAATTAAAAGAATTATCTCAAGAGGAGACTTGACTTGTCTATATTTCAGACCTAAGAGGGAGACAAAGCACCATATATTTAGACTAGGTTTTACAAGCTTACATTTCCAAAATAAACTTCAATGTGTAATTGAGTTTCTTCAATAATCTCATTCCAACTTTCAAGTTTGGTCATATTGACCTATGGCTAATTATTTAGCCATTTTATTTACCATTTGCTATTTACTTTTCTATTTACTTTTACTTACTATTTTCTTGAGACTTATTTCTTGAAATTGAGGTGTAAAAGTGTTAAGCATTCCCAAAGGGAAGATAAGAAACCTTCAAAGGCTATTTTAGCTTCTGAATAAGCAGTTTGTTTTAAACCTGTTTTCTGTTAGTGTACTTCTACCCATTGTACACAGTCCTGATTAACTGGCAGAAGGCTACAGGTGTCATGATCACACTTTTTCCATACCAAAAGGGAAGAGACCAGTGGGGAAAAAAAATCCATTATACACTAAGACAGGCAACTGCCACTACAGCCCTTGTACCAAGTCATGTAATGAAGCATCAGTTCTTAGCAGCACTCAAGGAGCAATTTTGATGCATGCTGGGACTGCCAATGGATTTCCAGGGGCCATTTATGACAGCCAGGCATTGCTAGGACACAATAATCTCAGGCATATTCCTCAAATACATAGATAGAAAAGTAGGAAACAGAAAACACTACAGACGTTTTAGAACAGGAAGAACTTCCTACAAGGAGGTTACCTCTTCTTTCAGATAACGTGGCTGCTAACAGCTTTGCCAAGGTACCCACCTGGCAGGATGGAAGGGACACCAGCATTTCAAACACAGAGACACTCTTCTTGACTGCTTTTCATGTCTGCATTAACAAGTAAGATTCAGCTCACAGATTAAGGGATTCAGGATGGTCAGGCACATGCCAGATTGATGTGAAACTTCCTATCTCATACGTACCACAGAACTTAAATCATCTTCTCTCAGGATAAAATTTGATCAGATGAAGTAAGTACTACACAGCGTTAAGGTTTCTGGGGAGAGTTTTTTGTTTGTTAGTTTGAAGTAACAGCTTTCAAAGCCAAAGTCATGAGTGCACTATGTAACTTAACTTTAGCAGAAATGTCAGCTGAGAGTTTCAAATTCCTGCCTCTTGCTCCCACCCTAACTGTCCCCGCAGAACAATTGCTGCAGCGATTTTATCAACAATCAATAAGCCAAACACAGTCACTAAGCCATCAAAAAAAAAAAAAAAAAAAATCAGAAACAGTAAACAAATACAACTTACACTGCAGCTCCACAAACTGCTGTGCTGGCCTGGTATGGGAACAAACATCCAATAATGGGGAGGGAGAACAGCAATTACTACAAAAGGAAACAAATTTCTTATGTCATAGTTTCATGTTCAATCTTTCCAGACAATGCCGATTTATCTTCCGAGACAACTCCGTATCAAATTGCAAGCAAGAAAGAATACGTTCTAATGAAATAAGTAGTACAGGATACAGTCAATAGTCCATAATCCTTGTAATAATAACAATTAAAAAAAAAAAAAAAAAGGAAGAATATGGAGTTCTAAAGCTGACTTTACCCACTGTGGGATGTGAGAAGCAGGGTTTATTATTAAAATATGACTCAATGACCCAGGGGATATTCTGTATAAGATATGTCATGTATGCGTGGAAATTCAGAGCAGAAATACTAATCTCTACACTAACATTCACTGAGCCTGGTTCACATTCCTGTTGTGTGATTTCTAGTAGCATTGCCATTAAAAAATTAGTCATGTCCCTGGAACAGTTTGCAGGTTGTGAAGCCTAATTTACTATCTGTAATTAGAGCTTTGCCCATGTTAGTCAAGATGTAACACCAGGCATTGGAAAATGATCCTGAAATAGAAAGCTTTACAAGTAAAGATCTCCCAAATATAAAGATTCACTTTGTATATTATATAGGAGAAAGCAGCATCTGTAAAAAAACTGCAGTTACTTCAGAAAAAAGTCAATCTGAACAAGCTGGAGAACGTAGCAAAGGCTGCTCTGGGCTCTCAACAGCTCCCTTGAGGGTCTGGCATCCAACAGCCAGTCCTGTCTCTGCTCCTGCCTTAAAAAAATTTCCAAAGTAATGCTCCACAGATCAGAAGTCCATTTCTGTCCTTGCCAACCATTTCAATGAATGAAAAAGAAAAATATCTGGACTGGTTACTTTTTTTTTTTTAACATTAGAAATGGATAAATAGACCTAAGGGAGCATGTCTGCTGCAGAAAACAAGTCGGGAATTGCAACATTTTAATAACAGTACAAGAGATAGAGGCAGAACACAGCAAAAATAAAGATGGTAGAAACATGTCAAAAATAGAGTGATTTAGCAGGGGAAGAAATTTCCTTATTCAAAATTACTTATATCATGAAGGCAAGTGCATCTGTAACTGCAGACCATCCTATTACATACTATTAAAAATAAGACTTTATCAGTAGGAAATTGAGTTGCCTGATCACCAAACATTCCAGTTTTTAGACTATTTTCCACAAGTATCATTAAATAGCTACTCAGTATAACAAGCTCATTTTACAGCTGATTTAAGAACTTCATTACAGCAAACTAACTCCCTGAAAATAATTTTTTCTTTCACTTAGCAAAATAGAAACTACAACTCTCTCAAAACCTGTCCCTTGAGGGCTACGTATATGGCTGTCTTTCATACATACATGAAAGAACTTTTCAACTCAACAAATAGATATTTTATTTTTCTCATTCAAAAAGTTATACAGGTATCACCAGTGGGATGTAAGCAGTAAAGTATACTAAGGAAGGCAAAATTCAACATAAATTCTATGTTAAGAAAAAAGAACTATGACCACTACTGATGACTGAAAAGTTATGTTTAAATAACCCCTCTGCTGGAAGGAAGATCAAAGGGAGTTGCGTTGTTAGTACTTTTTTTGAAAGACAGTGCATTTTTAGGATTCTTAATTTTCTTCCACGTAATATATATTCTGGCCATGTAAATACCATGGCTCCTAGGGACACAGTCCAATTTCTGGCTGGGCAGATCTCCTTTTGATCTATCTGAAAAATATCAATTCCTCCAAGACTTCCTTGTCCACTGCTGGAAGACAGAACAAAACAAATAGAAGAGCTTCAGTTTGGTCCAACGAAAGTTTCTAGTGTCCTCACATCCAAAATATGCTCGTTCTATGGGTGCTTCATGCTTCAGGCAAGGACAGGTAGTAGGCAATATTCATAACAGGACCACAAAGTCCGCTTCAGAAAACAGAGATACAGTTGCCTACCGTTATGTTGCAGAAAGACAATTCAATAGCAAGTATTCCAGTTTTTTTTTAAAGGATGGATAACAGTCGTGTGTAAGGGGAAAGTTCATGCTTTTAAGATCACACATTTCCATTCTCAGAAAGATTGACTACTGAAGCCACTGATCCTAAAATAGGATCCAACAGTCAAACACAGAATATTTACATTTTCTTAACAGGCATTAATACATTGCCACTTAAAGCTGAACCTTCCTCCTTAACTGATTTTTCTCAAATACCATGTTTTAAAGTCTAATGATTACTGGTACTATTCAGCTCAAACAGTAAGTTCAGATTTCTCCTAGTTAGCAGAGGTAAAATGATGCCCATCACTAACTAGAAATACAAATGTAAAAAGCTGCTTAAAACATCCTTTCCAAGCCCTGCACATTGATATGAATGGTATGGTTTACT